>NC_091506.1:2922041-3232108 GCF_947461875.1 Haliaeetus albicilla
TTATCACATGAAGGACACTGTGACTAATGGATTTACTTTACACTGGCTGATGAAAACATTAGTAATGCAAGCCATGGCCTATTAAAATCATGTGAGTCTGCCTTGAAGATAAAAGCAGGAGCGTTTCTAAAATTATGGCTCCTACAAGGGGCAGGGGAGCCTGGTTTGGGTCCGTTAAGCACTTTCCCCGTTAAAACAATGTGACAAAGCTTATGTAGGGCAGGTTCGCTCCGATTCCTCCTTTCTCTCTCCGGATATCCAATCTATAGCCTCTCTGGTATTCAGATGCCCAAGTTGTGTCTACATCTATTTCGTAAGTGAAAACCAGCCCAAATTATGAGACATCTGCAATAGTTTCACGGCTTTGTATTATGGCCAGCATTTTGATTGCCCGGCATTTTTGTGCTAAAGATCATGAGAACAGCACTCTCCGAGGAAGTCTTGCATCACCTAACAGTGGTAATTTGTTTTCCAAATGCCAAGTACATGTCTGATTAACTGTTGAATAGAACTAATTAGGTTTCTGTATGTACAGGAAGCTGAAAACTCTCTCTAAATTTTTCTCCAGACACAAAGCATTCGATACATTAGAAATCTCAGGGTAACCTTGTGGTCGTCGCTTCTGACTGAAGAATATTAATAAAGTTTGTAATTTTAGCTTTGCAGGCCAATCAGGCACAGTCGCCAGGAAGAGCCGTTGCTGCTGATGTGCGCCCTAGGCATCAATCTTTAAGTGCATCTTTTAATGATTCTTTTTAGGGATAACAGCAAGGCTTGTAAATCATATTTCCTTTTCCTTTCAGCATTAAATTTCACTCCTGACAAATGTAAACACAGACTGCCAGTCTGCCTGAAACCCAGTGGAGCATGAGTCTCTGTAAAACCTCCCTTAGAGCAACATGCAAAACCCTTTCCAGCTTTCTACCTCTGCTGAAAATTTGTTGCATTTCTTTCCTTCTTTTTCTTGCTACCTTCACCCAACAGAAGTGGAAAAAAAATTCATTAGGAAGGATGAGAAAACATTTTTAAATCGCAGATAAGTTAGAAATTAAACTCCCCAAGTCCTGCCTAATATGCAACGGGCTAAACTAGATGAAATCTGAACTGCAAAGGAAAACATTATGGTTACAAAGGAAAGCAAACTTTTCATCCATCTTTCAGACATAGCCTGTGAAATTGCTGCTCCTCTTTCAGTAAAAATTATTTGGAAATTACTTTTAGTCAGAAGAATGGCATGAGAACCTGGGGCAGGTCTGACAGACGTGCTACCTTCTCGTGTGAACCCCCTTTCTAATAGATGGTGTCCTGAGGTACCTCCTATGGCACTGACCCTCTCCGATTCCAAAAACTCATGCCACGACACCTTCAGGAAATCTAAAACTACGAGAAAAGCTGAAACAACCTGCACTTTACAACTGAAGAAAGAGCAGAGAAAATCAAGCAGGGAAGGACCATCACAGGCATCCTTACTTTGCTGCAGGCTCTCTGGTCCTAAACCTTCCTGAAGAGGCAGAAAATGGCAAATGACCCAAGCAGATTTTCCCCTCTCCTAACGAACGAAAGTAATTCCTACCTTCACTACCTTTTCTTCCCTGTACCTGCCACTTGACCATGGCCTTGAGCGACAGCGGTGCCCAGGGCTGTATTTAATGGGCAGTTTAACCATCTTTTCACACCTGACTCTTCTCCTAGCTATCGGATTTCCATAAACATGATCTTTTCAACCTCCAACCAAACAATTCTCTGGACATTGCAAAAGTTTGCATTGTCAGTGGGTACTGACTGGCTTTCCCATAAACAACCAACCAACCCACCCAAAGAGACCAATGTGACATTGCCAGGAAATGTGCACAGATAACATGGAAAAGAAATGTCATCTCTGATGGTCGGTGATGTTTGTAATACTATGCAGGTTATTTTGTGTAGAGCAAAAATACTAATTCTAAGCATGTGGTCACAAGGGGAGGACACAGAGACAGATGAACATGCCAACAAACACCGCCTGAACAAGTTTGAGGATATCCTCTGACTTCCCGCTATTTTCTGTATAAATACAAAGTTCTACAATTGGCTACATTTACATTTCTTTCACTGTTACAGCCAGAGAAAAACTATTATGGCCTTCTTCCTTGAATGAGAAGGCAGTTTTTTTGCAATGAGAAAACATATTATAGGTCTTCTGACATGCATCCCACTGCAATGTGAACACATCGTTCATGCAAGCAGATTTAAGTCACATCATTAAGAAATCATAACAATTCTACACCATCTATAATGAAGTAGTATACTGGCAATGTTCATCTTCCCAGTCTGTAAGACACAAGATAACATCTCCTACTATTAACTTAGTCAAGTCCATTCCTTCTGTTAGTAGCCTTTTTCTATGTTACCTACTTTTATTACTGTCAGGAGATTGCTTTAGTATTAATACTTACCCCTCCAACTCTTTCAAAGTGATCCCCATCTTTTTCAAAGTCTATCAGGTGTCCATTAAACGACCAGGTAAACATGATATCTAGTGAGTGATCGTGAGATACCTGACAAGGCAAGACAATGCTTTCTCCAACAGTGACATCCATGCTGAAAGGTGACACCATAACCCGGGTTGGATCTACAAACAACAAGGAAAACAGAGCGGGGGGAAAAAAACATTAATCCTGTCCTCCTGAGAAATGGAGAGACATGTAGAGCTGAAAAAGATCCGAAGCAGTCTAGCACAACTGCAGCATTGCCACCAGAACTTGAAGAATTTGCAGTGATCGCTTAGGAAGATCCTTAATGCAACAAGTGAACTATCACATCTTTGATTTTATCCTCTGATCCCTTTCTCCTTTTGTTGGATTGAAACACTGTTAATAAATCCTCCAGAATCCTCTTCTAGCCACCGTCCAGATGAACAAGGAGAAAAGAAAAGGCTGAAAAAGAGTGCAGCAGATCTGAAAGGCTTAGGTAAAATTTTTGAAAAGCTTGGGAGATCAGAAATTATTTTATTT
The DNA here is from genome assembly GCF_947461875.1 of Haliaeetus albicilla. Lineage (NCBI taxonomy): Eukaryota > Metazoa > Chordata > Aves > Accipitriformes > Accipitridae > Haliaeetus > Haliaeetus albicilla. The sequence continues at coordinate 2,925,035 of NC_091506.1, forward strand.
GAATCTTCTTACTTCAAAGATTTGTTTCACAGTCATACATTGCTCAGAATGGTTATAAGAACCCCTATTTTGTTGTTCCTAAATTAAATGCTGCCTTAAGAAAACTCTCACAATGTGAAATCTCTAAAACTGGAATGAAGAAGAGTATATTAAAAACGTGAGTGATATCTGCTTGGACCTGGAAAGGGAAGATTAGACATTATTGTTGTATGTTATGTTTACTGAAAACTCAGTGCTTGTTTAGAATACTGGTCATGTTCTCTGTCTGATTGTTTTATGTTTTAAATCCAGGTAGTTTTCTTTGCTTGAGGAGGGCCCACACAGAGAATAAATTATGAGTGACACCAACCAAACCTTTCATACCATGGAAACCAAAACTCTGCCCCAATAAGTCAAGTCCTGTAGTAACGTCAGACAGAAGGGTTTTGGGGTAAGACGTGGCTCTGGGTGCAGTAACTCCTCTGCCTGACGTGCGGCTGATTTGGGTCAGTCAGTAGGTCAGACTCACTTTTTAGGACCTCTGTGGTCTTACATGAGATGTCACTGACCTGTTGAATAAGAACTGAGCCAGTATTTTGGGGATGTGAAGCAGAAGAAAGGTGAGAAAGGGCATTGTCCTAAACACGACATTCCTAAAGGAAAGCCCCCAAACCTGCAGGTATCTGTGATGTAGCAAGTTCTGTCTGTTAAATATGGGCAGCAGCACGGAGCAGCTCCACCTTGGGCTTGAGGACTAATCCCTTATTCGCAGCTGGAGTTCACATGGAGCCTTTACCACTGGTTTAATTGTCTATTTTTCACTTTAGTCGTGCAGTACGGGCAAAATGGTGGCACAGAAAGATGAGCCATGACACATTATGCAGACTTCAGCTCCTCATCTGTGCCCGTGAATTCCCTCTGCCTCTAAAGTTAACATTTGTCTTTCATTTCTGTTGACAAAAATGCCGTAATTTTTTTCTACAGGGCCTCAGAGGAAATGAAAAGGAGAAAAAATATTGCTTAACAATGAGACTGAAAGTGTGAAAATCATATACAGATAGATATTTTTGCTTATTCCAAAAGTCTATTCTGCACAGCTGTCATGCTAAAATACTACGAGCATTATTCATTCTCTGGTATATGAAACCAAAATCTTAAGTACTTCTTCCAGCAAGTATTGGCCAACTGCTTAATTCTCTGCTAAAATACTAAGGATACAGCAACAAAGATATGCACTGGGCAGAACTACTCACCGAAATTCAGGGGATACAAAGCTGTTCCTGGGTTTTCAGAGACCTTACCAGAAGTGTACAGGAGGTGGTGAAAAAGATTGCATCGCTGACTATATAGGCTTCAGATCAAGTCCTCAGGGACGTGGCTGTATTATCTTGGACAAATTTAATTCATCTGTATTTTGGTTTCACTTCTAACAAAATAGAGTAACTCTTAGCAGATCCACAATAGGTGCTATGATCCTTAACTAATTAATACAAGCATTTGAAATTTCTCAGGTATAAGCAGCGTTAAGTGCACATTACTAAAATAATGCTTAATTATTGCCTAGACTTATGACATTGTTTTTGTGTAACTAACTGACGTATCAGGATTTTACAGTCGCTTGGGATTGCTACTACTGAAACTCAAGAAGACCCAGAGCATCCCAAGCTTGGGATGCTACAGAAATGCCTGCACCTGCAGTAGGGCTCAGGCACAGAATCACTTACTGAAATTCCTTTCAGCATCAGCAGTTCATCCTCTGCCCTGCTCAAAGCCCGTATGAAATATTTATGAAGGACTTGACTCTGAGATGAAATGGGTGTCTCCCACAAAGCCCTGAGCTCTCCTACATGAGTCCCGCAATGATCCGTGTAAGCTCTAGTCCTTAACAAGTGTCAGCACCGAGGTTTTGCTGTAGGTAACCCTCGCCTCCACAGAACTTTCTGCAAGAGATGAGAAGTCCACACCATAAATCTGATTCTTCCTGCAGCAATGCATATAAACAGTTTATAAATGTACGAAGAATGAAACATGGGTGTTTACTAAAGACCTGCTTTCCAGAGCAGCTTAGCACAGCTCTTGTGGATGCTGTAGGAACTGCAAGTGCCGGGTGCCTCCAAAAATCAGACCCCCAGGTTTCAATCCAGGCATGTCAAGAAGCATTGCAATCTAATAGCTGAACATACCAGGTTATGGGAACGGCTGGTACAGCTTGGTGACGAACCACGCGCAGGGGGGGCTCTGCCCCAGGCCATGCTCAGCTCAAGCACGAGCCCCCCTGGTGCACTTTACAAATCACCCCAAGGAGAATGCTTACCCATCTCTTCTCAAGGACTGGGAAAGCTGAAAACCAAAAACATCCCTCCCTCCTTTAATAACCCTCGCAGAGCAGCAAATGGAAAATGTTATTCAGAAGCCAATTGAGGGCAGCCGAGTGTAGGCACACCTTGGCGATACACAGCCAAGTGGTAATCAAAATTATTAGATTTGCATTTTCAAAACCTGTAACATCAGGCACTTTTTAAATTACGGCGAGTGCTTTAATGACACCGAAATCATGTTGGTTAGCATCCAAGTCAAAAATTAAAAAAAAGGATTGTTTTTTTCTGAGCTAGCTACTCATTTATTTATTGTCCACTTGCAAGGCAAGAGAGGCAGTCTAGGGAGACAGATACTACAGGAGAGCTGGTCTTAGTGCCCTGTTACTGTCCTGTCCCCTCTACATGCAGGTTATTTTCCTTGGATGTCAAGGACAGTTAATTTAAAAAAATAAATGTGATTTTGGTGATATTTTTGAGCTGATATTCTCCTTTGGAGCACTCTGGTGCGTTTTGAGATCGTTTTAAAAATACGGCTGAAAGATTCAGTTGCAGATAAAGGGTAAGAATTTCTATTAGTACCGTCACCCCTTACAGCTGCCTGCAGGTTTCTGAGCCCTCCACAGAGGGAAGCAGCGCCTGGCACTTCCCAGCTCTCCTTCAGAAAGAACAGACAAAAAGCAAGGAAAATTGGTCCAGGTCAGCTCTGAAAAAGTTCATCTGGCATTACTGAGAAGTTTTTAGAGGAAAAATAAGTGAATGCTGCATGCTAACAGGAACGCTCTCAGGAGATGAAAAAAGCCCTCTGTCATCAGCAGGTAAAATAATCTGGTTTTTCATCCCAAATAGGAAACAGCGAGGGAAGAAAATAACTACACTATGCACGCAAACACATTCAGTAGGTGTCCTGTCCGTACAGCAAACGCAGCGACAGCAGACTTTACACTGCCCTGGGCTTGGCTTTGCTGCAGAGAAAGAGGAGACCTTTTCCTGAAGGGCAGGAGCAAAGCAGGGCTTATGGGCTGTGCTGGGATGGAACCTCTGCAGACTGGTTGGTGCTTTGTCTGTAGGTGTCACTGAAGGCTCAGGGAAGCAGGGAAGCATCCTCCCAGCCTTCCTTTCATGCCAGCATTTTCAGGAACACACTTGGTGTGACAGAAACAGCACTTTCTTTGCTTCACGTGTGGTTTTCCTTGCATGCCAGCCAGGCTGGCGGCTCACGGAGCGGCTCAGCTTGCACCTCGTCGTCAGAGCCGAGATGGTTTGAGCAGCGTGAAAGCTCACGGGATGGTCCTCAGCTGGAGCGGATCCGTACTGCCGCACGGGACAGCTCGGGATGCCACCGCCATCGGCTCCGGCCTCGCTAGCGGGGTGCACTGAGGCTCTCTGAGCTTTTCTTACCTATCTCCTGCGTTGCGTCCCTTAGTATTATTGCTGCAACGTATTGCAGAGAATTCAGTGTAATTCTGACAGGTTTAATGTCTTTGGCTTATATTACAAGAGATTTTAACAAAGTTCTCTTGCTAGCTTTCAGTTTGTTAGAAGAAACGGAGCTCAGCAGCACTTCCCATGCGTACGAAGGCTGTAATTGCGTCGCTTTTGTCCCTCATCCCCCGCTAAAGGGAGCCTGACATCAGCTGTTAGCGCTGCCTGCATTTTGCATCTCATTTCGGGAAGCTGTGATGCATTTCTGAGCTGCAAAGCAGCAGGCTGCAGACATCACTGGTATGGTCTGAATGTAACAATTATCCAATCTGAAAAGAAACCATCCCACCCTGATTTTCTATTGATTGGGTGTCCATTAGGAGGGATTACTTGTTTAGGGTAAACAGCTTTGCGTCGCTGCGTTTGCTCATTGTAGCTCATGCAGTGCGATGTTGTGTCATATTGATCTGGAGGACATGACACAGTGGGACACAACCTACAGTGGCATGACATAAGTGACATAAAACAAATCAGGGACTGACACTCAGAGATAATGCCTTTAAAAAAAAAAAAAGGTCAGTCCAGAGCATGCAAATACTTTCTGAATGATACAGGAGGACCAGGGCAAAGTGAGAAGCGATGTCGTGTATATTGTGCCCATCAGCAAGATTTCAACTGACCGGAGGGTTTTTTTCCACCTAGAGACAGGCAGACCTGTCTGCATTAGATGGCTACTCAGCGTCCCGTTTCCAAATGTGCTCATTTCCAATTTGGCTCAGCTGTGGAGGCTGTGTGCTCTGCTCTGCTGGGAAGGGATTCAGTGATGCTAATAACTGCAGTGCCTTTCATTTAAGGCTATCAAAGTGCTTAGTAAACAATGAGATATGCTTTGCCAGCCCTGGCTGCTGAAGGAATATAGAGTATTTTACTACAATAAAAGATTGAACTGTAGCATGCTCAGGAGATACCGCTCCTGTTGTTGGCCTCAGATCAGTGGAATCGAGCATCTCAGAGAAAAATGAAGAAAAAGGAGATAATGCCAGCATTTCCAATGCTGGTTTCTGAAACCTGCGCACCTAATACCTAAATACTTATTTAGACATCTATCCTGGCATAGAGGAGGAGGTCAAAGGAGAATGAAGAGAAGGCAATACTCAAGTTTTGACACATTTATCCAGGGTAAAAAACTGAAGAAATCAGAACTCCTCTCCAAAACTTAACTGTGCCTTCAGACTGTTCTGCTTACAAGGAAAAATTTCTAAGATCTTGCAAAGGCTTATTCCTCCTTTCTCCTTCCAGCCTTGCCCATTTCACTTTATTCAAGATTTGTTTGCACGTTTTGTAAAAGATCCTCCATTGAAGGTCTGCAGTATAGGTCCCTCGCCCCTTTACTCTTTTGCCTAAATAGGAAAAATCTGTTGTAAATATTCATGGCTTTGGAGGGGAAAGTATTGCAAATGGACACAAATCAGCCAGTGAAAACTGCAACAGCTGCTTACAGACAGAAGAAACATGGTCTGGTTCTTTAAGTGGAAAAAAGAAAAGCAGTGTTTGTTTTTGCTGAGGGATATGTACATTTTCGTCAAGTACGTAAGAAATATTAGTATCCCACCTATTATACTCAGAGGGCATGTCCGAGTTAAACAGCAGCAAGCAGCTCAGACGCGTAATGGCCAGAGCGGCTGCTGCAGAATGCAGAGAGGCGGACATTTATTCCAGGCTGGACAAGAGGAGACCATATAGTCCAAAGCCATTTCAGCATATGAGGCTCTGACTCTCTGCATCGTGTATTGTGATAGGAGCACGCCAGGGCATCTGTTAGCTTTTTAATGAAAGCCAGTGTGGGTGACAAGGTAATTTCAGGTTCAAGCATGAATGCTCAAGTGCAAGAGTTTATGTTCAATTACCAGATGCTTCAAACAAGCAGCTAAGACAAAGGCAAGCGATGCCAAGCACACACGGCTGCATCCAACGCGAGAGAAAACGGACAGAGCGCTGCTTTTCCGCGGGCTGAATTTCCATTCATGTTGCTGATATTCATTATGTGGACCTAGGCAGATAAGCAGTAGTTTCAAGTTTGATTAACCATCTAATTACCTAAGTCTCTTAAACAGCCATTAGTGTTACAATGCTCAAGATCTAGCTACATTTTTTCCTTATTTGCATAAACCATTTCACATACAAGATTTTAAAACAGGTTTTTTCCTGTAGATAAACTATAACTTGAGCATTTGGGACTCACTTTTTCTCTTTTTGGAATACCAGCATGTTGACTGTTTTCATTGTGGTTTTTATCAGAGGCAGTTAATAAATGCATTGCAGACCAATGTCCTCTATTTGCAATGACATTTTACATTATTGTATTGATTTCAAGGCAAATCATGTCTGGAGATAATAAAAATCAATCTTGGAGGTGGAATCATCTGTTTTCTATGAGCAACCGAAGAATCAAAGTCCAATACATGAATACTCAAATGTGCTCTAATGTTTCTTTCTCTTCTACTTGTGAATGAAACATTTATCCAAGACCATAAAGTCAAAAGCATCTGAGACTTGACTAGCTAAACTTCTGGGAGCTCTTAGCGCTCCAGGCACCATCAGACACTATGAGAAATGCTGAAGAGAGGAAAATATGATCCTGAACTAAAGAGATTAATAACTGATGAATAACTGAACACACAGTACGACTTAGCATAGCAAACTACAGCTATCTTAATAAATTCTTTGAGTACTTTGTGGGGTATGGCCAAAATTAAGATTAAAATGGGGAAAGGCTAAGTATTTGCAGTATTTGGCCTGTACAATATCACAGAGGTGAGCTGTGATGAGTCACATATATGCTTTCAGGAAGAAGCACATGGCTCTTACGCCAATATAACTCTTCTTTTCCATATAATCAGCTATTATACATGTGCTCTTGCAAGACAAGTAACTGATTTATATGGCACATTTCTTAACAGAAAATTTTGCAGCACTTACAGTGTCCTCTGGTGTGTACTATGGTAGTTCAGCCTAATAAAATGTAATCTTATTAAAAGCAAAAGGGACACTATCAGTTTAGAAACGGGAATTTAGGCCTGAGAGTAAAGCCACTTCTCCGATTTTAGAAATATATGTGGTTAGTGGTCTAGATCTTTCCATGTATTCAGGCAGCACCGATCTTTGGCAATGAAGGCAGTGATACATGGCCATGTATTTAATGGGGATTAAGGAAAGGAGGGGTGGAACGTTTGACCTTTCCTGGAAGAGTGGAGACTCTGATTCAGCAATACACACGGTTGAGCTGGGCATTTAGGACATGCTAAAATTGCTTTCCTGAAAGAGGATCCTTTTCTTGCAGTTTACTTGGCTTAAATCTTGCCATATCAGAACCACAGCGGTGTGGGGGACATGCAATTATTTTTAGACAGGTGTTTCAGCACATCGCCTGAGCCCCTTTCTCTTAGGAAGCCTGTTTTCTTTTAGTGTCGGCAAGGTTTTTTTAAGAGGAGAGTTTAGATGTTGTTCCTTGTGACTGCACTGCTAAGTAACCTGCCCATCCAGCTGCTGAAGATTCCCTTTCAAGAATGGCAGTTTCCCCTCAGCTTCATTCACAGCTGAACTGCAGTCAAGGTACAATTTATTAACATATTTCTTAAACTGACATTGAAAAAGAGCTTCCCACAGATTGAAAACTGTCTAAACTTGATGTAAGAGTCTCCCTCCCAGGAATTAATGCCTCCCACCTCCCAGACAGGGACCAGGCAGTCAATCAAGGGATTGCATTTCTGCATAGTCAAATATGCATTCTTTGCGTGGCTGAATAATAAATGAAAGCTAATTTAAACCTGAAAACACATTAAAAATGGAATTGCATCAAAGGATACTGGGGAGGGATGTGCCATTATGGCAAATTCAAAGACAAAAATATATGAAAATATATCCACTCCACTGAGAGTACAGTGTTACTTAAATAATAAGAGGGCACAATACTTCATTTTAACCTCCATTTTACCTAGTGCAATGCAATCTTATCAAATCAAGCTCTCTCCATACAATTCTGACAAAGAAAATCATATGTAATGGGGTCTGGAAATGACAATCAAATCTGTCACTCACAGAAATTTGCACTTGCTCTTTATAGCAGCATGCAACAGTGCCTGATTACACTACAAACCCAAACACCCCCTCGCTATCTCTTTGCATTTCAGACTAAAATGAAAGCCACTTCACTTCAGAGGTGCCTTAAATGAAATCGGTATATTTGACAAACGATTGAACCATTTGTGACACACTTTATAGATAACCCAGTGAATTCAAGGTGTCACCTTTTGTGGGCTATTGATTGCAACTAGCTGATATCCGTCTTTTCAAGTATGGAATAATCTACTGTCATTGCAAAAATGATGGCCATCTTACAGAGAAGGTTAATCAGATACAGGAGAAATCATATCTAATCTTTGATAAATTGCAAGTCACTCAAGGATCAATCACTGTTCTCCTTGTAACACAAGCCACAGGTAATTGTGCAAATGTAATGCTGTGCAGTTTGCTGTGCAGCCCATGTACGCAGTGGCCAACAGCATTTTGCCCCTTTGAACAGTTTAGCCTGCTGAGATGGTTGATTTATGGCGCTTTTAAATATGTTTTGATTAGTAATGACCATAAATAAAAAATTTTCAAAAAGAAGCTGTGCAGCAATAATACGATACGCAGGCATTCAAACTGCAAAATTATGAAGTGACTGGCACAATCTTTGCATTTTTATGGTACAGTATATGTTTTAGGTCTCTCCTATCTGAGTTCTACGTCTATTATCTACACCCTCCTCATCAGGACCAAGACGTTAGGAATTAGCTGACATGCAAGACTAAATCCCAAATTAAGAGTCATTAGGAGTGGGTGCCTCTTGAGCTGTCAAACTTACAGAACAGCATGAAAATCACTAGCTGGACTTTCCAGCTTCCCAGTGAATGATCCATAGCTTAATCATCCTTACCGTCATCCAGATTAAGTCTTGCATGTGTCATCAATGTCTTGGGATAAGCTAGTCTTGGTGTACAGGTCATTTACCAAGCAGCCCAAGACACATTCATCCTCCCAAGTACCTGGTGTGAACACAGTGCATCACTATTTGTACTGGTAAGGGGAACTGGACGAGAGCACCTACTGATACTTCAGAAAAACAGGAAAGGTTTTTACTACTACATTAAGAAATTGGGCAAATTTAAGATTATTCTATTTAATTTTCAATGTGTTTTAATTTGGTGAAAATAAACCTTTGCACTAAACTGCTCTATCAATGTATTTACCCAGAGTTAGTAAAACCCACATACATGCTGTAATACAGGTATCTGTATAAATACCATTTTATACAATAATGCAATTTGCAGGAAGACACAATACATCCCGCTTCTCAAAATTAATACAATTATTTCTCAGTTATACACAGTACCTTATTATTATGATCAGACTATATTTGCTTTAGAGCCATACACACACAGACATAGAGGATGTCACAGTATCATTCTGGTACATACCTACCTATAATCTAAAGTAAATTTATTTTCATTATTATATGCATGCGTGGCTGTGTATGTTCACGGATGTCCCTAACTTACTTCAGGCACTATCTTCTTTACGTTGGGATCTTGGCTGTCAGTTGCTGCAGTAAAAAATACAGACCTACAGCTGCCCTTAAGCTGCATTACAAAACCAGCCGAAGATAAGCACCTTCTTTCACTGTCATTTGGTCAATAATCAAGGCCTACTACAGTCACTTTTGTATTTGGTTTTAGGGATTTTTGGCCTTGCTTTTCCTGAGAATTTCAATTTGCTGCAGAATAAGAGCAGCACTGGATCTAAAATTTTACTTTTGTGATATGAGGTTAAAGATCTTGCTGCAATTAAAAAAGGAATTTAGAACATGCAGCAATTTTTTTTCATGATTTGCCAACTTCGCTGCTTGGCCCTTGTAGGACCTGTCTTACGGACAGTGACTGGAGAGACTTTATAAAGGCCAGCACTTAGAAACATAACTTAGGTATCAGAACTAATAGTTATATTTGAAACTACGAGCCCTATGCTGCGAGTACACTGAATACTTCCACTGCTAGCTAGGTTTGGCCAATGTATCCCAAGGGATTACCCTGCACGCATAGGGAAAACTCTTACATCCACAAAAGAACAAGAGAGTGTTGTCGTTGCTAAATCATTTTCATCCATTTCCTCCAACTGTGACTTTCTTGGTTATGGAGGCAAAGAACTGGGACCTACTGAATAAATGCTCATTATTAAATGAAAACAGCACTGAGGACAATTTCAAAGTCAAACTTCTGCCATTTAGCAGTTTTACCACTTCTCAACCCTACTTTTAAAATACACACCCATTCCAGTTCAGCAGGTTCTCTGCTGCTTCCAGATGCCTTAACCCTTTGGTTCGGTGGGTCTGTGCTGTTGAGCTCTAATGAGCAATCACGACTTACTCCCTTACTCTAACTTTCCTCATTTTTAATATACAATTCCTTTTTGCCCTTCATCCCTCCACCTCTTGGCAGATAAAAAAAACCCAACAAACAAACAAACCCCAAAATTCTTGACAGAAAGGAGGCTATCAACATTCACTCATTTTAGTAAATACAAAATGTATTTGCTTATTATAGAGTTTGAATCTCCATTGGAGCACAAAACTCTATATAAAGACCCAAGAACTACGTAGAGAGTTTCCCACTGGAACTCATGGATATCTGTCATTAGGAAAAATGACCACCTCTATTTTCACCATGGAGTGTCCATCTCCTGCTGTTATTACAATGGCTTATCTGCTGGGCAGGTTGCTGTACCCATTCCATGAATGCCTTCAACTGAAGTATTTCTCTAAAGCAGCATCTGCTCCTACTATTTTATAATTAGAATATAATTAGTGGAAGTTCCCACATATAGCTCCCATAGAGAAATGACTCTACCACACAAAAGAAAGATCTAAAATTCCCAAGTTACTTACAATCTACACTAAAAAGAAATCTGGGCATTTCTCTAGTGCCTCAGGAAATGACATCCAGACAACAAGACATAATTAAGAACTTGTTATGCATTGGGCAGGACAAGGCATGACAATCTGCAGGCAGGTACGGCAATCAATTATGCAAATAACTTTAAAACATTTATTTTCAGTTTCAAAAAAAGCTTTTCAGATGTCCTCAAATAAAAAAGCCAAACTTTTTAATAAACTAAACACTTAGAAAAAAATCATTGCTGTCACAGGTAGCATCCAATATTCTTCCACTTGAAATTATTTTAAAACAAAATTGAAGTAACTGATTAAATAAAATGTTATTTCAAATAGAAAATGGATGCCTCTAGTTAATAATTACAATGCTGAATTCTTATTCAAGCTGTACATATAAATAACAGAAAAGTTTAAGTCTATTCAGCACAACTTGTGGAAAGTATAAGTTATCCAAAAGTACCTGTAAGTTTAAGTCAAAAGAAGAAAGCACAAGAGCACTTACACAAATGCAGCTACAAACCTCAGGAATTTACAGGTATCCAAAGAACTGAACCAGGCAACAGAGAGAGGAAAAGCGAGAGGGAGGGGGCAATTTTAGCTCTCTTTAGCAGTATTCACAGAGGGAGCGTATCCAGACCCGCAGGCTTGCTCGTGGCTCCTGCTAGGGGCAAGCACAGCAGGGGAGCCAGCCTGTTAAACACTAGTTTGAATATTTAGGCTTTGAATCACAACCAAATGCGAACAATTAAGTTTAACAGAATTCCACTGAAAAGAGAATTAGATAAGCAAAAGAAGGGGAAGAGTACAGAGTGAAGAGCAAGGCTGCTCTGTGGGTGAAGGCCAGCACGAGCACAGACCTCAGAGTGCGAGGGAATAAAATGAGCTCTCCTCCTTACTTTCTGTCGAGCTTGAGCAAGTCATTAAAAGTCTCTGCTGCCTTATTTGCCCAGCCTATAAAATGGAAATAAGACCTTCATTATAAACTGTTTTGTCTTCTTATACCACTGTGCACAGCGGACACTTTTATTTAAGATTTCTTCCTGAAACTCTGTTGAGACTTCCACGCTACCACAGGCGAGAGTGAAGCCCAAACACCTATTTCTGAACAGACCAAGTGACAGTAAGAACAGAACGCACAAAACAAACCTTGAAAAAAAGTTACCTGGGCCACAGAGGTCTAATTTGTTTCCTGGTGAAGGCGAGATGGTCTCTCACTGTCCTGTGCTCTCTTGCAAGGAAGTGACTTGTGTCTCCATGTTCTAATTAATTAGTGACACACTGAGAAGGGAAACCCTTCTTCCAAGGGATGTGCTACTGTTTTGCTCTCCTGTTGGTTAAGCCCCGGTACTGATGTTATGGGAAGGGGCAGGATGGAGACAGGATCACATGTGGAAGGAAACTAATAACCTGCGAGACCATCCTGTCATTATAACTTGCTCAAAATCCCCAGCTCCTACTCTACTGAATAAATATTCAACACAGAGCATCATTAAAAAGCATCCCTGACATTTCTCCTGTTACATGGCATTTTACTTCAAATTAGCCACGATTTTTTCTTATGTAAATCACTTCGAAACAAGAATCAAGCTCTAATGTGCAAAGATAGACAGAGAGGAAGAACAACATCGCATGTCAGCATGAGCATTTCTCCATACAGCCTGGTTTCAGTGATGGACAAGTTTGGCCCCGAGCACACAGTTTTCCTAGGGCTTCAGCCACGGTCCACAACATTTCTCCCTGACACTCCCACTCGTGGTTGTCTGCTGCAGGGAATGATGTTCATCTTCAACTGTACCAAATAGTTTAGTTACCAGGACTAATGGGTTCAGGCTTGGATTTTTACAGAGACTTTCTACTGTGTACTTAGACACAAAAGGAACTGAAATTTTCAGTGGTGAAATACTCTTTCTAAATAAACTCTAATAAAGATTATTACTGACATATATTCGCAATGTAGCTAAAAGAAAACGCAGCACTAAAACTTACAACTTTGATCACTAGTTCTTCATGATACACTTACAAACTTCCAACATACTGAAAGCAAAATTCGTATTCCAGAGGTGTGTGTGACAAAGAAAACCAACCCAAGCCATGGTGAGTCAATTCAGTGACAAAACCTCTTTGTATTTCAGAGTCAACCTGCTTTTGAGTCATCAACATTTGTATTCACGTCATATTCCCAAATGACTGGCTTGAGCACTGCGATACAGCACACCTAGAACTTAACCTATTCGGTGGTGTCTGAATAAATTCTCTCTGTCATCATGATTTTGGGATTAAGACAAGGAACTCTAGTCTCCATATTAACTTTGATGGGATTGCTCATAATCTTACTTAAGTTGCATTAGGAGAGGGAAAAATCAGGTCCCAGGAGTCCCTAATATTGCAAGCACCACCTCATCATGGTTCAGCAGTGCTTTAGTTACCCTCTGATGTGTCAAACCCCATCACTCCTAGTCTTTATCCATGCGCCACTTGGCTATTATTATCTGATAAGCAACTTTGAGTAATCTGTTTGCAATCCAGCTAGGCTCAGGGAGAAAAAGTCACAACAGCTCAAAACCTCAAAAGTTTGGTTCTGCTAAGCTGCTTCCAAAAACGCTTCTGAGAAAATACACAAAAGGACTGATATTTCCCCAAGTACTGTCCCAGATTCTTTTCTTCAACACTCTTACACTTTTTCCTCCTACGACAGAAAATGTGCTCTCTAAACACTTCCTCTGTATCTTTGATGTTAAAAACGTAGCCTTCAGGCCAGTCTGTTCTTAGTCGCTATTTTCAAGGATATAAAGTTCTTAGGATAAGAGAGTCATTATCACTTTCTCCCTTTATTCTCCCACACTGCTTCCTTCATCTTTACCCGAAATGGAGATTGGCAGTCACTTTCTCAATGCATGTCATGTTTAGATCATTATCTCCCCTATCCCTAACTGCACAGTCAGACTGAATTACTTCAGTGTGGAGAGAAGTGGCTCTAGGGAGACCTGCTCCCACCTTCCACAACAAGACCGTACATCACAATGATCTGTTTTCTCTCTTGTATTGTTTCCTCTTAGAGTATGGCCCCAATTTACCCGAATTTGTGGGATTCTCATGAAACTCATGTCTGGAAGATCATCCCACTGCATGCTTTGGAAAAGGACAAACTATGTGTCCTCCTTTGGGATGAAGATCAAACTCATAATGTTAATAGACTTACAATGCAAGATCTTCTTGAGCAAAGAAGAGACAAGGGATTTACATCCCACAGCAGTACAACCGTCACATTTCATTTTCTAGAAACCAAAATAGTTCCATGAAACTAAAAGCTCGAGGAGACAGATCTTCCACTGCCGGGAACTCCTGCTAACTCCATTACGACACACAAAGCTGCAGGAACTGAGATATGGCCCCTTATATCCAAGCCCGGCTGGGCTCCTTTCTCCTTACGTAGCCCGTAAGTGTGCAGAGCCGGCAGCACAAACTGTTAAACCACCAGAGCTGCTGGCACGGGAGACGTCTGTCCACTCAGCTACGTCCAACTGACGGACTCTCTCCAGCACTCTTCTGGCTTGCTCTGCGTGGCCATGCTGCCTTGTGAACCGGGTTGTACCATGCTGGCTCATCCTACAGACCTCAGCTTTTCCTGTTTCTCATTGTAGCTCTTCTCCAAGGGCTAAAGTAATCCTCTGCAACAGCCAGGGAAATGGATGGAAAACATTAAGTTGAACACATTACCTTTCTTATGAATTTGTAACTGTCCCCAGTCTGATAGTAATTTCCAGTTAACAAGCTCTCGCTAGTCTTCACTTATGAAATTAACCACTGGATGAAATAGTTTGTTGCTTATGTTTTCTATACAACCACATACATAAACACACAAACATACAATCAAATGCACTACATTTATTTTTATTAAAATATCTATCAGAAGTCCTTGATCTGTGGTTTCATTTTAACTATGCTGGGTTTTCATTTGTATTCAAAAACTGAAAAATATTTTAACCTTTCTGAAACGGATCATGTTAAAATAAATTGAACCACATTGATGAAAAGTGTTAATTAACCTGCTTTTGTCTCATTAAGAGTCTGTGTTTAACCTACAGGTCATCTCCTCTTTCAGCTGATGTATGGATTTGATCTTCAATGATGAGCTAAACAACCCAATCTCCTATTGATGCCCGAGAACTCCTGAACCTCTTGCTTTTTTGGGAGAGGACAAGAAAATTCCTAAAAAGAAAGTGCTAAGCTTTTTAAGGAATTATTCTAAACCTTCTTTTATGGCAGGACAGGTTGCAATAATGCTGACTCTGTGTGCTGGTTCTGGCTGGGGTAGAGTTAATTTTCTTCGCAGTAGCTGGTATGGGGCTATATTTTGGATTTGTGCTGAAACAGTGTTGATAATTCAGAGATTTTTTTTTTTTTTTTTTTAGCTACTGCTGAGCAGTGCTTGCCCAGAGCCAGGGGCTTTTCTGCTCCTCAGCCCACCCCACCAGCGAGGAGGCTGGGGGGGCACAAGGGGTTGGGAGAGGACACAGCCGGGACAGCTGATCCCAGCTGATCCCAGGGATATTCCAGCCCACAGGACGTCATGCTCAGCAGATAAAGCTGGGGAAGAAGGAGGAAGGGGGGGATGTTTGGAGCGATGGCGTTTGTCTTCCCAAGTCACCATTACTTAGCGTGCTGGAGCCCTGCTGTCCTGGAGACGGCTGAACACCCGCCTGCCCATGGGAAGTGGGGAACGAATTCCTGGGTTTGCTTTGCTTGTGCGCGCGGCTTTTGCTTTCCCTATTCAACTGTCTTTATCTCAGCCCACGGGTTTTCTCACTTTTACTCTGATACTCTCCTCCTTCCCACTGTGGGGGGAGTGAGCAAGTGGCTGCGTGGGACTGAGCTGCCGGCTGGGGTTAAACCACGACACCCTGCAATACATTGCGGGTTTAAGATAAAAACACAGAACAAAAATATGAATATTTCCCCTCCCCCCCTCCAGGGTATACAGACATAATGCTTGAACTTTTCTAAAACCAGGTTTTTTTTTCCCACATTATGTGCTGAATCAGGTATATTTATAAGCATCAGCCACTTGTCCTTGTCCTGACTTCCTTATCTACCTGTGCAGCTATCAGTTTTAAGACCCCTGATGTGCCTGAAGGTTGGCTGGGGATTGGAGGGACACAGAGGAGAAAGGAGAAGGTGGTACGGAGGGAAGTGGGGGCAAGAATCTGCTGCATTTACCATTATCCAGAGCAAATATTTCACACCAAATGGCACCCTCTACATCAGAATCAGATAGGCAAAGTACCTGGAGAAGCTGCTCTGTAAGAATCAATATATTTGTATTTCTGCTTTTAAAAATATAACTCTAATAATGCTAGAGATAAGTCCAAAATTGGCAAGAGAGATAGGCTGAAGATCTATGCTCTTTAATATCAAGCTCTTCACCAAGATAACTTTTATCACATTAATGGCAAAATCACACTGATTGTAAAACAGCCAAAATGAGGCAATTAGTAAGGCCTGTGACAGCCACAGAAAACTAAACGCACAAGGTTTTCAGTGCAAGCCAGATGGATATCTTCAATATATTTCTTATTGTCTGCTTGTGGTAATATGTTCAATTAAACTGAATCAGTACTACAGAAGACCCTTTGAATTGCCTGAAAAAAATTAATTGTCTGCTGCAAATTTAATGAAGCTTAACAGTTGTATTATGTTTACAAGTTTTATTTGTTATGATCAGTAAGTGTTTACAAGAAAAAACCCTAACTTACTTCATTCAACTAGACCTAAGAGCAAACCACCGGTACTTTACAGCTTGTTTCATTTACATGTGTCTTTGCCATTTACTGGTTTCGTCCTTAGCAGCTGACCTAATTTTTTTATCTCCCAAATAAGAAACCAACAGCTCTTGCTGTGCTGTTCGTTCGCGAGTTGTTGTGAGTTAAGTCTCACTCAAGAGTTTGACCACAAACTAGTGTTACGACGTGTCCCCAGAGGGGCCGATGGAAATGTCCGGCCATGGGCTGGTCCCTCTGACGCTTGCTAGGATCCTTATCAACGCTCGAGCAACGTCCCAACCTTCCCCAGCACAATGCAGCCAACACGCCATGGCTGTCATGTTTGACAAGTTCACATCAAGGAAATCAAAAGCAAAAGGCACGTCTGAGTAGACCCAAGGAGGGATGGCTTTGGGGAAAGCTTGACAGCAGATGAGGCATCTGCTTCTCATTTTGCCACTTCTGTAATCTTGGAATAATTACAACCTTTTTGCTTCAATTAACTGTCAGAAAAATGGAAATGCTGACATGATATGCAGCTATTTCATTTTCCCTAGGGTGCTTTGGGGCTGACCTGATTTTTCTGATGACCTCAGGTTCTCACCTGAACGGAGCTGGGAGAAAACCCAAAAGTTTACCAGACCGAGGTGTAACACGCGCAGAGGAGATGCACCTGCCAGCTCTGAAACACAAAGGCGAGCTCTTTACAGCTGCAGAAGGCAATTTGGACAGGCATCATATAACAACCTTGACTGTGGTTTGCAGTTGGAAATAAACATGGAAGTTGCCTGAAACTATAAAATACTTGATTAAGCTTTCTGTTTGAAGTGCCATATGGAGAAAAGCTGCAAGGACCCTGAGGTATCTACTGGATACCAGCACCATCACCAGCTTCTACCTGAAGCTTTTCTACCCAGGCTTCGTTAAGGAGATCCAGCAAAGTGCAGCCTGCAGCGCTGGGGCTACCACGGTTGAGGGGAGGGAGGAGTAGATGTGGCGGATGCACAGCTCTCTCATTTATAATTGTGCCTTTCACGCGGTGCTTTGGGTCATAATTTTACTTAAACCTAGCAAAAGACCCTTAATTGTGTCATAGAAATAATTGGTGTCAGTGGAAATAGTCCAATTAGAGCTGAATATATTCCTTTGCAATTTTACGGCCAAAGATTATTGCTTTCATTGTCAATTGTTAAAATCAAGCATTTGCTACTGGTTGTGAGTTAGAAGTCAAGAAAGATTTTTCAAACTTAGAAGTAAGTTTTATTTCCTGAACATGAGAATACAGCAACACGTACTCATGAATAAATCAGTGCTTACATAACTCTACGGTGCGCTCTAATCCTTTTTTGCCTATAAAACCCTGATTTAGAGATTCTGGAGAACAACAGTTTGTACTCTAAATTGACTTTTTCTCCCTGAAATTCTTTAAAACAATGCGCTAAGCCTGACAAGGAATATTCATTTATGTCTGAACTACGTATAAAAACTGTGTCCAGCAACTACTAAAAAAAACTTTAACAATAATGAAACTTTTTTTAACTTCTTCAGAGTTCTGAGTCTTTCGTAAGTGTAGAAAATCTTGGCTTTGATACTGGCTGAACACACACCTTGTGTGCTATCCAGCATAATTATAAAAAGCCCATAAAATATGGACAGCCCTAAAGTGCTGCTCTGGGATTATTACTTTAAACTCTGCCTCTCTTTTTTAAATGATATTTTGTGCTTTCAACACCAGGTGTCATTTAACCAGGTCCTTTCTTAAGGGCTGAGGCGTAACCAACATGAATTTAAATTAGATTGAATTGAACTGTGAGGAAAGAAAAATAAAGACCTTGCATGACCTTAAACACTGCTGGATCAAAATAGACCTCACAAAGAGTGACGGAGGGGCTATTCATATTTCAAAATTACTAACCACTAAACCCATGACATACGGACGGATGGTACGGAAAATGCCCGCAATAGCTTTCTGGGACAGCTTTCCATATGAGCAAAGAAGCAGCAATGTATCTGATGGGGGAAGAATCAGGGAGGTATATAGAGGGTTTCTGGTAATGTGGGTAGTGCTTAAATTGGTCAACAGATTTAAGTATCTGCTGCATTTTTCCCCTGGTTAATGTAAAAAACCCCAATGTCTTAATGTATGGCTTACTCTCCCTCTTGGGAAAAAAGTTAAACCCCCACCCCAAGGAACCGATATTCCAGTTACTCCAGTTACTCAGAAGTAGTCATGACCTAGTTGACAACAGCTGGTAAAATCCATGGTGCTAGAGTTATTTGTATTCAGTGATTAAAAAAACAAAAAAAAAGGACACTCATGAAAATACACACACTCCTTGCTGAAAGATGAGCATTTTGTACAACTGCAAAGTAAAACCATTACACCGGTCCCCTGCAGCCAGATCCATTCAGAGCACACTGTAACAAGGAGAAACACTTTGTTAATGCACGAAACACCTCTGCAGAGGTCAGTAGATGTATTTCAAAAAAGCTACATGTATTTTTGACTAAGAGAAAATCAGGTTTATTAAACACCACCTTTTTTATTGATGGAGTCAGCAATGGCACTATTTGACAACTAGCTCTCTTGTAGGCAAGGCCAGCATTTGCTGATCTCAGTTGTGCAAATGGCCACAGTGTTAGATTTAAGGCTGGCACTGAAGCCACAGCAGGTGCTGAAGAACTCAGTCAGCAACGGTAGCTCTGTTATGCAGAATCAGTGTCTGTGATAATGGAAATAAATTATTTGTAAGTATAAACCAAGATATAAATAGACACACACACCATCCTAATGGTGGAAATAATTTTGTAAGGAACACACAACTGTGATCTAAAGCTTGGATGCTAACACTGGATATTCGCTCTGGTTTCAGTTTATCTATGAATATCCAACAAAAAAAACCTGAAGTGTGATAATGTGTAAACATTTCCAAAAGAATAAAATAAGTCTCTGAAAAGCCATGAGGGATCATTCAGACTGTATGATTTTCCATATGAGTTTGATCTCTCTATTTTGTGAGTTTTGGTTTTTAGACTACTATAACGTAAAAATGGGATTAATTTAAAAGTCTGCCCGGACCCTTAAGCTTATAAACAAATAATACATTAAAAAAAAAAAAATCAAACTGAAGGCATTACACCGAGTTGTCTTCAACACAATTATGAGGGGTTATAATGAGGTCTTCAAAGGTAAAAAGAACTACAAGCGATTGAAACTCCACTCCTGCGAAACTCAACAGCCGGTGTTCCGTGAGGAGCACTGCTGGTGCACACACATCTGTGACCAGCCTCTGTGCCGTTCAGCTTCGGAAGGCTGATGGGTACAAAGGTATCAAAGTCACCTCAGCCTAACCGAAGAACATTATGCACAAATAGAAAAGGAGGCATAAGCAATTCCGTTTGATTGCATGTGTGCTCGTTAGCACATACCAGCTTACTGTATTATGTGGAAATTAAGCCACAAATGACTTGAAGAAGCCCTGCGCCATGCGTTATCAGCCACGTTCAAAACAAAACTTCTGAAACATGCAATAGCAGACAGATGGTCAGTCATTAGAGAGCGATGTGTCTCCACTGGCGCATACCTGTGGAGCTGGAGAACTAAACTCCTTTCAGTTCTTTACGGGCAGCATAATATTCATAATCTCTGAAGATGAAAAAAATGTTATTCCTTATCTACTAAAACAATCCATGGTAGTATAAATTTACACTAGCCCCATGGATACAAGGCAAGCACAACACATTTTCTGAAGAATGTAGTTCAATACTGATCAAGTGATGTCTAAACGGAGACCGACCACAGATGGCAAGATGGGCCAGGAAGACCATCGCATCCCCCCGACACTGTTTTTACAGAGTATGAATGCTGTGTCCATGCTGATCAGTATAGTGCTGCCCCTGAACTATGAGCCCAGCTACTTTTAAAGGTCTAGAGTAACACGGTAAGAACTGCAGGTTTAAAGGTAGTAACATCTGAAGTCTCTGAAAAGTTATCTGATAATGGGCCAGAGTTTACAGTATTTAATCAATCGTTTCAATTTTAAGTGCAATATACCAATTCAATGTTCACACAAAGGAATAGGCTTGGAATGGAAAATATGCAATTTTATAGAAAATAATTTGGATCACTGTGCTGGACAAAATCAAGACTATCAGTCTATTCAAGCATGAAGAAGAAATAACCTATTGACATTATCTTTGTATTCTTTTTCTGCTAAAGTGATACGGATACCAGCTAACAAAAGTTCTCTTGCTTTTACTGCCTTGAGCCCCCCATGACAGTCCAAACGAGACGAGCTAATGGCAGTAGGAAAATGTTAAAGGTGCATCATAATGAAACAGGCAAATAAAGTCACCAGAACTTGCCCTTGTCAGAGATGCAACAATGTGACCGGAATTGCTGTACTTCCCGACAAGAACAGAAATGTACAGAATCTACCAAGCATTCGCATGCTGTTTCCGTCCATTAACCCACAGAAGCAAGAGGACTGGAAAAGCCTGGATCATCCTGGTCTACCATCAAAGGCATCCGGATAATAAATGGTACGAAAAGCCGTTTCTGGCAAGCTGGAGTGCTTTAAAACCCAAGAGAATCTCCAGTGCCGGACAGTCCCTGCCACCACTCCTCCGTGGCCAGTTCCATGCCGCACAGCTCCAAGCACAGAGGCGGCAGCAGCCCGGCTCACATCCGCAACCGCTCATCTGCCGGAGCACGGCACGGCGCTCCTGCCTGCTTGGGAATTACAAAGGACCGCACCACGAAGCTACGGGCTGTGGAGTCAAGCTGACTGATTAGATTTATAGATAGATTTATATAAAAATGCGTATCTGTACACGTAGGTAGACGTGTAGCTCAGAACACAGGCGAGAGGAAAGCAGATGTTTGAGAAGCAGCCACGCGCGTCTACGGTGGGTGCCACAAGCCATTCACCTCCAACGTCACAAAAGCAAAGCTGGCCACAGGCTCATCAAGATATTTAGTGTGTCTGCTGGGAAACAAGCTGCCTGACGAGGATTTTCTCATTCTGTGAAAGAAACAGCGGCAACACACTATTGTCATCTGCGTTCCTGTCATTACCTTGTTTTCGCTGCTTCTTTCACACCTAATGCTGCCCAAGAAACTTCATTTGGGTCTTAGTCATTGCACAAGCTGGGACGTTAGCACCAGGAGCCTCTGCTTGCACTTCCTATATTCAGAGCTTTTATTGCAACATCTTGAAATTAGTTTTCTATTTCAGAGCTGCTGCTGTATTAGCCAATTTACATCACTGCATTAAATACAAATAAACTCGTATTGTACAGTCTATGCCTGTTTACACTATTTGTCATTTAATCCCTGGTACTTAGAAAGTCTATAGTGTTTCTGTATGTTGGAAGACTGAACATTTAGCCTCAAGTACAAGAAAAAATGGGAAAAAAAAGATGGAAAATTAATATTTATATGCTACATGTAAACACACACCTTGTTTTGCGTAGCTCTGATCACTGTCTGAGGGATTCTTCTCTATCCTTATGAATTCAATCTTGCTTTTTAATTTAAAGGTCAAACAGTACATGCAAGTTTACAAGATTTCAGGTCTCAGAGGCCAGAGAGGTTCTCACGTAGCACCAACCAACAGAACAAACCCAAACTACAATCTCACTGGTTCGCAAAACCACCGAGGTTCACCAGTTCTGACAACAGCATGTTAATACACAGCCCTATGGGCACCCGTCAGAATTTCATATTTTTTAAGCTGTCTAGTCATGCATAATATGAATATTTATTCATCCCTCTCTGGTTGTTTGCCAGAGATTTATTTTAAGCTCCTTGGTTCTGGTGTAACAGATATTCTCCTCCTCCTCCCATCCTTGCCTACACTATCTTTGACACCGTCGGCGTCTCTCCCCGAGAGAGAAAGAAAATTAAAAAAAAAAAAAGAAAAAAAAAAGAGAACCTGCAATGTTAATGGAATAACACAGGAAGGTTAGAAAAAATATCTTTTGACCTTCACAGTTTTTTACTCAATGACGTAAGATGAGTTAGAAAAGAACATAAGTATATCTTAAGGTCAAAAAACTCATTAGCTGATAAATTAGTCTTTTTGTACACTGCAAAACTGAGTTAAAGTATTCGGTCATATTTCCATCAAAACTTGCCGATGTTTTACTTAGGGCAGAGAAACTCAAGCATTTCAGTATAAAATACAGTATTTTACACAGTTCATTTGGAGTTCAGAATAGTTTCTGCTCTTTTATACTTTTTATGGGATAGACTTTGAAATTGCATTTCTCAGTTTGCTGTTAATATCCACATCTTGGGCTTAAGAGTTTATTCTCTGCTTCATGCACATGTGTCACTCCCATTAATGCTAATGGAATCGAGTTAAAACGGAGCACTGAGGGAGAAAAAAGTACTTGCTAATCCTTTATAACCTTACTGCAAAGAAAAGTGATTTGTAAACCACGTGAACCCAAAGATCAGGTACAATAGCTGCTGACTATTGTGCTCGGAGTTACGGGCTATTCCTTGGGTACTGCGAGGAAGAAAGGATAAGCCATGAACTACAGAAGCATGACTCTTCAATAACAGAAACGAAACACACTCCTATTTTCAACGATTGGCTTTTTTACGGTGGTACACACGATCCCTGGACTGCAGACCCCGATTCAACCCCCTCGGTGCCTTGCAGCATGCCGAAAACCAGGACGACCTCAGCTGTGCCCAGCCTGGAGATGAAAAGCCGGTGCCTCCTGCTGCGGGCAGGCACCACCCTGCTGCAGTCCCCGCGGAGTCCAGGGATGGATGTTCGGGCTGTGTTTTGCATTTGGCTCTCCAGTTTTGCTCTGGGGCAGACAGTAGCTGATCGACCCTTTTAGTAATAGCCAAGGTCTTTTATACCTTGTTTGTTTTCCCTGAGCAGTGCTTTCTTAGCTATTTGCTGTGGGTGCCTCCTTAGGACAACACAGATTAAGAAAAGGCAGAGTCAGCTCATATACAGATCTAACGCTGATCTTGTCTCCATTTTTGTTTGCAGGGATCAACATGGGCATGGGCAAATGCCGCACAAGCTGTTCAAAACAGCCCCAAACCTGAAGCCCTTATTGATACCCTTGGTGTCAATAAGCTGTAGCAGAAGATATGAAAGGATAACGCAGCCCTCCACCCTGGGGCTGCACCGTTGGCCCCTTGGTGTAAGGGAAGCAGAAGGGCCGAGCACGATGAAGCCCGACCTCAGAAACACCCCATCTAACTATAAGCACCTGACTGGATAGCTAAGGTAGAGGCAAACATTTTGCTCTGAGAAAAACCTGCTGCTGTACCACCGTCACCAGCAGTTTATAACTAACACGGGCTCACCAGCTTTATCAGCACTCGCTTGATCCTGACGTTACTTGCTGAAATGTGCTCCGACTATAAAACCCACGGATTAGAACTTGCATTGAAACATTTTAAAGTATTCCCTACATACCATAAAAATAATTGATGGGGAGAGCCTCTAACCAAATACTATCCATCAATGCCAATATATGGGAGAATTAAAACTGACAGCGTTAGAGCTTTGTGATTGATTTATTGCTTTGTAATCAATCTTTCCTGATTTGTTATCCAATATAGGTCTTTCCCCAAATAAGAAGGGAATAGAGAGTGATTATAAGTGTAATAATCTAGGTATTCATTGCCTATAATAATTTATCAGACATCGGACTACTCATAAGCAGACCAAAAATTAAGACATTTGTCAGTGTCTCTCATTGTTTGTCAAATTATTAAATATTTTTGTCAAGCATTATAGCTTTTGCTTTTGAAAAGAGTATATGACAGAAAAATTCTGAACACACATGAATAAACACTTTGAATTCCTGAAATGCAGAAATTGAGCCCTGGGTAAGAAATAATGAAATTAAATCAGAGTTTGTGCATCTTTTCAAAAATTATGACATTGAATTGCAAGGGTGAAACTCTTGCATCATTCTGCAACAAGACAAGATGTATTAAAGAGTTCAGAAGGTTTTAAAAAAGATAACAGAAGTTTATGAATAACAAGAATAAATGAAGTTGAACTACGTAAGACATGTTTTTAAAGGACACCACCTAACCTCAGTATGCAGAGCGCAACATTTCTCCACAGGTACGCCATGGCTTTATGCAAGTCCTTTGCAAAACTGAATCTTAGGACAGAGCTGGCTGCAGTGACAGCAAATATTTCTCAAGCATGATTACTGGCCATTGCTGGAAACAAGTCATACAACGATATGGACCATGGTCCTGGCTTTGTGTTACAATTCCCATATCACTTGCAGTAAAATTTTAAACCACATGTGAAAACAAACACATTAACTTGCTGTAAGCACCATCAGTCAGTGTGACCACAGACATGTCCTTGCTGTTAACATCACCTCCGACCCACGAGGCTCGGCAGGTTTCTGAGACGCAGGAGAGCCTGACTGCGACAGACGCTTTAATCCCTCTGGGCTCCACCCGCATCAGCATCAAAGGGGAAAGGTGCAGCATGCGTGGGGCTGCTTGGGATATTCTTAGAGCTAAGATGGAGTATAATTCATGCGCAATAAAAATTGCAATTACCTTTCACAACCAAGCTGCCCGTGCTGCTTGCTGTCCCAAAGTGGTTTGTTGCCACGCAGGTGTAACTTCCCGCGTCAGATTTGGTGACGTTGACAATCCGGAGGCTCCCATCATCCAAAACGGTGATTCTGGAAAGACAGCAGACACAAAAGTTTTATTTTTTTTAAGTCAACATAAAACTCTTTCGAGTCTGTATTAATTATTGATGGTTTGAACAATAGACAGTCCGTTGCACGTTACAGAGGGAGTTCAGCTGACAGAAATCTCTTAGGACGCAATTCATAAATACTGAATGCATAATTTACATGAGTTTTCCATGTCTTTACTCGAGGGCAACTTTAATTTACACACCAGAAGCTTGTACAGGTTTTACATGCGTCTGTACTTTGATATTCAGCACTCACCATGACAACCCTTGCAACATGTGGTACACAGGCCACATCTGAAAATCTCCACGCTAGCTGCTTAACAATGTAAAAGCTTCTTCCGAACAGATGCAGTGAAGCAGGTGTTTCATTGCTGCTTTTTTCAAGAAGGCTGATGGCTTTTCAGCAAGGGTACCATGCTGCCAGGCTTCCCCGCCGCGCTCTCCACCTCTCTGCCTGCAGCGGGGCTTATCTGCAGTTGCACTTGCAGGTTAAAAAAAATATATATATATCCTATTTGATTCCCATCCCCTCCTCACATACACACTCCCTGTCAAAACAGGGTTGTTATCTGCAGTGGTACACCTCTGTTGGAAGGTGGGAGGCAGGCGGGGTTGGCACATTAATTCCTGGGGTGATCCCCAGCCCCTCCTCTTGCACAAGGGCTGCACTTCAGGCTTGCCTTGTTCTTACAATTAGCTTTGCCTCCTGCTCCAGTTTCTTCTGCTCTGCTCTCAGTCAAGAACAGAAAACCTGATCCTGCCCAGTAAAGCCCACTGAAACATTAATGCCTTGTGCCCTGTGGAGGCATCATCTAAGAAGACTCCAGAAAAAACTTTCCCCCAGCTTAACATCACCTCTTTTAGCAGAATACTTGGTTGTCTGCTCAGTGTCATGTCTTGCAGCAGTCTGCTTTCTCCCCTTCAGCCACTTTCAGCCCTGCATTGAAAATCTTACATTAATGCCTGCTTTCTCCTGCTCAATTATTTCCCAATTTAACTCATTTGAAAGAAAATGAAGAAGCCTTCCTGCATCCTTAACGCCAATCAAGCTCTGTGCAACCGGATTGAGAAATTAGAATGAAAGAGACTGAGCAAACAATACTTGCAGCACTGCAGAAGTGCTCAGATGGCACTTCCCACCCGAGAAGGCTTTAAGAAACAGACGGCATGAATCGGCACGAGCCTTTTCTTGCAGCCATGGGGCAACACCGAGGCAGCTGAATAAAGCACCCGTGTGAGACAAGGCACGAACACCAGTGCAAAGGACACCTGCCCACGCCAGCCGTGGAGCTCCCCAGGCTCCTGCCAGTTGCAGCCACTGGGTTGAGCACTGTCTCCAGTGGGACTCAGGAGACATCATGTCACCCAAGGGAACCGGTGTGGGTGCCTTTTGTCACGCCGTGCTCTCTTGATGGGCGCACATGGGCTACTCAGTCCACATGCATAGACTTGCTTTGAAAAATGGGACAGTCCGACTGTCTTTACAACGACGGTACTGAGCGAGGAGGAGGAAGACGGTGCAAAGTGCTCCGACAGCAGCCACCAAATCTCTATCCTGGCTACCCTCTCCCTGACCTGCTCTTGCAAGCAGCACACCACCGCACAGGCCAGCTGCAGAGACCAGGGACAGAGGTTATATTTCACACATCAGTAGCAGTGATATTAATAGAAGTTTCTCAACTGGCTTATAGGTCTCCAAATTGTTGCAGTCAGTAACATTCACTACTGTAATTTATTTTTGCAGGAGTCCAGTGCCATATATTTGCTTCTGTAGCAGTTGCTCCAGCTCGATAATTGGAAGAGAGTAGTATATAGCTACTTGTCTCTTATCTTCACTACTATGTTGGCACAAATCAATGCATGTATTACATTAAGTGTGCACTGGAGGACAGGACTTGCCACACTGGCCTCCAGTGCAGGAGCCTGGGCAGTGGCAGCACCAGGAGCTCCCAAGGAATTATTTACTGCTGTTATCAATTTCAGGTCTTCGGAAACAATAGTGCCTTTCTGAAAGCTGAAGGTGCCCTTGGCATGCATTAAAATTCAAATCAATATAAACGACAGAACAAGCTCAGCAATATGCTCCAGCTCAAGCAGGACCACCCTGCTCCGGCACTGCCCCTGCCAGGCTCTGCACTCACTCCCTCAGCATTTTTGCCATCCCAAGAAATCCAGAAAAAAGTGATGTTTTAGGCTATTTCTGTACAGTTGAGATTTTATATTTATTTATTTATGTTTTATTTTTAGCCATATGGTTGAAAACTATTTACTGGATAATCTCTTCCATAGATCGTTTTAATTGTATCTGTTGATGAAGCCAGCTTAAATTTCAAATATTCTAATGCCTTTTCTGTCTCTGTCTTTCTCATGCTATCGGTTTCGTTCTAAGTCATTTTTATTGCTAATGTAAACTTAGTTTGTAGTTAATATGGACTGGATCGCTCCAGAGACAACCTTTGGATGAGGACAGACAATCCACCACCGGCTTTGGCACATCTTGGGGAGCTAGTGCTGTCTTTATTTCCTTCCATTTTGAAGCTGAAAGCCACAGCTGGCTGGCTTTACAATTTGAGCACGTGAGCATCCTTTAACTCTGGTAACACACTGCGATGAGTTCAGGCGGGACTTGCACCGAGTTCTCCAAACCCCGTCCCTGGAGAGTCTCCAGGCATGTTTAACTGTCCTCTGGTAACTAATGCCTTGCACAGTCCTGCAAACGACCAGCATTAAAACTGACAAATAACTGTGCAAGTTAACTGATTTTTTTTTTTAAAATAAATCAGACCATTAAAACCTTACTGTGACTCATTGATTAGGAGGCCTTATGGTTATGTGGCTCTTTTTGCTGAAGGTGCTTTTCTACGCTGAATGTTTCGTCCTCTAATTTGAATCCAATGTGTTAGAAGTTAACAAGTAATTATTTTAACACTTTGAAATTTGTTACAGTTAGTTGAGAAAGTAGGAAGGACTTTCACTGATTTTGCTAATTCACAAATTTTCTTTGCAGACATATCTGCAATAAACGAGAAGAGAGGCTCATTTCAGGCCACTGAGGGTTCTTAAACTGCTAATTGGCTTGAAAGCAAACATCCCTTCATCAACTCCTTTTAGCAGTTTGGTTGAAAAAGTTCTTTCAAGACACAAAATTCAAATTAAATGAAGCACTGTTTGGTATGCTTCCTTTCTCTTCTGAATGTTTTCTAATAAGATGCCTAGGAAGACATAAAAATAACCCACTTTTCCAATAAACATGTGTATTACTTCAGAACAAAGTGCTGGTTGCTGAGTATGCACCTCTTTAAACCACTACAAACTAAAAAAATGAGCTATTGAATGTTTTGGGTTCCCTGATACTACTAACCACAGCAGCAGTAAAACCAGCTAAAATGTAAATCTCTTCTACAGGTAAATGCAACTGCTCTACTGATAACCTGGCTCTTAGTCACTGCTACTATCACAGAATAATCAAAGAAGATAAAAATATCCATTTGGAAAAAAAGAGATGATATAAGACAGTTTAGCATCCTTATATAAAGAAAGGTCACCTATTTTAAACATAGCATTTGAAAGACAGAATCTGTTGGTCTGTGTTGTCAACTGGCAATTTGAGGTCCACAGAGAGCAGAGACACATCTGAAATTAGGAGATAAAAGGACTGTTTGTTTCCTAAACCAAAGCTTGGGTTCTCCCCAGGAAGAGCTGACCTTGTCAGTGTTTTGATCAAAACTCTTCTGGGGACAAGGGACCTTTAAAAATGCTGAAAACATTTCTCCCTAGCCTTCCTTGCCCATTTTTTTTTTTTTTTTGCCGCTGCAGCAGCAAATGTAAAAAGTTGCAAGCTGAACACTTTCCATTGCCCTAAAGCAGCCTTTTCCAATACCAATCGGCACACGGTTTCCATAGCAGCTTTTTGTTGATGCTGCATGCCCGACGACTGCGTGTGCCCTTTGCCAGCTCTGCAGGAATGGAAGTGTCTTAAGGCATTTGTCTATTTGGTTGGTGTGAACCTTGAAAAGTACATGAAGGAGAAAGATGCATCTTTATGGATGACAAATATCTAAGTGTATGCTACAGCTGCACAGAGCTCTGCTGCTATTCAAGGACACCCAAGCTACCTAGAAAGGACCCACCTTGGCATCACGGCCACATCAGCACAGCCCTCTGCCTGGATCGGTATAGCAATACTAACCTGCCCCGTGTCTCCAGCAACTGCTCGAAATGGCTTGGAAGAGGTCAGGCACACCTGGAGCAGTATGAGGAAAAATAGCAGTGCATAATCATTTCAGTCTGATCTATTAGCACTTATTTTTCAGCTCATGATACATCTGCCATACCTGTTAAGTTGCCCATCAGCAGGTTGTGTTACCTTCAACCCCGAATCGAGCACAATAGATCTGATTCATGTAGCTCACCACAGCATTCCCCACTGCTGGGCAGGATTCCCAGGAGCAGATAAATATTTCTCAGTCAGTAACATATGCATTTAGAGATAGAACACGTCCTGTTGAGATCAGTAAAAGTTTTATCACCGACTTTGTGAAAATAAGATCAAGCCCTTATTTGGAATATAAACGATGACTGAAAACTGCAAAACTCAGAGAGCACATCACATAACTGAGTATCAGTAACTAACTCCAGCCCAGCTCCAAGGAAATCTGACTTTTGGGTGTCTGACTGCATCACTCGCATCTACCAAAACGCGCCTAGGACCTACTGCTCGTGTTTGACTCTATGCTTTGACAGAATGTTTGTTTAAAAATCCCGGACTTAAAATATCTACTGTAACACCTTGCTCTGTTATTTAAAAGAAAATCTGTGCGGGTCCAGGAACCAAATCCATCAGCACTACAGAGCCAGGGCTTGTTCAACCTCACCTGCACCTTGCAGTGATCCAGTGAAAGCCTTTGCAGGGATGAGTAGCAGGTCCAGGCGCTAACCTTTTCATTGCAAATTATTTTCTAGCTCACAAAGCACACACATCGCCGACAGAAGATCTGTACCAGACAGATGATACTGCAGGTATCCCTCAATATATTCTTCTCAGCTTGCCCTCTATTTTTCTGTTCAGCAGATGGAAACACGTGGAATATGAATGGACTACAAATGCAGTGCATATGGCAGGTTGCGTGTGCGATGGTAACGGTTATCTTCCCGAGGGACGCAGCACGCAGGCGGGCAGCACGACTGTGGGACTGCAGATTACAGCTCCAATGTTTCTTTGGAGCAAAGTGCTCATAATTATAAAGTGACTTTTTTTTTTCCCCTCAAATGGTTTTATTAGCACTGCTGCAATGAAATAAGGTATGTTGTTTCTTATCTGATAATTTTAGCATTTTAATTTACGAAATACAAGCGTAACTACACTTCCTTTCACCGTTGATTAAACACATGCATCCAAAATATTTCATGCTTAGCCAAGTGAATATTTTAATTATTTTTTTTCCTCAGGAAACAATGCTTAGGATGTCCGATCCTTTTTCTATTACAGGGAGAAAAGATGTCTTAGAGTAAGCATTTAAATGAATGTCAGCTGGAAGAAACACACACTGAGTGCAATTTGAGATAAAACTACCATTGATCCCTTCATGTACAGCCTTTGTGGCAGTGGTTGACGTGGCTATTGAAAAGAGACTGTGGTGCCAGAGTTATTCTAAGAGATAATCCGTCTTCTGAGAGAGGATTTAGGTTAAATGTACCTGTGAAAAACAGTGTATTTCAGCTGACATGATGAATGGCCTATTGTCCATCCGAAGCCTTGCTTGGGCTGGGGGGGGCGGGTGGAAGCAAAGGAAGAAAGCAAAAGCACCAGACAGACCCAACTGCAATCTCAGCGGTGTATTTGCTCAGCCTTTTCCCATAATTCATAGGCAGGAATTTCTAGAGCAATTTTTAGCCTAACAGCAACTTTGCTTCATGCCTCAACTCTACTGCAAATGTAAATGATTCTGGGCCATTGCATTATTTATCAAATTATTTCTATTTCTATTGCATGTCTTTGTAGCAGTTTATTACCTTTTTAATAATGCTTTCCATACAATGAGGCAGAGACTGGGATTATTAAACGGATCTCATAAATGCAATATTGGCCATTAGGCTATTTCAGGAAAACATAGTGAAATTTAGAAATACTCACAGGTTTGGCTGAGAGGGAGGATATAGTGCTCAGAGCACAGCCCTCCCCGAAATCAGGGACACCGCTCACGAGTACTTGCTTGTCACTTGCAGAATGGGGTGGTTCGGATTATGGTCCACAGCTAATAATTTCTGTGGCCCTGGGATGCAGTCTTTGTGTGTAACTACAACCTTTACGTTGCATAAATAAATAACAGTAAGGTCAGAGCTTTCTGCTTCATAACATCAATCCCCATTAAAGTATACGCCGAGGTCAAAGCCAACTTCTTGGGGCTTCACTCAACACCCTTGACGGTCCCTGGTGCGCAGGGAGGAGAGGGCAAGGGGAGAGCCCTGATCCTAACCCCCACCCAGCACCTTGTCACGCCATCTGAGACTCCCCACCCTACATCAATACCGGCCCAAAACTCTCAGCATCCCCCCGTAAGCAGACAGGGCTTTCCAGGCTTGGGCTTCGCCCATGTCCTGTTACTCCAGATGTTTCTGAAAATGGGTGAGGAAGGGATGGTGTCCACACTGCCACCACCGTGGGTCATCAATATGTCCTGAGGGCTACGGTCAGGACAGCAACATGAGCAAGGATGGGACGAGTTGGGTCCGTGTCTAACAGCCGTTAGGATAAGTCTGAGCGAAACGCAGGATGATAACTGCTGTTAGATAGGCATTACAGTGGTTTCCATTTGATCATCCATCTAAACTCACAACTGATGTGGAGAGTCATACTGCGTAGGCAGTCTTCTACACATCTGCAGCTTCTTGTCCAGGACCTGTTAGTTTTGATTTAGATAACCACCTACAGCTGCTTTGGTACTTATTTGTCTATAACTACTTGTCTTTTCATGGTTCACAGAAAAGCCTGAGCTAATTTAGAGCCTCAGTCAAAGCCCATTTAATTTAGTGCATGTCTTTCTCTTGGTGAAAGCAGGCATTAGATAAGGCCTTCCTTATCCATGACAACTGGCAGGTCTCTTAACAGCAAACTCCCTATAATTAATTTTCAGGTAAGAACTATATTTGCTCAAAATAAACCGAGGTAAAACCCTGTTGCACTGAGCTCAGTAGAACATTTTCCACAGCTTTGCTGGAGATACATTTTAAATGGAGCTAAAGAGCCTGAGGATGAAGTGTTTGAACTCCTGAGGTTGTGTGTGGCACAACTACACGGGGCTGCTGGGGTCTCTGTCGTGGGAGTGCTTCTTGATCTGTAAAATATACATATTTTGTCCAAGGAAAAACACTGGCTGGAGAAGGCACTGAGGAACATCACCTTTGCACCATTTTTACTAGTACATCTGAGTCACGAAGGACACCAAAAGGTTTACTGCTAAATTACAGCACCTGTGAATTGGCTAGACATCTATGGTGCACAGAATTTGGGTTCATTTGGCATTTTCTGTCGTCTGGGCTTACAATAGGAAAGCACAAAAAATTAAAATGAATCTTTTGGAAGATCTTCCTAGGTAATAGCTGCTCTTACCTTGCTGTACTGAAAAATACGGAGTACTACACTGTTTTTTTTCTTACTTAATTCTCGATAATGATCTCCAAGAAAATACTAAGAACACTTCTTCTAGCAATGTGAACTGTTGTGTATAAATGTGTTCTCATTTTAGGCTTTTAATTTACAGGCTTGCTAAGTATGAAGAATTAAAGGTGAGGAGAGTATAAATTGCAATTCTTTCAGCTTATCATAAAAACCTCGAAATATTATTCTAGAGAGAGAAAAAAATAGAGCATATTTTGCTCAGATAAATATTTTTGATAAAGTAGTAGAGGCCCCTTTGGCAACATCAAACAACATAACTCCACTGAATTCAGTATCAGCTTAAACCAGTCATGGATCTGGCATCCTAAGTTCTCCCACAATTCTCTTTTTCAACAAATTGTTTATCTGCAATGATGGAACAGTCCAAATAAATAATATTGCATCCAGCCTATAATAATATCTATAAACACAAAAGCTGTGTTTTGTCATCATCCTCCCTTTTGACTGTAAATTTTTAAGACAAGTCTGGAAGTGCCAAAACCTCATCCCGAAGCAGTGGGGCGGCAGGAGGGAAAGAAGGGAGCATTTACAGCTATTAGAGACTTCATGTAAATTGTTTAAAGATGCCTAGAGTCATAACTCAAATGTAAAAATATCCCTAGGTTACCTAAGAAGAACAGTTCTCTACAAAATATCTTTCTTAAGGGATGCTGGTAACAGGAAGAAACAAATGAAAACCAAACACAAACACTGCTAGGGACCCTGAAGGAAATGAGTAGGCTGTGGTGAATTTCAAATAATAGAAACCTTTTGCCTTCTCTCCCTTTCTGCTCTTTTTTCACTACACACAAAATTAAAATAAATACAGTAAGAAAGACCATGTCATGAAAATAAATATTTGAGGAAGCAGATTTGAGTAAAGCAAAGGAAAGTTCATTTTTACAGCTTTCCATCCTGAAACATGAGGCAATGATAATTTGAGCTATATGGGAAGATTTTGCAAGTCTAGAAGCGTCCAGCGGTGAAAAGAGCCAATTTTCCATTGATTTTGGTGGGAAGTGAAGACCACCCCCCATGGGAAACTGCCCTTTTGACACAGCTCTTCAACTTCGCAGTTTATTTTTACAGACCAAGTTGGCCATTTGCCATAAACCACAAAAGCCGCAACGGCACGGTGAAGGATAGGGATGCTCCGCACCCACACCGGCAGCCCCAGGACTTCTCCCCCCGGAGCGGCTCTTGCTGGTGGTGCTGGAGGGGCAAAGCACACGTGCAAACCAGCCCGTGAAAGGCTAAAACATCCCTTTACGCACAAGTACCCACCCCCATACCCGCTGCTCCCCCCCGAAGCATTCTCTCGCACTCGGAAGCGAGGTGAATCTTGCATATAAAGCAGCAGGTGCTGTGAAGTCACTACTGCATTCAGTCTACCTAATGTTCGGTGAAATACTTGCTGTGCTCATTCTTCCAGGGCAGTGACTATAGCTAGAGGCATGGGGATTAAGTGACTTCTCCCAGTCTATGAAGAGGCACAGTGGGAATCCGAAGAACCAAATTTAGAAGGGCAGCCTCCAGCCACCCTCGCCAACAACTCCTTCCCTGATGAAGACAAGCCACCACCCTGTACCTACAGTAAACGCTTTGGAGGTTTGGAGAACACGAGCATTAAAGGGAACTCCACTGAAGCTCATAAAAATTATTCTCTTATGAGAAAAAAAATCTGTGCAAGATTTTCTGTGCATCAGCTGCTGACACAAACCATTTCTGGAAGCATTCGTGAGATTAGAGCAGAAGCAGTAAATGCATTCTCACCTTATTTGTTCCAGCTGATGCCACCCGAATAGAAGCCCTAAGGCACAGTCTTTCAAATACAACACATCTTTTCCTCTAGTTTCAACAAAAAATGCCCAGAGTACAAAGATAAATTACCCACTCCACTTGTAATTGGCATTAACATAGATTTGCAAGATCCAAAGACACATTTACATCGCTTAAAAATGATGTTTAAATAATCAGCAAAAATATCACCAAGTCTGGTAGGTTGTCTAAAAAGTTCATTAGGAATCCCTTTTCCCCCGCAGACATATAATTATTTCCTTGGATTTTAAACATGTGTTTCTTAAAGTGTGGCCCTAACTGTAAAATCATTACCTTCTTGCTCTTAATCATATAAATGGCCAAGAGAAGAAATATTTGATAATAATTTTTTTCCTTCAAAATGCTACAGACTCACTAAAATCATTATTACTATTTTCTTCAGTTGGAGGACAAGTATGAACCACACATCAATTTCAAATTGCATTTAGGAGACTAATTACAGGCATTTATTTTTTAAAGCGTTAGCTGCAGCATGTGCTCACAACGGAGAGAAACCTGCCTCGCTGCTGGGAGCCAGATCCTGCCGCCTCTGACACAACAGCACCGCGGGGAGGAACTCGCTCTTTCCTGGGGCGTCTTTACAGAGAGGGAGAAATAATTTGTAGCCGTATGCACGGTACCTAGAGATGAATTTAATAATCGTAAAGATGAGACACCTCACGCAGGAAAAGCAGCACCCGTTTAACGGCACACAGCAAGTGACAGTGTTTCTGTTAAGGATGTGTAAACACAGGGCACGTCTTACTGCACTCTGGAGGTCTGATGCCTCTGGATGCTTCATCCTCTCCTTTTGCCTGCCTCTGCAAGCTTTAAAATTAACTTTTAAAATTAATACACAAGCACCAAGGTAAAAGCCCCTGGACTTCTCTAGATACCTTGGGTCACAGCAGCACCGCGAGTTTGGTCAAACCATGGCTGGGCTGCAGTCGCAAGCTCATTCCAACAGCGGCAGCAGGAGTAGCAATGATGTCCTACATGTGTATCACTGAATACTACAATAACACCACGCTGAAAATAATCTGCTGGGAAAATAGGAACAGATTGCTGATGTTACAGGAGAATGTGTCAAGGTGTGAGAGAGAGTCTCATTTCTGGAACACCAGCTGAAACTTGGCGTAGGTTGGGATTACATTCATCGGCATCTCAGGTATGCTCGACAACAGTTTGTGGCTGCTTATAGGAAATAATTTCCTAGCTCTACAGGAACAGGTAAATGAACTTGAAAATTTTAGGGATCAGCCTAATTACTTCACAGATACAAAATAAAACGGCACTCAATCTGGATTCTAGATAACTCTCTAACCCTTCTCAGATAACCTTTTGCTAGATACATTTGCTCAAGAACAGAGAGAAAAGACGAAGCAAGAATGAACTGGAGTTGCTGACTTATTACCAATGCTGAAGAAAGGTTATGCATACAAGCATATGCTAGATATCTCAAACCACAAAAGCAACAGGATTTATTATCTTTGCCAGATACACACAAAGAAAACAGGTCCATGTAACTATCCCTTAAGGAGCAAGGAAAAGTTAGTGACCTACTCGTAAAGAGAACTATGGCAAAACTGACTGTTTTTTCACCCACGGATTTCAGATCACACAGATCAGCGGTTTTTACTGTTAGCACAGACTAAGCTACAAGTGTTTAGTGTTGAGCTGACAGACCCACAGCCACGACGAGCTTATGTTAAAACATACTGTCATCTTCCAGAACTACACAGAGCTAAAACCAGCTTCTGCTGGGAAACAAACAGTCCATGAACGCAAGGCCGTCAAACCTAGGACAACTGCTTTCCAATACCTCCGACCATTGACTCAAGTGGTTTCCTGGTTAATTTTAGTTCTCTTTTTCCAAAAAATTGGTTAAAGTAAGTTGACACACCAGTTATTTCAGATATTCCAATGAAGTAGAGCCATCTTCTGCCATTGTCTCTGAAAACTAAGATGAATGCTCCACTGTCGATTCAAACTTCAAAAAGCTATTTGCAGAGTGTCATTTTTCATTTTGCCTAGGCAGGATGTAATGAAAACCCGACAAGTTATTGATGGTTTGGTTACCTGTCTGCCTTAAAGAAATTGCACAGGTGCTTTATTTAAAAAAAAAGACAGTCAACACAATTAATGCAAAACAATGATACGAAGCATCCTTTGAGGTTTTATTTTCTGCTGAAGTGTCACCAGACCGTGTGTCCAAAAGCCACTGCTGGCAATTCATCTCTCAAGTAATCAGTATAAAAATATTACCATGCTTTGTAGCCTGGCACCAGACTGGGAAAGATGTGCTGTCTGTCCTATTGCCATTTTCTTTCTGGCTGTTTGGAGTAATTAACCACTAATTAGGAAGTTTGAGGCAACAAATAAAAAATTGGAATTTATACAACTTTTTAAACTCCAGACGCAGTGAAAGAGTAAGCGAAAAGCCTTTCTTTTCTTGCCTGATTTTACAGTTTTTTCTTCTCAAAATGACATAACGTCAAAGTGAGTATGTTAAAATTCCTGTTAGAAAAATAATACCCGAGGGGCCTGTGAATCAACACAACCCTTGTGAGGAGGTCCTGAGGATGTGAACTCTCGAGAAAACCATGGCTAACCTCTTCCAGAGAGAAAAGTCTCTCTGAACAGTTTTGAAGCGCAGAAGACAACAAAAAAAACTAGGTGAGAGCTTTCTGCTTTTCCTTGGCCACAACCACTCCAGCTCCCGGGAGGACAGACTGCTGCTTTGGGCTTCACCCTGCGACTCTCGCCGACTCCGTGCCGGCCCGGGCACTGAGGACAGGACGGAGAGGCTCGGCTTCCCGCGGGCAGGACTTCATCTTCCTCTCCGCAGCAGCTGGCAGCGCCTGCATCAGGCAGTATTCTTCTTTATGAACAAATTAACATTCGCTGCCCATATTAATAAGCCTGCAGGCACAGCTGTGCATTAACATATCCAAGAGGCTTTTCAGCTACAGCTGCCTGGTGTCGTACAGCCCCGAGCATGGGGCTCCTTATCTTCCCGGCGGGCTCCGAGCAGCAGACCACGTCTCCTTCTGACAAGGCTGGGATTTTGCTGCCGCTCTGTTTGGGTTTTTGTTTGTGGATGCGTACAAAGCCCCAAGTCCTCATCAGACTCCCAGTGCTCTTTCCCGGTCTTGCAAATCCTCATCTTCTTTTCAGAAGTTACCAAGGCACCAGGACTTCTACATCTGAACTTAGCTTTCTAGATCAGCTCTGACTGTAGGCTACAGTGGAGAGCAGTAATGAAATACCTGGAAAAATCTGGACCTAAATTACTTAAACCCTGAAACACATAAACCACTTCTGAAAACAAATCGTAAGTGTTTTCTGGAAGTGCGGTTCTCTGTCCTGAATGTGGTTTGACAAGGCCCAAGCTCTCCGGGCACTCTTTACACTTCCAAATGCTGCTGTGACTGAACTCAATGGGTAAATGCCACTATATGCTGCATTTCTTGGTTGTGCTTTTATTGGCTTTCAGTAGAAAAAAATAATAAAAAAAACCCCTCCTGCTTTAAGCAGTATGGCTTTATGCGTGCAAGAGTGTGCTCATATATCATGAAGCTTGTCAAGACTGCAAGATAATGGGACCAACTGGGAAAATTTCCATGAAGATAGTGAGCGTGCCTGGAGTATCTAGGTCAGATCCTGCTCTAACAAAGTGCACTATGAGGGTCCCTTTATACAGAAACTTGTTTAATTAAGATAACAGATGTTGCTATTATACAAGTCCTAGTGAGTGGCTGTTTAATTGGACACTTTCATATTCTTTGCTACCAGCACAGAACATCATTTGTTTTTAATGAATTTCCTTCCTTACAATTAAACTGTATAAACAATGCATGCACTGTATATTCATAGGAAAGAAACAGCTCTAATGATGTAAAGGTTTTACATGAACAAGAACGGGAGAAGAGCAATTTGTTTTGGGGCTTAAAAGTACAATTATTTTTCTGTCCTGGACTGAGTACATGTCTGGTAATAGGGTAAATGTTCTCCTAAAGCTATTGGAAGTCACATTAGGAATGAAGACCATTGTGTACATATTTTAAACATCCACTATTTCAAGGGAATACACATTAGATTTTGACATGTGTAAGCTCTTACCAAGTGCATGAGACAGCTGACAACACTGCCAGCCCCGCTCCCCTCCTCGCAGCGATGCCCCGCAGCACCCCAGAGCAGGGCTCTCAACTAGAGCCAGCACTAGCCCAGACCCAGATACTTCACCCTGCTGCAGTACCACAGTCTGCCCCCATGCTCTGGCTAATCAACACATCGGCGGGTGGCCGGTAACAAACCACAAGACTGGCAGATATATAGTATTTCCCTCAGTAAATGCTGTCTTGGTTTTCCTGCACGTAGTCTACACTTGGGGAGCAAGGGAGAACGAGCGCAGCAAGAAGCCGTGGCAGACAGAGAGACCGAAACATGACATCTCCCCTCATCTGCTCTGGAACCATACAAACGGTTCTGGGAAATGACAATATGTCTCTCTGACAGACTGATATCTAAAATGAAACACTCTGTCAGAAACAAATAAATGTAATTATTACCATTATTGCATGTAAATTAAAGTCATTTCTGTAAGTCAAAACCAAGCACCTGAGGAAAGACCTGCAAGGAAAGTGATGCGAATTTTGCATTACAAACCAGCACCTAACAACCCCTTCCAACACTACTCCAGCAAAATTACTCCATGCCAACAGCAATATATATCCCATTACCGATTCCACGAGAAATTTTCTTAAGATACTCTAATAAAATGGCCTTTGGTGGTAAGTTATTAAGAGTTCAATCTGTGCAGCCAAGTGACAAAACGCCCCAGTTTGTGGATGCAGATCACAGGACGAGTCTCAGCTCTAACACTAAACCCCAGCACTCCCACGGCCGAGCCCTCGGACACCACACACCTACGTGACAGCACCTGCGGATTTGTTGGGCTGCAACGTTGTTTTTCCGTGTGCTATGGAAAACCGTATGAAAATTAAGGGAGATTTAATTGGTTTAAAAAGAACTGGTTTAAATTAACTGCTGAATTAATGGGTTTAAAATATTTTCAAAATGCTTCCTGATCTACAGTTCAAAGAGAATAACAGTTCCATTGCAGGACATTCCTCCAACGGTTTGGAGTGTGGGAGCAGCTGTGACAGAGGCTTATTTTAATTTCAGCTGGCAGCACTCTGCGTAGCTCCAGGATTTGTCTCTAATCACGCACAGCCTGATTCTCCCTCTTGCACCCAGGAAATCTGAATGAAGGAGCCGGTGACTACAGTGACTTCTGATTTCCACCACTGCGAGGATGAACCGCTTGCACTTGCAACCGAGCGCATTTCTCTGTGGGAGCTGTGCTGTAATTATGAAGGAATTGAAAGGTTTCTGTGATAAGATCACCTGAAAATAAAGGTTTTAAAGCACTAGTCTCAGTAACCAATTTATCTAACGTTGTTGCGTTAGATGTAATTGAATTATTATGAGAGGATTAACAAATCCTGCAAGAACAATCTCACTGCTGTGACTTCCACTCCTACTGCCGACGAGTAATATATACAACGTAATGCCAGGAAATAATTGTCACAAGTGAGAAATACTGTGGACTGGAGGATGCTTGGCTTTAGGAGTTCAGGATTTTAAAGGAAAGTCCTCCATTAAGGATTTGCTTTCATTCACTTCAGTATTATACAGGGGCCATCATTTAATGGAAGTTTTTTCAAACTTGTGATTGACTATGGATTTCTGTTTTATGGAGGAATCGTTGATTTGGTTTCTGAGACAGCTCTGGAGCAAAGTATAGGCACAGTCTGAATCATCTGTCATTCACATGGTGTAACAATTGCAGAAGACCATGCCTCTGTATATAATGCCTGTATGATGCCTATATCCTATGTGTACAATGCTATAGATGCTATGTATTTTATATCCAAAAAACTTACTTTACACTGACTACGTTACTTCATAAAATCTGGGGGATGAAGACCAAAGTGCCACTGAGATTTAAATAAAAACCAAATCCCCTAAGTCATGGCTCTACAGTCTATGCACTCATCACTCGAGGAATTTTTTCCTGGTTTTGAATGCCAGCCCTCCTCGGGCAGCTGGGCAGTAACGCTCTTTATCTCGATCTCACAGGCTTAAGTCCCGCATCACTTCTGTGTCACACTGATGTAGTTGGGACATGAGAAAAGAGAACCTATGTAATGGGATCCCGGCTCTCCAAAATCTCTTTTCTCCTATTGTTGAGTCAGAACAAAGAGATCAGAGGTTAAACATGTCTGGAAATATGAATATAGGACAACCAAATGGTAAGTGAAAAACATTCTGAACTCAACTCAAATCTTTCTTTCTGAGGAACGATCTGACACGTCCCAAAGACACATCGCAGTTTTGCAATCACCAGAAGATACCACTTCCACCTTGAGCTCCTGTCCTGGTTTCAGCTGGGATAGAGTTAATTTTCTTTCCAGTAGCTGGTATAGTGTTACGTTTTGGATTTAGTATGAGAATAATGTTGATAACACATGGATGTTTTCAGTTGTTGCTAAGTAGCGTTTAGACCAAGTCGAGAATTTTTCAGCTTCTCATGCCCAGCCAGCAAGAAGTCTCTCTGATAACGCAGCCTGCACAGCTTTATGGTGACCATTCCTGTCTAAAAGGTATCCCCTGTTCCTGAGCAAGGGTTTCCCAGAGGGTAGATATATTTTAGTCGTGTCTCCTGTCGTGATGGTGTGAAATGTTGGAGATGTGGCCCTGTGAGGTTCATTTGTACAGAGTGGCATTAATAGGACTGAAGAAGACCTTTCCCACAGACTGTAACAGTCATTTTGCACTGAAACGTGAAAGGAATATCAAGGATAGAAAATGACCTCTGTATCTTTACCCATATAGAAATAGTCTTTGTTTCCAAGCAGCATTTGCAATATATCTGTATCTGTGCTATAGCTGTTTCTATATAAAATTTACCTTCTAGAGTCAGGCTACTAACATTATTTTGACTCAGTTAGGCCTCCAAGGCAGGATTTCCATTATTATGGAGATGAACTGCCTTTAATGACTGCAATAATATAATTGTACCCCAGGGCAGAATTTCTAATAACACAATTGCACAGTTCTCAACCACCAGTAAGAGATACCTTCAGGGCACGTTATTCATTAGGGGTGCAGTACACACTACCTCAGCCTCCAGAGAAGATGAAACCTAAAACAATAAAGCTCTTTCCTTCCATCGTAGTCTCCTCTCTCTGGGCAAACATTGAACAACACACTTAGTTTTGCCTCCTGGACAGCAGTACCCTCCAGAGCAAGAGTCTCGGCAGCACAATCTGATGCACGCTATTTCTGTCTCCAGCACGGAGTCCCTAACATTACGCTCCATCTGAAAAGTCACACAAGCCCCAGGAGAAATGCTCGAGCGATTGCCATGGTAGCCGTCAGGCTGTACATCAGAATTCAAAGCAAGTGCTGACACATTAATGTTGCTTTTAACTCCATCTGGAATTGGAAGGACCATCTATATTGATTAACCTTCACACGATCAAGTTCAGTTTGGAGAAGTATCCAGATGTTCAGGTGCCTCTCTGAAACTCGAAGGACACTTTAACGTCAGTTTAACCAGAGATTTCATTTAAGTTTCTTCTCCCACGCCTGTCTAAAAGTTCTGTTTTCTGCCTTAGATGAAGTGATTTCAGCAACAGCTTTTCTTGGCATCTTTCTTCCTGTATTTCAACAGATTTTTTCAACAGCCAAGCAAGTTGTTGTTTGAAGCCCACACATAAGCGTGGGTGTAGGGAGGTACAAGGAGTGGACTCCAGTCAATGCTGCTGTCCCCTGGGACGGCAGGAAGGAGATAACATTTCAGCAAGTGAAGAAACCAGAAATACAGCAATGTTAAGCAGAGGACCAGGCACTTGGCCTCTCCTGCCCATGAAGTGAGACAGTGCTGATGAACAACACTACCATCATACAAAACAATATAATTTTCTAATTGCACATTTCACGCAGTCTCCAGGTACAGGCTGCAAGGATGGTGTGGTTAATAAAGGCGATGGCGAGGATTCAACACCCTTGTCCCCATAGGAGACACAACCAACTGTGTGTAAGAACCAAATAGGTCCAACTGCCAAGTCAATGGAGCGGTGTTCATTAAGACATTTTGCCAGATAGGCCCCGCTGGATGGTCTGGCTGGCGGAAAAACCCCTGGGCTGAAGTAGCAGAAAATTTCACACCTGTTTGGGCACATTTCACGTCTGGTTTCCCATCCAGGGCTTGGTGCCCAGGTGGGAGGCTCTCGGTTCTGGCGCGGTGTGCTCGGCAGGAGCAGGAGGAGCACGGCAGAGAGCCTGCCGCTGCCACGAGCACCAACACCTCAGCCTTGCTGTGGTTTGCATTTGAGCTCAACACCGAGCTGCTCACAGGGCTGTGCTGTTCTCACAACCCAACCTCCCAGCCACTGCCCAAAGTCTGCCTGGGCATGGGGACCGTGACCAGCAGACAGCAAGTTATATACTATTTAGCAAGTTTTTATGACTATGCCCGCCGCTTGCCTGTACGCCTCAGGAGAAGGTCGGTGAGGACAACGCTGTAGGTACAGCCTTGCACTACTGACACAGATGTGTGCACCCTCCTGGGGTGCTCTGGTGCAGACTCCCTCATGTCTACCATGGCATGACTTTAGGTGACAGGGTTTCACTGAGGGGAAATAATAGCGCCTCCTTTTCCCAGTTGCCTATTTTCACAAAGCTTTGAAGAAACCTGCTATTTTTGAGGTCTCTCTCTTCCTCTCCTAACCTTGGTGGAAACCCGCTGAAACATCTGCAGCCAGTTCAAATAACCAGTTCAAAAGTTACTTGGAATAGAATACACAGGCAACCCGAGCTACCACCTAGCCTTATGCCACCAGTGCATGAGCCACATTCCCTTGGGAAATCAGGATCCAGGGGTTTCTGCTGTATTACAGCATCCAACTTTTATGTAAGTTTGCAGATGAGAGAGTAGTGCTAAAAAAAAACCAAACCACTTTGTTTTCAGCATTGCACAGCAGTGACCAAGCAAGAAACACAGTGCTCGCATTTCCTTTCCTTTCCTAAGCCTTTGCTCAAATAAACTAATGCTACCTCTCTCACTCCTAAATTAAAATGAGGAGAAAGAACTGTGCTATGCCTAGGAGAACAGTGTCTTTGACTTCGCACAGCTTTGTACCCTGGCTGCTGGAGGAAGCTCTGTGTAATCGATCACCCAGCTCTTTTTATCCCAAGAGGTGAAGTTGAACGGTCCATAGGCAATAGCTTTGTGAGGACCAGGTAACAGGAGCTAAATAAGTCAGAAATAGGTTGTTCATTATTTTACTCATCTGGCTCTAAATGAACTATATAGCTCTTTGCATACTGATATACATCACCATAGTATATATTTCAATGTACATTACAGGCAGGCAGGTTGAATGGAGCAAGACTAGACTTTCCAAGATAAAAGAACAGCTCTAACAGGTTTAAGCTTTTAAAAATAACAATTTCCTGTAATTTCTGTCTTTTTGACCTTTATTAATAGGACAGGATTTTTCCCATCAATCCTAGTGGCACATAATATTTTGGAGGACTGTCAAGAACAGCTCTCTGGATTCTGCTCTCAGGTGCTGTGCAAGCGGGACAGGTATCACAACCACACTCGTATACAGTCAACAACAAATCACTGCAAAACCATGCATGCATATTTAAAAGCTAGGCTCCTATTTCCTACTAATGCTCTCCTTTTGAATTACAAAAAAAGGAAAAAAAAAAAAAAAAAAAAAAAAGACTTGGCCAGTCTGAAAAAGCCACCTCCAAGTCAGGTGTTAGGACTGCCAAATTAATTACTGACCCCAAATAATTCCTGGTTGTGGGACATTGAGTAATGTACCAGAGCAGTGTAATTTGCAGAGGAGGGTTTTATTGCGTGGGAAATTTTTTCAAAAACGATGGCTATTTAAAGCAACGCAGAGGCAAAATATTTGCTTTTTAGAATGTATCTTTATCAGCTTCTTGGCAGAGATGCTTTAATAGTACACAGAGACTGGGATGAACACAATGGGAAGAGAAATCTCACTCCCAACTCCCTGAGATTGAACACTAGCTGTTTTCACATTTATTTACAAGTCTATTTTGGGAAGCTATTAATGACAAATTTAGCTTTCACTGCTGAAAGCCCCTGGGTTGGAACAAGCTAATGAAAGAAAGGGTTACTTTAAGATATTACCTCTCATTTTCTTTTAGGATGTCTCTTCCTTTCTTCCAAGAATAAGTAGGTCTGGGGGAAGCTTTCGGCTTACA
Organism: Haliaeetus albicilla; assembly: GCF_947461875.1. NCBI lineage: Eukaryota > Metazoa > Chordata > Aves > Accipitriformes > Accipitridae > Haliaeetus > Haliaeetus albicilla. Next base: position 2,970,007 of record NC_091506.1, read on the forward strand.
CTCAATGATTACCTCACCACCCACTTTAACAAGAGTTAACTTTTTCAAGAGTGTTTTGGAAAAGTCTGGACCGACGGCTGAAAGAAAAAAAGAAAACAAAAACCAGATCAGAATTCCCTTTGGAAAAAACAAAGTCAGGCTCTTTTGAACATTACAATATTCCAGGGCTGTTTCTCACTTGCAGTTCCTAAATGATCTGACTTTATGAACTATGTGCACGTAGGGATGGGGCAAACAGACACCTGAATGCTTCAGCTCTTTACTTGTTTAGAAATGCATGTTCAGCTACAAACCTCAGAAACTAGTAACCTTGGCAGGCAGCAGAAACCCAGTGTCACGCACATCTTATTTGCAGCAGCACCCCTAAATACTACACATGCATGAACTGTATAATGTATTTCCTTTTCTGTGTCATAACAGCACGATCATAATTTTGTCAAACATTGCTATGTGCAGAGCAACAGCATACAGGAAAATTGTCACAAACACAGAACCCATATAATTAATCAGAATTGTTAGTATTTCCAGAAAAGTTGGCATTTTTATGCTTTATATTCATAATGTGTCTTTTATTTTAATGCTGTAAAGGTGGGAGGCCTTGACACAGCCAGGTCCTGAACCAAGCAAAACAAGGCAAGACTTAAGTAGGCACCAGAGTACAAGGTACTCTCGAATCATCTTTTTTAGTCCCTCCAGGGCACACTCTTCTGTTTTGTGAAAAACAGTCAGATATTCACTGAGGCAACCACCAGAGCCCTGCAGACAGTCTGCAGCCTGGCTGTAAGGCAGGCCGGGGAAGGAGGAGATGGCTTGGCTTCCGATTCCTGCCTCCAAGGATTTTTAATGATTTATTTGATGGGACCCGATGACAGGCAGAGCTTTGAGGCAGCTGCCCCTAGACTGACTCTGGTAGTGAACTCCCCAAAGACGACCAGAAGGTTTTATTTATATCAAGTAGGACTATTAATTTTTTTCAATATAGAAAGCTCAAAGCAAACAGGTGAGGCAGCTTAAGGGTTTTAGGGTTTTATGAACAACTCTTGCCCTGCTCACTACGTCTTTGCTGACAGGAGCTTGCTTTCTGATGGATCAGTGGCAGCAAACTCTGCCCAGTCCCCTCTAATTCTCTTCACCCTCTTTGCTAGCTGCGTGCCTGCATCCTATGCCTCCTGCACCATCCCCGTATCCCCTGAGCTTGCAGCATTTTCCTCAACTTACTTTCTTGCTGCACCCTGGGAGGTGAGAGTTTAGATCACTGTGCATTGCATCTGCTTGATGCTCCATAAAATGATCTAAAGCTCACCTGAAGCAGCTAGGAGACAAAAACCTGCCATGAGATACAGAAAGCAAATTCATTTTTCTTAGGGCATCTTGTCTGCCTCAATTCTTTTGGATATCATTCCTGCCGCAAAAGAGTTGAATAAAACATAATCCTACGCTGATAATGGGATAGGCTTTATGATCTAATAGATCTCATCTTCCACTTTCATGAATCAGAGTTCACTAATCTCCAACCTGTCTTGTCTTCTATGTCTAATCATAGATAGCTGACTTCATTTTAGCATAGAGGAAGACATGTATGTTAATAAAGATTATAAAAGAGCCATCTGAAAACTAACACTGGCTATGTAAAACATTTCAAAATTAAAGGAGGCATCCTGAGGACAACTTCCCACCAATGCCCTCAGAACCAGATCGACTATTATTTACATCATACTATTATAATTAATACATTATCACTTTTGGAAATAATTTCTCAGATGATTGTGCAAAATTTATGAGCAAAACAGATTTTTGAATAATCCTGTTATTTCCATCTCTGTAAAGAACAGTTTAGACTGGGTTTTTTGCAAATCAATTGCTACTTCCTTCTTGGTCCTGCATGAGGTAGAGGAGTTGCACGATACGGGTTTTATTCTGTGATGTTCAAAATATTGTCACCTGACATTTAGAAACTCTGGGCTCAGTTCTCAGCACTACCAGAGCTTCCCTGTGCCACTTCAGGGGTAATGCATTTAATTTCTTCACACCTTGTTTGTAAAATGAGGATTTTAATGACTTTTTTTTCACTCTAGGGCCACCCTTCATTTTTAAATTTTTTCTTAAACATTTAGCCAGAAAATTCGTTAAGGCAATGACTGCATGTTACTACACATTTCTACAATGCCCAGCACAACAGGATCCTGGTTTAGAGCTGAAGACTCCAGGTAATATAATTGGCAACAATAATAGAGAAGAATCACTCTGAGAAAAGCTCTGTCTACAATTTTCCATTTCTCTCTTTCACTTAACTTTGCTATAAGTCTCACTTGCTATTAGTGGTGTTTAATCATTTCAAGTGCTTAACTTCAGGACCTTTTAAAATAACCATTTTTATACTCAGAAAGATCTGTTTAAAAGCTAAGATTTCTCAGTGAGAGCTCAGAATACTGACCTCCTTTGAAAACTCTAGTGAAAAGGAAAACACACTGTTTTTCTTTAAAAATATGCCAAATGAAATCACAGATCCATAGAAATTAATCTGCAGCACACCATTCTGGTACTTTTCACGTGACATACAGAAGCAAGACTGCATAACCCAAATGAGAAGTAAGCCAAATACAGGTTATCTGGCAGGTTTTTAAGAGCAGGCTCTCCAAGGTCTTTGCTTTTTGTGCAGATGTGAGGTTGGCCCCTGGGTGCTGCGAGGCTGCTGGGCACGGGGAGGCATTGGAGGTACCCACCAACAAGGGTTAAGCCCGTCTTCTCAGAAGATCTGCCTTCCTCCCAAAGGCTCATTTTTACCAGTGTTTTGAATAGGCAGGAAAAGCATCAGTGGGTTTATTTCGATTTCTTTCATGCAGTAACATGTCCAATAAATCTTAGCACTGTGAAGTCTAATTTATTGAGCATTATTGTACTTTTCTTGAGCAGCAAGACTGACAATCTTTCAAATGAATTTTTCTTCTATGCAGCCATCTATCGCTGCTGATAAAAAATGACCGATAATTGAAAATGCCATAATCAGAAAAGACCTCGTGCTTTGTTCTTCAAGATAAAGAGGGGAATGATGCTATTGAACATTCGTTTTGAAAACAACTAACCCGCTATTTTGTAATCATGAATTCTATTTAACTCTTTGAAACTACTTATCTATGCTGACATATCAGTTTCTAGGCCTGCAACTCATACAAGAGCAACGTTTGTGAATGAGGTACAGACTCGCAGGACAGCTGGGGCTGGCAGGGACCTCTGGAGATGCTCCTGTCCCACCCCTGCTCAAGCAGGGGCAGCTACAGCAGGTTGCCCAGGGCCACATCCAGTTGGATGTTGAGTATGTCCAAGGACGGAGATGCCACAACCCCTCTGGGCAACCTGTCCTAGTATTCAACCAACCTCATTGTAAAGAAGTTTTTCTTATGTTTAAATGGCATTTCCTCTGTTTCAGTCTGTGCCCATTGCCTTTTGTCCTAGCACTGGGCACCACTGGGAAGAGCCTGGCTCTGTAATCTCTACTCCCTCCCATCAAGTATGTAACCACCTGGATTCACAGGAGGTCCTCCTGATCTTAACTGAGACAAGCAGAGTAGGTGTACACAAAACAGGTGGGGCAGAAGTTGTTTTTCTTGGCAAGGGTTTGGGACAGGAGCATTACGATTGCCATTAGAATGGTGAAAGGTCTATTCAGACAGGTGGGTTTTCAACGTTTCCTCATGAGAGTCAGTCTCTGCAGCCCACAAGCAGGCAGTTACTCTCCAGTATGCTCTGAACTGCAATCCTTGGGTCTCTCCAAATGTTTCTAACCAGCAAGAAGTTGGTGAGCTTGCCAGCTCTCCGTGCTCAGTCACCTGGATGAACACGGGAAGATGGGATGATGTAAAAAAAATCTGTTCTCTGTCTATCCACTTTCTCAAGTTTTCATTTCATGCCTTACTTCAAAAGAACAACTTGTCAAAGATCCTCAGTAGCACTTCTGCTTCAGATGCTGAAACTTGGCAAAACCAGCTTGGGTGAAGGCTTTACTGATTTTGGAAGGTTTGCAGTGTTCGGGAAAGTAAACTTACCTATGACACTCAGTTCTGCGCTGGCAAAAATGACGCCGTGTCTGTTTTCTGCTACACACTGATACATGCCGGCATCCGACAGGCTGACGTTCGTTATCGTGAGCGAGCCCTGCTCTAGCTGAACTCTGCCCTGTAGGAAACAGTAAAACAAATAAAAAAGTGAATAAGGAGATCCTTCCTTGGAACATAAAACTAGCGGTTGTTGTGCTGTATTTTATACCAAGGTGGACAAAAAAAAAAGTAGCAGTAATGGGAAGAATTTGCAAGCTCCAATCTATTTGTCTGCCAGCTAAATTTATGTCAGGTTAGATACTAAATGGTAAAACCAATACAGGAGTTGGTAAATGCAATTTAAATTGGAGGACTTTCCCTTGACTTCTCATTGATTTAATACCCAAACCATTTAGATTAATATCCCTTTCAAGTAGATAAACTTGAATCAAAAAATGCACTTTTGATCCATAGTGGCATATCACAGCCAACCGTATTCTTTAAAACATTTAAAACAATGGTATTATGAGTATACAAGGCAATGAAGGGTAGTAAGGTTGGTTGCCATCTTAGCTAGCACAGAGAGAAATACTTAAAATCCTCTGCAGTTTACTGAAAACAATATAGATATTAATTATTTAATGATCCTTTACTTCATATCAGCCACTAACGTGATTTAAGTACAAGACCATCTGCTAGTGACCAGCATGAAGCAAGTAAAATTAGTGTGTGGAACAAAAGACCAGGGTATCATTTGTCAGCCTAAGGATATGAAGCTCATGTTATCAATTTTAATAAGTACAGCAAAGTGTTCCCTCCCTCCCCAGGAGTTTCACCATTTAAAAAACTAGTAATATAAAGAGCTATTGGCCTTCTACTTGGCCGTAGGGCAGAAATTTAATGTTTGTGCAATCTTTATCAGGGTTTCATCAAATCTGGACTGCCATATTCTTTCACAATAAGCGAAGGGAAAAAAATGCCAGCTACAATGAAACCAATGCTTTGGTGACTTGTTTTAGTTTGTGGTTATAACGGGGAGGATCGCGGGACCGAGCAATGACTCCTCAGTGAGAGGCTGGGCTGACATGGTGGTGGGAGGGGGTGCGTTCCCCCAGCTCCTGTGCATCACCCTTCTTTAGGCAGCTCTTCGAGTCCCTGGCAGTAGCAGACCATGCTCCTGATCACCCACACAGGGACACAGCTTGGCAGGAGGAGTGGGAATGCCGTTAAAGACCAGCAGAAACACTAAGGTTTCATTAGCAGCTGAAGTTCACCTGAACATTATAAATTAAAAAAAAAAAAAAAAAAAAGAATCCGGGGTGATCATTTTGCAGCTGCAGGCTCCATAGTCCTATTCGGCCCTTCCCTCTTCTTTACAAGGGTCTCTCCACCCATAGGTTTGTATCATGGATCCTTCATTTCAGGGAGGATCTCTGAACGCAGAGCCGTCATGCGTCCTACTTGTCACTAACAGCAGCTCTCCCGAAGCTGTACGGAGGTGCCCACCAGGCATGGCAAGGAATTGCCTACACAGCAGGGGGGATTTCAGAGCACCAGCATCCTTTCTGTTTCCATTCCAAAAAGTAATAAAACACGCAGAGATCAGAAAGCTGGCAGAGCATGAAAGCGCCTGCACAGCCTGCAACCCTCCTCCCCGGCGGAGGGCTCCAGTGGTGCCTACCTGGGGCAGCAGCGGCTCCCCGTCCTTCAGCCAGCGGTACGAGGGCTTCGGTCTCCCGCTTGCTCGGCATTCCCAGACGACGCTTTCCTCTATGGCTGCGTGTCCGTCGCTGATTTTCTGAATCCAGTTGGGCTGAGCTGCAATGCAGAAGTAAAGAATAAAGCCTTGTGTCTGTAATCAACAGTGTGCTCTCTAGGTGCAAGCAAACGGCCATTTCTTTCTTTATGAGCACATTTAAGAGTTGGATTTAGTAACATGCTTAATAATTGATAAAGATTATTTTTTTCCCCTAAGTCCAGTTCTGCTTTCTGAAGGTGGCACGTGCAAAATCAGAACCTGTTTTCATTTTATTTTTAATAAAAACACTTAATGAAAAAGACTAGCTTCAGAAAACCTGATCATCATACAAAAACAAAGCAATGGTTTATGTGCTGCCCCAAGTGGAATAAATGACACCTTTAGACCCCCGGTCCTTCAAATACAGGCATTTTCTTCTTCAGGATCTATATGATTTAGGCTTCAAAGCTCTAAAATTTAGCATCCAACTTCAAAACTTGTAATTTAGAACTACCTCTCCATTGAAATTAAGGTTATTGTAATAACTTAGGCCTCCATGGTTATAGGCACTACTTGGGTCCAAATTCTCAGTCTTGTCTTAGATTAGGGCCATATCTACAAGTACTGCCATAGGAAGATCTTCCATATGCATGAAAAATCTCTGGACTCAGTAATTGTATTAATGACATTGAACAAACCTAGGAAGTCTGAAAGCAGATACGGGGTTTACATTTTGGTAGAATTTGGGGAAAACTGGTACTGGCAGTTTTCAGACACTTATGAGATTATATTTTTAGTTGCGTTTCACATATTTTTATCAGAGTTTGTTGTTTGTTGGCTATTTTTAAATAGAGATTAAGTTTAGCCAGACTCCACATGCGAATCAAATTCCGCTAAAATTGCCATGTGTTTTTGCAGACCATACAAAACCTCTGACCTTCTTATGTTACCTTTATAAACCCCATCTGCCCAGATATACCTACAATACTTTTCAGAAAGTCCCATTAAAAAAGAGAGCAAGTTCAGATTTTTTTAACGGTCATTTGCCCTGTTTTGACATAAGAAAATCTGAGAGACTTAGTAGGAAGATATTACCAGCAGAGGTCTCCAAGAACCTGGTTAATACTTTTCCCCATGTAATCAGATTTAAAAAAAAAAGTAAGATTACTCAAAGACAAACAACTTTATATATCTCCTTTGGATAGGGACAGGGGCCAGAGAAAGGTCTGAAAGGATAAATGAAAAAATATCTTATGAAAATGGTAAGTTCAACATACAGTTGGTATGATTATACCTAAAATATTGGTATGTCTACCATGAAGTGATGCTGGATATACGCATTCAGAGAGCTGAGTGCCTTTTAAAACTGTGTTCAGGCCGTGACAGATGTGTGCTTAATGCCACACCTACCACACCACACACTTCTCACGGTGCCTACAAAGCACAGAAGAAAGCTGAAGGATTTTGCACAGCACCTTAACTCCAAGGGACTTGCAAAAATAGCAGAAAGGTGAACTGAACGCAATGACAATGCAGAAGCAAAAGAAGTAGCTGAAAAGGAGAGGCAAGCAGTGTTTACTTCTCCGACTGCCCCTCCTGTCCCTGTAATACTTTAAGCTTGTTTATTATCTGTATCTAAAGAGATATGAAAGGGAAAGCTTTTAAATGTAGGAAGATGAAAGTCAATTCTGTCATCTGGAGTAAGAACTTGAACAATTCCATCGAGCTGAGACACGCTGCGCTACTGCAATGGGTTCAGTGGCTCAAGGACATTTGCAAATTACTCATGAATTTACATATTTACTATTCTAACAGCATCCAACTCATAATTTTGAAGGGAGTCTTACGATACCATGAAAGGAGCTCTATAAAAACCACACAGATCCATTTGCCTTTTTTGCAGTACTGGGCATTTTACTGATTTCCCACATGAAAACAAAAAAATCCAGACAAAACAACTGAAAGTAACCTGTAAACCAAGAAAACCCATGAAAGGTAAGGTGTGCTCTATAACATGTAAGTGTATGCTATGTAAAAAGAAAGATAACTTGTGTGAGGAGGAAAGAAAATTCAGAATTTATCCTTATTTCAGGCAGACTCCCCAAATAAGGAAAATTCTCACCCAACACAGCAAAAAACTTTACCTGTCCAGTCTTTCTGCTGTACTTTGCAGGTTGCACATCTGAACTCCTGCCCTAAGTAACAGTGCCGAGATTTAAACGCGCGGTGCTGGAAGCGCTGGGAGCTGCCACCCCCGCTATTCATTTTACTCTTTTGTGCAGCACCCGCAAGCCACAGTCTTGCACCGTGCACCACTCTTCACCTCCTCCAGTTATTTTAACTGATTAAGCTTTCCATCCTAAAGCCATTTATGATGCAGACAACTACAGAATGAGCATAATAGGTCAAAAAAATAAATCTCAGTGAAAACTGGAGGAGTCCTTTGTTTCACAGGAGCTTCGTTCTCTGCTGCTCTTTGGGAGACTTTTCTAATTAGGTCAACCTCTCCTTTCAACAGTTCATTTCAGAGAATAGCAGGCACGCTCTTGACTTAATCTTGAGTAATACACAAGGGTTGGTTCATGCAGCAAATACGCTTGAGCCACCAAATGAGAGTCACCATAATATAATGAAATTTGACAGCCTCCCATTGGGGATCATACCAATACATGGTAATGTGACACAAGATTTCAAGCATGATAATTAAAATAATTCAAATAAGGATATGAAACCAGCTCCACACTACAACATTTTCTGGCATAGCGACATTATTTGAGATAATGACAAGGTTTAATTTGTGACTGGTAGTAGTGTTCCAGAAAAAGTCCTTCAAATCATTTCAGTCAAGCTGACCAAAGACGAATTCTTTCACGTGATGAGTCTGGAAGTATTTTGGCCCTATTTGGAGTACTTAGATATTACTGGCCTTGGAAACGTCCTGGAAGAAAAATCTGGTACTAAAGAAAAAAAATTACATGGAAGCTGATTAAGAATTCATCTGAATTGCAAGAAAAAAAATCATATGCTAAATCTATAAAGTGGAAGAAAAAGCTTAGAAATCTAAGCATGACTCTTACATAAGGATAGCTTTAAAGAAAAATATCCCCCTCCTAGGTGATGACAGCTGTCTGGAATTTGTACTCAGGGGGACAGAACAAAAATGATGGCAGCAGTCCGAAAAAAACCTGTTTACCTTTGATCACCTTCCAGTCTTCACCAATGCAAAGAGGGGCATTTTAAACCAGGTGAGTAGGAAACTATGCCCAAATATACTCTTACTTCTTTAAGACCAAAAAGTCCAGAATGAGTCTGTCCTTCATTGTAGTAAACTGAAAGGCAAAAGTGGGCACTGGAAAGCTGGACCAGAAATCATGTCCTAAACAGCATTTGAAAATGAAATGACACAGCCGGTGATGATGTATCACATCAGAAACGAGTAACAAAATCAAAGAATTATGGGAGCAATGTGAGACATAAACCAGAAATAGATCTGTAGAACTTTGCAATCATCTGTGAGTTCAAAACAACCAAAAAGACTAAAGCAAATGAGGTACTAATAACATATACAGAATCCAATTCTCAGTTGGTGTATATTGATTTCAGTGTTCCTAAGCCAATTTATAGCAGCTGATGACCTAGTGCAGGCTGTGTAATTCATCATTAATGGCAGATGAAAGGCTGAATGACTTGTCCATTACTATATCTATTCTGAGAAGATTGACACTGAGCCCAGGATCAGAAAAGTCTAAAAACCAGAAAGCCAAGCATAAGAAGTAAGAAAAACAGATGAGAAAAATACATGAGTAATTAAAAGAATGCAGCCAGTGTATAAGGTTTGTGCAGACATCATCCTGGTGCACGTGTCATCCTGGTCCAAATGGGGATATAGCTTCTGTAAACGAAACCCGTATGTCTCTAATTTGTTATCCTTCCCAATGATCACAGGAACATGAAACCAGAGTTTAAGTTATCACTTTTCCTCTTCTCTTCCTTTCCTTCTCTTAATCCCTTCCTCTTGACCTCTACTGCCAATTAAGGACTATTTGAAATCTATACAACTTCAAAGCTATGCAAATCCTCCACCAAAGTCATTTGCTTGAATGTTGCACCCAAATGATCTCCATTTGTCTGTGTTTTTGGAAAGTTCACCAGATACTGCCACTCCAGCAGGATGCCTCCTTTCTGCCTCTCTAGAAGACTGACCACAATAAACCAGCCTGGGAGTTCTGCTTGGGACCAAAATATTAAATATCAGAGGAAAAGAAACAGATGAAAATGTGAAGGAGTTAACCTAGCTGATAAAAATACTTAAATTGCCCCTACCTTTTATTTGCCTGCTGTTCCATATGCTATTCTGCACCATTACATGACTTTCTCCACAGTTATGCCAGGCACGTTCATAAAGACCAGTCCTCAGGGATCTGGTTATTTTTTATCCCTGACGCTCTAGACTGCAGCTACCCAGGGGAGTAAGGGAGGTGTGGCGTGCTCTATGAGTAGCCTTCACACTTCATTTCTCATACCTATTTGTATTTTTGCTTCTCCTGCTGGAGAGCTATTTTTCCAAGCCAAAATGATAATAATTCGAGCACTTTTTCTGAATCTCCTAAAATTTGATTTCTCTATAAGCAGGCTTCCAGCAATCCCTTGGAAAAGTGGAGGAGAAACATGCCTGTTCTCTGTGCAGAAACTTGTTCTGGATGCAAGACTTCCCTTGGGCAGCAAATTATTCAAAACTCAGACTTACTCCCTCCTGCACTGAAGTCTGAGATAATATATATTCCACTGGCAAAAGTCAAGACATCCTCCATCTGAGCAGTGATTTTCCCCGGGACGAGTGTAACCAACCGAGATTGGGCACTGCAACAACTGCTCCCAAGGCCAACCGCCCCTTTCTGGAAGGACAGATTTGGCTGTTGCCAAGCATTTAAGTGGCGATTAACCGAGAGTTAAATTGGCACAATATTCTGAAACAACATAGGATTTGAGAACTTTAAATAAAATGAACATGGAGATGCTTGAAGGTGAGAAATCAGTTGGCAATGTATCTGTGTAACAGGTAGCAAACTGGGTTTTCTAGTGAGGCATGTAAATTGTAATTAATAATAAAATATATACTTGTCCTATTTATGTGAATTTTTATCAGTCCAGAAACTCATTTTATTTCAAGTGGCTTTGAATTTTCAGCAAATTATCTGTGATCTGGGACCTAAACGGAGTACAGACATACAACTGTCTGATTTTCACTTATGCAAATTTCCTTTTTAGACTCTAGCCATAATGAAGAGCATAATATGATTTACATTTGAGGTTGTTTTATAGAGTGGCATAAAGTAGCTTTCACACAAATAAAACACAGGGCCACTGATGAAAGGGGGACTCTTTTCACTGCAAAATTAAGGAGATGCATAAATTCCTGGTGGAACTTTGATTTGAGAAGTATTTAATCTGAAAAGTGGTCCAGCCAATTAAATGGCTTCTTCTGAATACCTTACAAAATGCTGCAAAGAACTGTAATCAGTTACAAATAAGTCTGTCTCTCTGCTAATGTGGATGCTGCTTCACTGACGCTTTTAGTAACCACTTAAACTGTAATATTCTCCTCCTCACCTTGGCTTGCCAGCAAGGTGCTGGGTAGGGACTGGATGAGCTCAGGCCACAGGGATGCTGGAGGACCCTGGAGCAACACCAGTGACACCGAGTCAGCACCCGCATCCCAGCTGGCCAAAACCCAGCTGTTTCGGTACTTGGATATTTCCCCGCTCTTCTAGGCTGCATAAGACAGTGTTGATGTGACTGGAAAGCCCAATGCCAAATTGCATGGTTTTGGTCATAATTCTGGCAGCCGTACGTTCCCGGTGGTGGTGCAGCTCCTCAGCCCCAAGCACCCCTGCCTGTACTGGGGTGCCCGTTCCCAGCCCAGCAGACCTGCCTGCGTGGCGGAGCAGCCTCCCCCAGTGCTGCTTTCTTAGTGCTGTCGCTACCAGCCCCATTGAACATGCTTATATTCGGATCATCTTGACCTGCAGCTATTTTTCCCTGTTTTCTGTTACTCAGACTATACATGTCATTGGGGTGGGGGATATCAAGATGTTGCATTGCCTCATCAGATAGAGTCGATACAGGAAAGTCTAAATGCACACTGAAGTGGAGCCCAACCAGTAAGCACTGGCACAACCATCTCATTTCACACTTTGCATAAAAAGATACACTCATATTTTAAAAAAGGCCAGGAAAGCAATACAATGGTGTGGTGGTATGGAGACCTTTAACGATGGTCAGTGGGGAGAACCTGGCCAAGGCACGTCAGCAGAGCTGTAGAGGGGTAAAAGGCTCTCGTCTGTTGTGGAAAAGGCTTTGAGCACAGGGATAAGCAGCCACCACAATGCCTTATGAGTTTGTTGTGCTTGCGCATCTGCCCATTGCCTCTTGTCGTATGCTCAGGACAACCTTTGGGTTGTGACTGTCTGTCTGGTGAAGGAAGATCTGACTGAAATGGCATCTAAACTTAACATGAATAAAACAACGTCCATAGTGATAATAAATAAGCATCTCCTTGATGCTGGTTTTACAAACAAAAAGGCAACTTCTTTTTAAATTAGCTAAAAAAAAAAATAAAAATTGTTGGCATTGTTTTTTGCTCAGCACATAAATCTTAGCCTCGCGGAGGGTTATCAAATTTAAAATTTATGAGCAGCCAGATTAAAAATAGAATCAGGTCAATGGGAGTGCTTCTGAAATGCTGCGCGTCAAAACACACAGCTGACGGCACAGTGGACCCTCGCTGCTGAGTTCAATGGCAAAGCTGGCGCTCGAAGCAGAGGCGTCGGGGCAGCCAGCGCCGTGGCAGTGATGTGCTCCGGCCGTGCCGATGCTGGCTCGCACCAGGGACCTCACTTGCCTCAGCCACAGGGATTTGGCTGGCACGGGGTCTGCGGGGAACAAGCTGCAAAGTCAGGGATGCAGCACGACGTGCATTTATGGCTGCTAAACGAGGGTGGCAAAGAAGAGGTTTTGCGGTTTAATTTGCTAACTCTCAGGAGCTAATTTGAGGTACGTGGTATCTGGTTAGGAATGGCAGACAGAACAGGAGACTTACTGCAACAAAACAAGTGATATGTTGTTCAGAGTTATAATAGTCAAGGAAACAGGTATAAGTCACTGTAATTGCATTAACATCAACATCTCTTCTATCATGAAGGTCTATCTATCAAGTAGGACATACAGCACTCAGAACAAATGCTTTTGGAGGGCAATAAAACACAGCCTGTTGCAGGGGCTCGAAGCACAGAAAACGGAGGAAGAACAGATCTTACACGTTTAATTAACCTTTCCTGCTGCAACGAGAATGTCAAACAACTTCAGTGTCACTGATATGCTAACACAGGAAAAAATAAACATTGATACAAGAATGAAATACAGCAAAAGCTAACCTTTCCTGACAACTTCCAGGAGCACTGAAAGAAGCTGACAATAGAGGCAATGCTGGGTTATCTACAGCAAGCAGGCAAATTTGAATTTCATTTTCTTTTTCTTCTTCTTTTTTTTTTTATTTTATACTATGCAAAGAGGCGGATAACCGAGTTTAAAGAAGTCACACCGTTAGAGGCAGATTGTGATCTCCAGGGCACGCGTTGTGACAGAGCATGTCACCGCGCGTAGACGGCATGTCCGACCGCCCGTATTACATCCTCCAGATCATTCCCTGCTCCAGGCGCCAGCCACAACCCGCCAAAAGTAACCTGAAAACCTCTGCCAACATTACAGTTGTACTTCAATAACAACATAACACTCCTCAGCTTTAAAAAGAAAAATTATTAAGGAAAATTACTTTGTTTCAACTATTCATATAAAATGTTTACAGTAAGTTACTTTCCCTAAAAAACTTTCACTGACACATGGAACTCCAGAGCCTAGCTTACAAGGAAAGTTTTTTTTTTGAGATCTGTTTTCAGTACTAAATGGCCACCAAACACAAGCTATCCTTGAAAACTGCATACTTATAAACTAGTAACTCATCATCCTCAAGACAACAAGGATGCTATTTTAGTCAATTATCTTTAAAACCAGTAACCAGCAGAGGTGGCAGGCTAACACCTCTCCATAGGGAACTCCTCTGCTCACATGAAGAAAAGCGGATGTAAAGATAGTTCCCAGAATCACAAACAGAAGGAGAGGAGGACACTCCTCTTCCCATAAAATCTCGAGCTTCTTTGCTGAAATGCCATCTTGAGTGTGAAAACCAGCACTAGCCACAGTGGCAGCTTTTGTGTAGGATCTGCAGTCCTCCAGCAATGGAATCCATACTGGTAAATTCATTATGGTAATTAGATTATAACTGAATATATGCTATGGTGGGAGTATACCAAAGGCTCAATTTACTGCTTTGCAAGAAAGGCAGGTTTGGCTGTGGGTTGAGCAAAATTGTAAAACTGATGAGTCTTTTCATTTACTACTCACATGGGAAAAATCAGGAGAAACATGCATTGTTTGATGAACAGAAAAATAAATCTTCAAATCTTTTAATTAAAAAAAGAAAACCCAGTTTGAATCAACCCCAGGTTCTCTCCTTAACATGAAAGATTTCACTTTGTTTTTGTTATTTCACTCCTTTTTAAAAGAAGAAGTGTTCATTTGAACTGGAAGCCCCAAAAGTTCTGACTTCTAAATGTAATGTATTTTAGAAGTATTTCCAATTTTAAAACATCCTTATATATGCCTTTAAAAAAAAAAAAATTACATTACTCACCAAATTCAATCCATTTTTGCCAGGAAGGTTAGTTCCTAAACTCTTTTTCTGTGGCAAATCTACTATAAATCAAAAACATTCCTCATCTCTGGAGTTCAACCCAATCTTCCCTGCTTAAAGAAGCTGGGCCCTCAGGAGCATTTGGGGGAGAAAACACTGAATTTCTCTCCCTGTGTTCAATAAAAAACGACACTCTATTATGCTCCTGAAGACGGTAACAGGGCAGCAACAAAACAAAGATTTTTATGATGGTGGGGAGATCTCCGCTCACCTACATGTAGGGCATGTAACCTGCAGCCTTCTCCCCTCCAAAAAAATATCAAACAGAAACTAAGCACCAAACCAACAACCCATTCGTACCTCTAAAACCCCTCTCTGTGACTCTCATTCACCTCTACGTAGGTAAATCCACAGTAACTCAGAACAGGCAAAACTTTTCCCCTGCAAGTTTGGTTCACCTCCTAGAAGCATTTAATTTGCTTTGCAAGATGGGGCTGTTTCCAGCAGAAATGTAGGGATAGGCAGACACTTGTATCAGGATTAGAGGTACTAACACATCTTCTACTTAACACAGAAGGCCTATAAAGCTGAAATTTTACATTTTTATTGTGCCCGGATCAATGGCTCTGATTCCAGTGTAAGAAGAGCAGGTGTAGGAAGTCTTTGGGTGAAGAGGAGTCTGCTGGCTCCGACATGGTTAAATCCCAACTTCCCAGGCTGTGCAACCAGTGATCCATCTTGAAAGCAGTCCTTAACTGATTATAAGCCATTAACATTTATTAACACAAGCTGGGGCAACACATAGGTAATATATCCCAAGTTGTAACCACGACAATGCTCTGCCAGAATACCTGCTTTACCTTCACAGCCACAAGAAGGCAAATGAGGCGTTCACAAGTGTTTTCTGCATGTTACCATGCCAATGTCCTTCCAGCAATGCGCTTTTGCTCCAACCGCTCTGATTCTCAATTAATATGCACCATTCAGACAGCTTTTATTTCAAATTACACCCTTTTTGAGATGCGCTGTTTGTAAAAGAAAGTAATTTTAAAGATATCCCCCAAAATTACTTTCTCACAAAATATTTACTGCATATTGCACTTGATACAATAAAACTCCCTGAAAGCAGGCAGTCTGCTTACCGTAAAATATCAGTTGTCCTCGTGCCACGTTTTTCCCTCTCACATTTTCAGCTACACACTCATAGAGTCCAGCATCTTCTTGCTGAAAATTTGGGATTTCAAGAAGTCCACTTGACCTGTGTCTCCTGGCTTTTCTGGGTATCTGTTTCCCATCTGCTCTCCTCCAGCTAATCGTAGGAACTGGGCTAAATAAGAAAATTAAAGCAAAATAAGACTTGCAGAAAAAGATATGGGTCTTGTTCTGATAAGCTCTCATTTAATCAACACTGTTTCATGTTTGAGGATGATGAAGACATGGTCAGTCTGAAGACTCTGGCACAGGATCTGGAGCAGTTTTGTTATGGGTGGCTTATATATAATATAAATATACACATGTATACCAATGGTGTATCACTCACATACCTCTTAAAAGCACGAGACTCTGTATTATTAAAATGCTGTTTTGACAAAGTTGAATTTGGGGTTCTGCTGTGACAATACATCCATTTTCTTACCAGTCCCACATTTTGATTTTGGAAGTGTTGCCAGTGTTTACTCTAGAAACAAGGGATGTGTTTTAAGTGTTGCATGAGACCTCAAAATAGGAGATGCACAAACACATCTTTACAAAATAAGTTACATCTTCTCTCTTCCTTGGGAGTTTGTATTTTTGGTGAGCAAAGCCCCTGCTCCCCAAGTCCTTTGTCTGCTATGAATGCTTGCAATAAGTAACTCCTGCTGAGGAAAGTGAATGATTAGGAAATCCAGCAAACTCTGCAATACAGCACTATGAAAGTGAGAAGCTGAAGCAATAATAATAATAAAGGATCTAAACTTACTTCCCCAAGGCAAAGCACTCCAGTTTCACTGTTGTTCCTTTTGCAGATGGAACTGTTTCTGGGAACTGCACTTCTATTTTCGGCTCATACTCTCCCATCACCCCTGTGAACATAAAATAGATGCTAAGGCTTGGTTGAATTTTTGCAATAAATTCACAAGTGTTCCCGTGCTAGCACAGAGCTGTTCTATACATCATTACTTGCCCAATTAATCCATTCATTTTAAACATGGCCTGTTTCTAACAGCCGTGTAGTGTGGGCTCTTCTCCCATTTACTGCCAGAGGAAAATCTGAACCAGCGCTCCACACCATCTGCCAAAGATTAAAATTTCTTTATGGCTCTGTTGCTTTTTGCTTTTGAATATTCAGGATTTTTGCAGGTACCTTGTGAAATAAGGAAAGCAATAACAAGGGAGGTTCACCACCTTCTAGAAAATGAAATGCGGAACAAATAGCCATTAGAAAAAGTTTTAAAAGCACTGGAGCTAATCAAGGTTCTATTAACTTCAAGGATTTAGATGCGCAGAGATCATATACTCTTCGGGTAATTTCTTTATTTTTACTGCCCCAGTAAATCATGCATCGTGGCAGCCTCTTTATGAAATTGTGTTTAAAAATTTGTGCACATAAAAAGGCCATTATATTCATGATAAATGGCTACATTTCTAGTCACTGTACTGTCTTAAAATCGGCACATATAATTTCACCAATAGTGATTATCAGCTAATTGATGATTGCAGTTTAAATTTTAACTGCACAGTGCTTCCTGGATGTTGGCCAAGCACGGGGCAGGCGAGGAACGTGCGGGCTGTGAGGCAGGAACGGTGCTGGATCAGACCAGATGAATACCACCAGGATGCACGAATACAGAAATGAGATAGCACGAGTAACACCGAAATGAGATAGCATGAGTTTGCAGAGATATTCAGGTAATTCAGGGCTGCTTACGGTGGCCCATGATGGCAGTGCTGCTTCCTCTGCCCCTGCTTTGCAAAGAGCATGCAAGAAAAGCCTTTTTTTCTTTACTTTTTCACAGTTAACAGTTTTAAAGCTGAACATGCTCAGTATGAGGCTTACATCAAGTCTACCTTTACTTGCTGACCTGTATATTACCTGTTCTGGTGCAAAATTCAGGTTACATCATCTTTTTTCCAACCCGTTAATTGCAAATAAGCATTGCTGCCACATTACATAAAGTGTAGCTGCTGCACAACATCAGTCATCAAAATTAAATGCATTTATTAACAATACGAATGCTCCCTCCATAGTCATGTCCTGGCCAGCACATACAGCAGGAAACCCGTGAGTCTGTGTCAGCGCTCCAGCATTTACACACTATACAAACAAGAATTACGGAGCACGCTACTCATTAGCCCTCTGCATGTTAACACTGCAGCCCTGAAGGACTGGAAGCATCTGTTACAGTTAACATCATGGAAGATCCCCTCTCTTCTCCCAACTGTGACTTGCCAAATCTTCGCAATCTTGCCTGAATTTCTCCAGACTCCGTGCTAAACGTCTGCTGGGTGAGCTTCAGCCGAGCCAAGAACAGCTACTGCCCAGTGGTGTCCAAGGGCAAGGCTGGCTGTGAATGTTTGGGAGCAGCAGCATTGTTTTGCTGGTATTAGAACTTACTGAGATCTTTTCCCAGAAGACTATTTCCACGTTCTGCAACGAAGACCACAAATTTGGCAGAGGAAGTGCTTTTGAGGCTACGCATCCCACGAAAGCCTGACCGGATTCAGGCAGCTGCCTCACTTGGGAAGATGCTGGCTTTCAGATGCTGGAGAAATTATGGTCTCCATCACCCTCCTCGAGATGGCTGAAGAGCTCCTCAGTGCCTGTGCCACCAGCCACCCCCCCCAGCCCAGGCAGGCGAGCAGAGGGGATGCAGCCCCTACCAAAACAACTCTGCAGGCTCCACTGGCAGCCAGCTGGAGGGTGGGAGATGACGCGGCGGCCAAATAACACGGGATAAAGGGAGCTGGCCCGAGGAGCTGCCTGTCCACCAACAGGCCAGCTACAAACCAGTAGTCCTCAACAAACAAAATCCGTGAGAATGGTTCCTTCTTCTGCACCTCCTCCGTTGCTGAGGCAGGAACTCGGTCCCCTTAGGCAAAGCAGGCTGTAAAGTATAGTGTGACACTAACGGGCTATTTAGGAAATTAAGGCAGAATGTATTATTAATACATTATTCAACTGACAGAGCAGGAGACAGGAATGGGAGGGAGGAAAAATGGCTTTTTTTGCCTTCTCTTCGCTTATTCCTTTTATTGTTCCCGTTTCTTTGCCTCGGGCTGTGACTGGAGAGCCCTAATCCCAGGGGTGACAAAACCCCAGACCAGGATGGGAAGACTACCTGTAGGCTGTAGGACATTGGCTCTGGCAACCACTACTGTCTCTTATGACTGTGAGGGCAGCTGTTTTACCAGTGTAACTGCAAACTCTAACCACTTAAAAATCAGGACTCGTACCTGGAAAAATCACAAGGCTCCCAATGCAATTACAACCTACCTACACAGACACACATATATATAGGGTATGCTCTGAGTCCTGCCTTCTCAGCTTTATAGGAGAAACATCAGTGCAGTTGAGATACCTCTATCCCGAATGGAAGACCATTTCCATGCAGACAGTCCTTATTTTTCCTGCTGTTCCTGGGTGATTTAACATCTGACTTAGCTGTGCAGGTGGAAAGGACAGGGGAGAAAATAAAAGACTAAAATAGGCACGAGGTTTGTAGCTTGGAGAACGTTTCCAGTGTCACGGCACATCAGATGCTCTACATGTTTGCATTTCAGAGGCTTTCGTATTTTTCTTCCAATTTCAAGGCTTAAAAAACTTGCTTTTGGATGAAAGTCCCAGGAATTCAGAAGCAAGCTAATTTGTCTGAGGAGATGATATGCATTTCCTGACACCACCTGTGAAATGTTAAAGTTTAATTGGCCCATACAGCTGCCGCTGATGGTAATTTTATTCCAGGACTATTTCAGTTCCTTCCTACTATATTACTGTTTTAATTCTGATGTAAAAATCCAAAGTGCATTTTAAAGAGAAGAAGTAAAATACTGCAAGAGCAGTGGCTATGAACACCTGGGTGTTCCTAAGAGGGTTTGGCTGGTGTTTGCTGCAGGGTCGGGATGGCCCAGAGGGTCCCAAACATGCTGCTGTGGCGGTGGGGACGGCATCCCCGGGTACCCATGGCCCTTCCCGGGGTCATGGTGTGGAAACCGCGGCCTTGACAGGGACACGGCAGCCAGGGGCAGCCAGACGATGGACACTGGTTTATTAAATGGAGGAGACAGTGTTGCAGGTTTGCTCCCTTTCCTCCCTCTCTTCCAGTCCATATCCCACCGTGAACTGCCAGAAGGCTTGTTTGGGAAAGAGCCATTCAAATGTAAACCCTTTTTCTGTCTGAGCTGCAGTAAGCGCTACAATACTAGCAGATGCCTTACTTCAGGCTTTAAGATCATTCTCAGCCTTTGGTGCCGTATACATTTAGCTCTTTATTTGATTCCCTACCCTGAAAATAGCTCAGAGAGCCCTTTCTCCACAACCGGTGCCAACTGGTATGGTCAGGACTAACTTGTGTTCCTGCAGAACCCCAAGCCAAAACCCAACCTCAATACCTTGGGAAATGTAGAAAACCATAATATCTTTTATTTTTTCCTTTTATACACTAGCACTTAGATGATGTGAAAGGGATTGCTGCTTGTCATTCCTCAAGACCTGTGCTGGAATATAGGTACACATTTCACGAGGACAGGTCCCAAACCGTAAATGTGCCATTTCGGGGACTGCTACGCTTACACGATACTGTATTTAGATCTTTCATCCACCTGCACTGCAAGCATCGTCACCGTCACAAATCCATACAGCTACATAAAAGTATTTAAACAGGGAGTGACTGCATGCATTTGTGGGAGGGAATGAAGAGGGCCAGAGGAAAAACGTCCTTTTCCCAGTTTGTACACTGTATTTATCATCATCAGATAACCTCTGTCCATAGAGGCAGAGAGTTTGAGCTCACACTGACCGTGACAGCTGCCTCGGCACGGTCTGTTCCTACCACCATCCCGCAACCCTCTATGATATTTATCTCTCCAAGGAGGAAAAGCTGTCTGAGGATAACTAATGGGGTAAGAGGCACCTTCTGCTTCCACAGCACAGCAACAGGGAAGGAACCAGAGTTCTGTCAACAAGAGCATGTACCGGTGGTTACAAAAAGCCGCTGCAAACAACATCAGGAGATCTATAATTCCGGAGCTTCGCAGCTGAAAACAAGCAAAAGAGAAGGACAAAAGGCACAGGTGGGGAAAGCAATCTGCCTACAGGATCTGATTTCATCCCCTACACCCATATCTTTTCCTTTTACAGATTACAGCTCAAAAGCCTGGCATTGTAGAGCAAGCAGCGCTTTGAAAAAAAACATGCTGAAAAGTTGTTTTTCCAGGATGATTACATTCAAGTAAAATAACCATGACAAAGATGGCAGGTATTCAACGTAAAAAGCCTAAATGATTCACAACTGAGTCTAGCAAAATTAATGCCATAAATTGGAGAAGAAATGTGAAAAGAAACCTCGGGGTTCTCACGGGTGAGATTTCAGCCCAGCATATGCCGTCCTGCACTCCCAGCCCTGCAGCGGCGAGCTGCTCTGGGTGAATGAGGACTGTTCACCTGTTCAAGGAGCAGTCTGAGCATTGGCAGTGGTAAGAATACCCACCACGTAATTCATACACTTATCTGTTAAAACAGTTGAAATTCTTGATATCGAACCGCATAGGGTCAGCCAAACTGTGAGCGTCTGAACTCTGTTTTCTTCCTACAGCTCCAGAATTGGGAATTTTTAAAAGTTTTTGAGTGAGAGATTATCATCAGCACAAAAGGAAAGAGTCTTCTCTTTTTCTCTCTTCAACACAGTGTGAAATAATTAAAAAAACAAATATAGGCGCTATTCTTAGTTCTACATGACCAGTATTCCTCTTGTATAGTGTCTTCTTCCACCATTTATTTCTTTCAAAGTAATGGGGCTATGTATCAACTACAAGGACCCATAACTAATTCTGCATGACAGCAAAAATGTTTTGCATTTAAAAATAACTGATGTTTGAGAAAAACAGAATTTCACAAGGAGATGGTTGGATTTTGGGGGGAATTCATGGAAAGTATTTCAATATGAAGCAATCCAGGCAATAGCTTAGAAACTTCTAGCAGCAGACAATTTTATGAAGGGTGCATTGGAGGAGGTCAGACTGTCCCGGCTGGAACACCAGCCCTCCAGCCCAGGGCTGACGGGCCTCAGAGCAGCATCAACTCTTCCATAACTCAGGAGCTGCCGGGGGGGCAGGGGACCCCCCAGCCCTTCTCCCGAGCTGCACCAGAGCCCCTGCAGACACGGCACCTTGCTGCCTGCCCAGGCAGCAGCCAGAGGAGCAGCTCAGTACATGAAAATCAGTTGGGAGAGGTACATTATGAATTTTTTTTCCACTTAACTCACTAATTGAAATTAAATGGAACTGAAACATTAATTGTTGATGAGCTAGCCTCCAAGCCTACTAATTTAATGATAAAGTGTTGTAAGGAAAAAAAGCATGTCATATATATTAAGATATACTGGACATGTCAGTTATGGATACAAAAGATAAGCAAGACGCATTTGCCAGTGGAAATACAATGTGCCTCACCTTTTACTCTCTTCTGTTGTTCACGCTTCTGAAGCAACATACATAATTTCTCTTTTCAAGTGTGATAGTGTTTTATATCAGATTTTGTAGAGATACTCTATGTGCAATGAAAAATTGAGACCTGCTGATTTTTAAAATGAAGCTTGCCTGTAATACTAGTGCAGACTATTTTAAAATACATATTTAGCCCATGTTTGGCTTTCAGTAAAGCCATCTTTGGCTCTACAGATACAACAGCACCTTTCTAGTTTAACTCAGGAATGTATTTCCCAGCCCCTCAGAGGTTCAATTAAAGTTTCATATCTTTAATAAACAGCAGAGTGCACTTCAAAGGAATCGGAGAACATTCTTGTGAATTACCTCAGGAAGGCAATTGGTCCCTGTAAATAAAGCGGAGTGCACAGAGGAGCGATGCACTGGGGTAAAGCCCTTGGCGAGGCACTTTACAATCAGGCTGCCTAGCAATCATCCCAGCATCAGCCCCATCTCAGAACAGAAGCAGACATCGAGCTTGATTGTGATAAATGGAAGCACTTTCAGCTAGGTGAGGTTTGCATAAAAGTCCTGTTAATGTAACACTTAAAAATATTTCTTTTTCAATACTGAAAATGTTAGTATGAGACAAATTTAAATATTCCTCTTTATCTTTCATACATTAGATTACTTACTCTGGACTCAGAGGGACAAATTTAGTGCCACTATGTTTATAGAAATGCAGCCTGCCCTGTAATGGAGAGCAGATCTGGCACAGACCTGGAAGAGCAGCCGTCTTCACCCCTCCCAGCCTAACCACGGCGCTTTCTTGTTACCGACAATGTTTCCAAACTCCCCGTCTGCAGGAACCACATTAATGTGAAGGGGACAGCTACGGGCAGGAGGCTGGCAGCAACGAGCCCGTATTTTACAAGCAAGGAAATTTTGTCAAATACCACTAGGTGACAACAGATCTTCTTCTAGAAGAAGTTTCTAACAATGCATTTCTATTTCTGGAACAAACAGCCTAACTGTTATCCCTTAAACAGACAAATTTTAATTAATTCTAATTGCAAATTAACACGCAAATTTATTTTTCTTATCTACTTAAAAATGACGATGATACAAATCAATTGTCTGTATAAATTTAGAAATCCTCTTTTGGTTTCTTCTCGCTTTTTTGTATTATTCCACAGACTACTAAAAATAGCACTAATTCTGCTGGGAAATACAGCCCAAGCTAATAGTTACTGAAACAACAAAGTGCTTTTGTTCACTTTTTTGCTGCATAAAATGAGCAGAACTAGTATATCCAAACTCTGAAATCTATTTTACTTCCTGTCTTTGGCCAAGTGTCACCAGGTTTTTCTTTTATAATTATTGCCTGACACTTAGAGTTGTTCCAGTGGTGGGAAGAGCAACCTTGGCCACAGCATCATAAACCCCACCACTGTCTATGACTTTGAACCACAGCTAGAGCAGAGGTCTCCAGCCTCACTGAATCTCTTTGAAGGGGAAAATCTCTCCCTTTACTCTGATATAAATACTTCAGGCCATTTCTTAACTTCTGGGTGACAGCCAGTCAAGGAAAACAAAACAAACTCTCCAACCCCAGCCCGCGATTCCCCTCCTCTAAGTCCTACCGTCGTTCCTGAGGATGAGCGGGGTGGGGGGACCCAGGACCCTGCTGTTGGTCACCGTGTTTGTCACCACGCACGTGTAGTTGCCCACGTCTGAAGCTTCTACCTTTGCGATGTACAAATTCCCAGTCTCTTGCGAAACAAAGCGGCGATTGTCCTGGTGTACGAAGGTCGGGTATTCGTTGAAGATCCACGCGTAGGTGAGCTCTGGAACCACAAGGTACCACCAGCGTTAGTGACAGGATGCACACCCTCACGGGCCACAGCGTGATGCTGGGCTCCATCCCAAGTCAGAGCTGGAGCCCCGAAAAATATTTTCTCCCTGCCGCCTTTGGTTAGGGAAATTGGATGTATCACAGCCCATGAAATGATAAAAAGGCTAACATTTTGCAAGTTCTCATCTTTATGGCTACAAATACGACTTCCCACTGTGACACTTCTGAGCCTGCACACAGATCTAATATTCTTGTGGATCCTTCAAGTTCTTCCAATCCAGAATATAATGCATTTTACAAGAATCTCACCTTTTTGTCATGAACACTTCAGCCTGACTCATGACTTTTCTTTTGTCTTTCTTATTTTTTTTTCCCTTTAAATAGACAGTTTGGAGGAGGATCTGCCGAGCTGTGTTATCACACACTGTATGTTTTATTCCTTTGGAATTTCTGAATCAGCAAAACACTGAACACTAAATTAAGCAGCTGTAATCTTCTATATGACTAATTAGACAGTACTCCATGTTTTATAAGGCATCTTTGGAAGTTATTTGAGCAATAAAAAAATAAGTGAGAGAGATGCCGCAAGTGGTTGCAGAGTTTGTAAATGAGGTTAATGCAACATAACCCTATTATATTTGCCTAAGACTAATGCCCAAACACCCTGAAAATGCTTGAAGAATTAAAGTGAATATAAGATTGCTGTAGTTTTCTAAGAGAACACTAATTATACTAAAAAGCGTATTCTTAGTTTAATACTCTAATGAGTCATAACTGTAATTGACCTCAACTACCATTAGGTACTTTGGAAAATATATTCTGCCCTCATGTTCCGCTGTTTACATATATAAGAGGCTGAATGCAGATTGTTGGCTTTTATTTATTTATTTTTAACAACAGGATTATAAAATGCCTGCTTAGACTTCTAGGAAGATATGATAATTACATTTATGTGGGAATATCTAATCATCATATTTACACATGTGCATCTAATTATAAGTAACCTCATGCTGATGTCAAGAGGATACTCAGAGCAAACAAGGTACCACTTCTCAGCTGGCTTATTATTTTCTGCAAGTAGTTAAGTTTTTTTTTAATTTACTCTTGGTGAACAATTATCTTGTTCCTCCAGAAGCATCCAGCAATAGGTAAATAAACATCACTGCCCTGGAATACACAGAGGCATTTAAATTTGAGTGAATCTTCACGCAGCAGGGTTCCACCAAAGCTCCCCAAGCTCTGCAATACAACAACATTTTGCATTGACTGTGGAATGGTGAATTGACCACGTTCCTCAGAAAAACACAGGACTGGGAGGGTCTTTCTGGATCAACAATCCCTGTCCCATCCTATCCTTCCCCAGGTTACGTAGTCCCATGCATAAATATACCCTAGAAGCAGCAAGGTTTTTGGCTCCCGCTTTTCTGTTGTAAGCTGGTATTACTTTAATTGCTAAGAACCCTCTAATTTCCAGGTTAAATATTTTCATTACTAGTCTATAGCTATGTGCTTCTGGGCTAATGATGCCTTTAGCTTAAAGAGTTCTTGCCTCTTCACTGGTGAGAGCCATCAAGAGCCCTTCTGCCTTCATTTTCAAGACAGGCTTTCCAATCTTCTAATCGTCGTAGCAGCTTTTCCTACCCTCTGCCTTAGTTAAAAGTCTTGAATATTTGTGTCATTTGAGCTGAGTGCCAGGTTGGAAACCCTGAGTAAGCAGGTCACAGGAGAGCAGAAGGCAAATGTAAAGTTGTGTGGTAGTAAAGAGGTCTGATCAAAGACAGCACCAAATGGTGATAATCTGGGATTCCTCCACACAGAGGAACCCAACGCAGGGGGAACTAAGGGAGACCTATTTCTAGAGTGCAAAACACCAAAATCTCCCCAAAAGCCATCTTCAAACTCTATTAATTTCACTACATAAAACTGAGGAACATAATGAAGGTCTGATGTTACACCTCTGCCTTCCTTTCATTACAACAAATCATTGTCCAGAAAAATACAACTGCCTGAATTACAGAGAATTAGATATATTAGATATTAGGAGCAGTCCATTATCGCCATATAATATTTAAAACAACTGGATAAGACTCTCTCTCTCTCTCAAATAACATGGGACTAATGGAATATAGAGCACAGGGAATAACGCAGACTGGAGCATCTGTAAGTGCATTTGCTTGTGTAGCAACATGTAAATAAATACTGTATCAAACTCACTTTGATTTCCTTAGAGATCCTAGTGCAATATTTATGGCTTTTCAAACTTGACGGATTTCTTTTGATAAGGTTTCACATACTAATTGCTCTGGAAGTGATAGACAGTTCACATCCCATAGGCAATTTGTAACAACTGTGTAAACAGACACTTAAAATACAGCCCGAGATGGCTCCTGGTGACTGCATGTGATTGAAACGTTTACCGAAGCTACAGACATGGAGTCTTTCAGTACAAAGAACAAGCAGTAACAGGCAATTCGTGGTTCTCTAATTACACATTAGACTCTACATCCTCGAGGAATTCACTACAAACTTCCCCTTTCTAATTCTGGGCCCTTTTCATGTAATTTTGCCTAATTTACAACGCTTTTAATCTCCCCTTTAAAGTACATTCAAGTATTCACATTCAGAATATTATCTGAAGATTTCTGACCCATATTTGCTGTTTTTAAAGACAAGCAGAAACTCCACCAGCTGCAATCCCACTGCCAGCAGCAGAGCACCTGCCTGGTTATCCGCCGCAAAGACCTATGTCGTACTTTGATACCGTACTTTTCTTCACTGCCCTGATGGCCTGGATTTCCGTGACAGACCAGAATGAGATGAAGATTTTTGGGTGGCAAGTCTTCACTTCTGTAATGATTATCATCAGTAAGGACAGGAGGATGGAGAAGTTACTTGGATGTTTTTGGTACAGACGGTCTACTTACCCTGGCTCAATCCATCACCAGATGGAAGACATTCAACCCCCAAACTTTTCTTGTGCTACTGACTACATCAAGAGCCTTTTTCATCCACACAAATCCATGCCAACAGATCACACACACTTGGATACCTGGAATACCAACACTACCACCATTGGCACATGCTAGAAGGAGGAAAGTGGATTTCTTTTGGCCAAGAGAATGCAGGTTTCTGTCCACGGGGTCACAAGTTGCTAGGTATTTGCTCTACTGGTCCAGAGCAAAGACAACAGAGATGGGGAAGAGTGTCCTAAATTAGTTAACATCACTCACCTACTGCAAAGGAGCCCATGGAAAATTTGGGCTTGTGAAGAGCAGTGGAAGTAACAGGCATGTTAGCAGAAGCTTGATTTGACTTTGGCCAAGATGGATGGTGGAAGCAATGGGCACAAACACGCATAGCCGCGAATAACTCCCAGATCAGACATGTGGCAGGAAAGCCCACTGCACACCGGCAGACCATTAACCTCCTCTGCCACTGCAGTAGAGGCTTTCAGGAGAAGCTCAATCACACAGAAATAACACAGTACACTTACCATTAATATTTATGTCTCTGGGCTAGCGATCAGCAGGAGAACATGATACGCAGTACGGGGCAGGCAGGCTATACGCCTCAAACATTCATCTGTGCAACACCAGGCAGGAACAGTCTTGATTCAAAGCTCCACCAACAGCCTTTTATTCAAGTTGCTATTTCCAGAGTTGGTTTACTTAAACGTGTGTGGCAGCAACACCAAAAAAGAAGCCAGAAGCCTTTTCCTTCATTCCTTTTATCCTTTTCAGAAACTATCTCACACCAGTTGCTCATTCCATGCAGTACAGCAAACCCTGATGCTCAAGCTACCTCTGTGTTTCAGGACCAAGTGTATTAACCACAAACACATCCCTGTATCCCATAGAAATATCAATCAATATTTAAAAATAGAACCCAAGTCCTCTGCCACTATTGCATGGCTAAATATCATGGTTTAACAAAATTTAGAGCAGCCAGCAGTTGCCATCAACTTCAGCAATTAAAAAGGAAATAAATTATTCAAGCCACTTGAATACAGATTTAGGACGTTTAAGATATGCCTTTTCAATTTTATTATCAGACTGCAGACAAACTCTTTCTCCCCACCCTCAAGAAGAAATGTTCTGAGCCGCTTGCCAGGGCACTGGCAGAGAAACCCAGCAGCCCCGTGCCACGCTGCAGGGGCGGAGGGCGGCTGCAGTTCTGGGGTGCTGCTGCAGAACCCAGCGCCTTCGCTCGCCCTGGGGAAAATAGGAGACGCAAAGGAGTGGAAGTTGCATCACTCTGCCTTGCTGCATGGTTTTTGTCTGGGTTTTTTTTGTTGGTTTTTTTGGTTTGGGTTTTTTTTGGTTTTTTTTGGTTTTTTTTTTTTTTCCCTCGGCAAGGCACACAGCCCTCCTGGGTCTGCTTTTCCTGATCACATTCAGATCTCGTCATTTTTCTAAAGCATTCAATGATAAACTCTGTTAAAACATGTCCCTCCTGTGCTGCCCCCAGAATACTTTCTGCTCAAGACAAGAAACAAAGCTAAAGACACTGTAGATTTTAAACTTTCTCTAAATGATAGGAAGTGGTGAAAAAAGGTTACTGAAAGCTGAACAGAAATTCTGCTATGAGTAATTATTATAATTAGACAATATGGTTTACCAAAATAACGTTCTCTGGTCTTCTGTCTTGTCACATGCATACTATTTTGTCTTTGCCTTGTCTTTGCCTTTTAGTACAAGAAACTCTTTTCTTGATTTTTTTTTTTTTTTTAAAGTCTCTTCTATAAAGTCAGGGCTGCCACTTAAAAAGGTCTCTGTAGCTATTATGGGAAAAGCTATTAAAACATCTAGATTATGGTAACCATAAAGCTGAATAGAAGAATGAAATTTTGAAATTAGTATTAGCCAAAAAATGGGGATCATTTATCATTTTTAATAAGAACATTGTGGTACAATACACTATTATTTTTTTATAGGCTTTACTGAAAGTTACAGAGATTAATCCAATCTTTAACGATTCCTATAATTTCTATGTTATCACCTACTATGTCACTTTCAGGTTGGACAGGCGGGAACTATTATCCAGTGTGAAACAAAAGATTTGCAGCTTTTCCTGTAAATCTTGATGCATAAAAATTAGGCTTATTACGCATGGCAAGAAACAAATGTGAAAATAAGAAAATCCTCCCTTCATAACAGTCCCAAGCAACCCAAACTATAATTGCAGTAGTACAGCATTTTGGAAGAGCAGTACATAATTCTGAGACATTTTGAAATGAAAGGTGAGGCTCACCCTGGTATGTTATAAACAACAATTTAAACCCAGATACAGTGAATACAGTAATACAGTTCCGTGAGTTAGGTTTGCACTTTCCTTGATCATGCAATTCTGTAAAATTATGATTCCTTTTTTATTTTTTCAAATGCAATTTGATCTTAAGTACAGGAAGTGCTAAAGTTTTGCTGTGCATTTTACTCCACACCTCTGCTTTCCCTGTCATAGATGGGGCCCTTCCAGATACGGCCGACAGCAATAGCGATGTCACACGAACTTTTTCCTGGAGTGAAGCTATTCCCTCAACTATTGCAGTGCAACCAATGGTAGTGAGGGAGTAAATCTAGCATTTTGCTTTTATATGATTTAGTACAGACACATGTTTCTTGGCTCTGTGTGCACTACCGTCTGTGCCTGCCGCAATCTGGGTTTCCACTGGAGAAGCAGATGCACGCATGAGCCCAGCCCTTCTTCACCTTCTGGCATTTGCTGCACTCCAGGCTAGAAAGTGCCAAACATTCACACCTGTTGTTTATGTATTCAGATACTATAACAACATTTTGCCATACAAAACACCAGCCATACCCCATATTCACACGCAACCCCCAATCTAGTTCATAAAAGCCATTCACATCGCAAAGTCATATCCAAGTCTGGCCAAGACAAATTTTCACTTACACAGATATAGGATAATGTTGCCCTGAATAGAGTGAGTGAAGAACCTGGCCATGTGTAGCTTCAGCTGCCTGTGATGAAGCCTGGTGCAAGACTTTACCCTGGCAGGACACAACTGCAGTATAAACCCTGGCACACACAGCTAACGTCCCGTCAATACCACCTTTGTACAACTCTGTGACTGCACCCCGTGATGGACTTGAGTGGGTAATGTCTCTGTCAATAGCAATGTTGTATAAACTTCATAAAAGACTGATTTTTGGTGAATAATTTGTAGACTTCTCTTTTTTTGCTCTGATTGCTTGCATTCCTTGGTGTTAAATTTCTCTTAAGTGGTACTAACAGTGTTTTGATGGTTACAGTAAGTTTGGGCAATGATAAAGCGTAACTGATTATCTGACGAGTGTCCTGTGAACTCATTCTGTATTCTTATCTTGCTTACTAAATTTTGCTGACTGCTTGTAGGCGACATTCATAATTTCAAATTTCACTGCGATTTGATTAAGCAATCAACATCTGTAGCCCCATGAATAACTTAACATGAGCTGGAAGGGAGGCTTGATGCACCACAACACGCTGTCTGAGAGTGCACTGGGGAAGAGGAAAGAGGATTATCAGGGAAAGACGAATCCATGATGCAACGTACCATGTATGTGGCCCTACCCAAATCCCTGAGGCTCCTCTCCACCCATACCAGTCATTTGCTGGCAACTGCACTGCAGTTTCTGGAGTTTTTCACCATTTTTCTCTTCACAGTTTTATTTTAGTAGTAAAGCTACATGAATTACGCACTGTACATATTTTTTTTGTGGGGCTACAGACCATTTTATTGCCCTGCTAGCACATTGGATCAATTTTTTATCTTCTCTCCTTAAATAATTGTAAAATAATTTAAAGGAATCAACCTGGATGCAAACATCATTAGGTAATTCGCCCCTTGACTCCGTGCTCTGCATCACACAGGGCTGCCCAGCTACATCACACCACAGCTTCTGTGCCTTGAATGCGAAGAATGATGAATAATAATAGATTAATCTAAAGTTAACAATACATTTTTGGATGAATCTTCATCTATGCTAAACCCGACAATGCAGTTAGTCAGCAGCCAGCCGGTCAACTGCTTGCACACAAAGAAACGTGCTGTCCTTGCCAGGTGGGACAGGAAAAAAGCATGTGCCTTTCATCTTTGCTAAAAGCAGTGAATTGGTTTGCAGAATTTGACTTGGAACACCGTGAAAGAGCCACAAGTCACTGTTGTCAGTGGCGGTACGGTGATGATGATAGGAATCATCATAAAGACATGAAAACGTGGAAGGCAACGAACAGACTTTGAGAGGTCATCTCTCCAACCCGAGGCATGATAACTATGATATCTCTGAGGTTTTTCAAACTTTTTCTTACAAACCTCCAGTGACAACAGCGTAGAACTTCTGATACAGTCTATCAGGGCGCAACACGCACCAGCAGGGAAATGGGACTGTACCACAGGCTGCGTTGCTGGCATCTCCTGATCATGCACTAACAGTAACGGCAAGTGGCCCCTTTCTACTTGGGGGGACATAATTATTCTTGTAAATGCAACCGCGCCCATGTGTTTGTTAGTGCTGGTTTATGGTAACAGGAAAGGTGGATACACCTGTACATGGCATGTACATTAATGAGTCAGAAGTGTGTAAGAATGAGGAAAATGTACAAATCAGCCAAGTTCTGTGTCAGACTCATCCTCACAGCAATTTGCAATTCATGCACGGCTGTGGTTGCTTCCCAGCCCATCGACTCCACACTCGCCCAGTATGTAGAGCTTCACGTATGGGTAATTAAAAAGGTGAGAGGTCTTCATTACCTGAAGCCTAATCAATAATCACCTGTATCTGCTGCATCTCCATTTTTCTGTATCTCTAAAATAGTTAAATATTTGATGGCTGTACACAATTGACCTGGCTTATCTCTTGCAAACAGCTTCCAGCCCCAGTCGATAGCTGGCTACACTGGCTGCCATGGCACCGGGAACATTAATGACTACTGCACCATGCCATTAGGGATTTTGACGAAATTTTAACTTGTGAAGTTCCCTCAGGGAGAAAAATTAACAGCAGCCTTTATCTATGACTGAATAGAAAATGTTATGAGATGGAGTCCCGTGCTGCTGTATTTACTAGAGTTAAATACACAAACCTATTTCAAAAACGTCTGATGGGCAGCAGACACCCACACTCCCGCACCTCCACCGATCCAGCATGCAGGTTGGCAGGTTTTGGAAGAAACTATACATTTTTTTTGTCTGACAAACTTCATAAACTGTCCTATAGAAATTTACAGCTCAGCCTGGTCTTGCCTGAAAAGAAAACCCACAAACCAACCCAATCTGTATTTGTCATGAGGGCTTTTAATATCTTTGGAGACCCACGTTCAGTGTTTACTGAAACTGGTGAACTTTGCCCAGGATTAGATTTGCTGCCACTTAGTTTCATGCACCTCTGGTTTAAACTTAAAATTTTTGGCGTTAGGCTCAACCCAGCAGTGACCCAGCTGCTCTTGGACCAGGATCTGTGGGAAGCGTCAGTCCCCCCAGCCATACCCCTTACCAACAGCAATGTAACCTTGAACTGCACCAACCAACGATGACGCTCCGGACACTTGAAAAGTTGTGTTACTGGGCCTGCCGAGAGAGATACTGATCCATTGAAAAAAGAGAATTACGAATTGAAAGCTTATTTCTGCTAAGGAAACTTCCTGGGAAATTATCAGATGGGCAATCCTGAAATGAAACACCACCCCCCCTCCCCTGGCATAAAGGAGTACCCATAGTTAGTTGTCACAGCTGATTTATGGTGAAATTAAGATGTCAGGAAAATCTCACCGAGCACGCAATGTAACGTGCCATGTAACTACATCATGCTAACCTTAAAAAAGAGCAAAAATGCAGAAAGCACTCACAAGTGGGTAAATAACTATATATTTGCTGCAACCTTTACCCCTACTAATCACGCAACACCGTACTTCTGGAAGCCGGGAGCCGTGTGCTTGCTCTCCTGTGACACCAATTCAAGCCTCGATGATTTCACAGCACTTCCCACTGAGCAATGTATAGATCTGTATGATGCTGTCTCTGTTTGTAAGTTGATTTCAATGAGGGAATTCCAGTTAAAAGAACAATAGCTTGATATGGTCCACAGAGTGGCATCAACATCCTTCCAAAGAAACAGTCATCTTCACCTGACAGCCAGAGATAAAGTACCTCTGTGGCAGATACCGTCAGTAGTAAATGGAAAGGAGAGAGAGGAGAGATTGGCCAAAAAAAAAGATAAAGGGGGCTGGACTGAAGCTGCTAATTACTTATGGGCAAACATCAAATGAGCATAAATACACTGTAAGCTGGGCACATGCATAAATGATGCCTACACTGACTTTTAATTCTGCACTGTATTTTTGCTGTGCAAGATTCAATCATTGCTTGTATTTTCCAGGCTTGTTCTACATAAAGTGCTACACATACCACCTTAAAGAATGACTCACAGATTTAATCCGTCCATTTGTTTTCTGTTTAAAGTTACAGAGAGTTAGCGTAAAAATCTCTTTTTTGTGCACTTGCTTCAGTAAAGCTAAAGGTCCTTGGGCTTGTTTTAAAACATATTTCAATGTGACCTAGCTAATCCTTTAATACCAGCTTTCACTACCTTTGATCAGCCTCTTACTGTAGCTAGAAGAGATTAGATCAAACCTTTAAAAAAAGAAAGTTGGTTGCAGAGAATTTTCTTACTGCAGTGAATTAATATTATGATCAACTCCAGGGCTGAAATATCTGGCCAAGCAGTGCGGGTGGTATGTCCTTTAGGCGAGATCTCTGCATGGACAGGCACCGCTACGTGATGCTGTGGCACTTGCCTGTAGTACACAGGGAAAAAACTTTCTCTTCACATATTTGATAGATAAACAGCATTTTGATATCTACCAGCTGAAAACAACATCATGGTTGCAGATTTAGACATTCTATATGTATCAGGTGACAGAAAATGCCAAAACCAATACCCCCATTTATTTCTCAACAACAAAATACCACCTCCATAGGAAGGAGTGCTCATGCAGCCAGCACTATTGACTTAAACAAAGCAGTATGTGCATTCAGGGGTCTGGAAACCCAAATTTGATTGCAAAAGTGGAGATACATCAATGCTGTGTTTGTGTCAACAACACACTTTCTGCTATGACCATCTCGAGGCAGCTGAAAGTAGATCAGCCTCCCTGGCTGTTTCCGAGAGCTTTGTCCAAAGAGGCCAGCTAAAGCTGGGTTTGGAGGGTAAGGGTGGTTGCAACATGGTTAGCAGAGCCTAGGAGCTAGACTCAGATCTCTAATTTATTTTATAACGAGATCACAAGATGTTACAACTTTCGATAAATGCCTATTGACTGAATTCTGTCAGACAACAGATTTCACTCATCTTTAGCCAGCCCGTGCCAGCTCTACCCCCTTTCAATACCATTTCAATCTTCATTTAGTGGCAACTGCAACTGAACAGGGGAATAAACCACATGACTAGCTCACAGATGATTTCTTTTTAAAGATGTCACGAGCTGTCACTGATAAATAAAAAATCCATTAATGTCATGTTCCTTATTATTTCGGTATTTCCAAGGTCTTTACTGGAGAGTTGAGCCTCTTCCCTTCTAGTTCTCTGGGAGGGCAGCATGTGTTTACAAACCCCAGAAGACCTACCTCACTGCCTGTGACAGCCCAGCTGGGGCACGATCTTAAAATGGTAGGTGGTTGGTAGGAAGCTTCCAGCAGTGCCGACACTGAAGGCGATAAATGATGTATGCCGGTCAAAAATTTGGGTCTGAATGCCAGTGCCAAAGTCTGTTCTTGACTGCGACCCTGTTTTGCAACTCTTGTTCAGGAAACCCATCCCTG
Organism: Haliaeetus albicilla; assembly: GCF_947461875.1. Classification (NCBI taxonomy): domain Eukaryota; kingdom Metazoa; phylum Chordata; class Aves; order Accipitriformes; family Accipitridae; genus Haliaeetus; species Haliaeetus albicilla. Next base: position 3,004,819 of record NC_091506.1, read on the forward strand.
CTGAAATGAGGCAGATCACATACACCAACTCAGGTGCTTAAATTAGTGTAAAGCTAAAATGACCTTGGAATTTGTGTTACTGGAAATATTTGTAATTTCATAAATTTCTCAATTAAAACAGCACTGCATGTTCTCTGTGCTGTCAGAAATATGAAGCCAAACCATTCCCAAATTAGGGAAGAATTTATCCTTAATCCCTTATCCTCAAATATGTTGATAAACTTGTGCACAAACTGAATCAGCAGTTTTAGAGAAAGGATTATGTCAGATTAATTTTAATCTAATCCATTTCTATCTCCTGAGAAGCTTTTTACTTCTCACTTTTAATAATTTAAACAGTGACTGTGGCATAGTATAAAAAATAAATGATGGGAGATGCACTTTAAGTGGAAGTTACAACTCTCAATCACTTCTTATTTAAATGAGAGTTTCATATGCCTGATTTTAAGTTTAATGAAACACATTTTTGCTGAACTGTAATAATCTTCAACACATGGAACCAGATGCTGAAGAATGACACCCTCCTGCAGTTCCCAGAGCTAGCGAGGAAGCCCCGTGTCTGACGCAGCCGCTCTCTAATGCGGCTATGGAAAGAGACACCTTGAGTGAATTTTGGGCTGTCAAGAAGAAATGCTGCCAGACTGCTTAGATCCGGCCGCAGCTTTCAGGAGTGTCACTCCACTTCTCACGAGCTGGGACCTTGCCTCGGAGTTACGCTGCAAGGCGCTAGGAATTGGCAGGTTTGGGGAAGTTATTTTCTGGTTCTTGTCCTGAGATAAGTCACTTGGAGGCTTTCTGAGCTCAATAACTTATGCTCTGGAAACCACTTTTAAAATGTGGACACTTCTTTGGACATGGGAATTTGACTGCTGTATGGCGATGGTGAGTGGCACTCATTATTAAGAGGAAAAATTGGTAACAGATTCAGATATTTTTGATGCTACACTGCTCTCCTCATGGTCTTCTCCATCTCCCACACATCTCCAATATGCACGCTGCATCCTCTTCCAGTGTGCAATACCTAGACAAATCCTGTTTGAATTTCTTTTTTTCCTATTCCATGAAAGACACGTCTGAGCTGCTGAGCCCCAGCTTGTGGGGAACACCACCCTACTCCGGCATTTTCCTGTTTGTTTGGAAATCAAGCTTTCCCTCCACCATTCCCACATCCTGCAAGCAGAACTCTCCATGCACAACGTGGTTTAACTCCTGCCCTGCAAACCAGAGAGGTCTGCAACACCTCCTCGTTCTGCATGTACCACGTCTGCTAACACCGACCCCACTGCCTTTGCCACATTCAAACATGTCGAAAGCATCACTGTATGCTAATGCAAAATATTTCACTGACTCCTTTTTCTTTCCCAGCCCCAAGGGACAGTCTACCTGCTCATATTTTCATTCCAACCTCTGGAGCGATCCATGAAAGGCTGCTCAGTGACCTTGCAGCATTTTGATAAATAGTTGAACCAACTTGCAACCAGCTTAGCAGATTTTTTGCTTGGTTTCCTGGAGAAATGGAACTTTGACAACCATGTTGCCCATCCATCTGTGAGATACTCCTCTCTAAATTAGCTTCTCACTAATTGGAACCAAATCTGACCAAGCAGCAAAGGCTTAAGAAGACATTAAGATAGGAGAGAAAGAGGAGAAACTATTATTACCTCAATAAGGAGAAGTTCAGCACTTTGGCAGTCTGCTTGGCTAGAGGCAACTGCCTGGGCCTGGGCATGGGCATGTGGGCTGTGCAAGAAGCACGTTTTTAAAAAGTTCTAGGCATACCACACTGGAAGAAACTGCAGGAAAATAAAAGCTGAATATTAAGGTTACTGTAGTGGAGTGGGGATATAAAATGTTCCAGGTTACCTGCTATGTAAGAACTAGGAGGAGGATGCCATAACAAACACAGAAAAGTAACAGAACTTGTAGGGTTGAACTTTCCATTCCTCTGAAGATTTCTTATTAAGGGGAATGCACCACAAGAAAAAGATCTGGTACTGAGAAGCTGATTTAACACTTAGGGGAACATGTGCTTCAAGGCTTTTGCCCAAAGCAATTCTGAATTGGTCATCCAGCAGAAATGCTAGATGCGTTCACGCAGTGACATAAATGTTGCGGAGCAGGCAGAACAGGCCGATGCTGCCTGGGCAAAATGAAATAATTCCCTGCTATTAGGCAGACATTATGTGGAAATGTCCTTGGCCTCTTTGGCTATGAGCTATTTCTAGAGTAATTTCTTCCCTTTGCATTACCTCTTTCAAGGTTGACTGTTTTCCAAAGTTTTAACATAAACGTCACTTAATGTCGGCTGTAAGGACACCAATGGAGAATATTACAAACATTTGTTCCCATTGTTACAACAACGCCTCTAAACATTTATTAATAATGTATTAATTCTTCATAAGTGACAAATGAAAAGGCAGTGTGACAGCTTTCAAAGAAGAGAGAAAAACAACTGTAAGGTTGGCGCTATAGGATGGGGAATAAAAGGGCACAAATACTTGACAGCAGCTGAAGAAAATTCTGTTCCAAAGCACTCCCTGCTGAGCAGCACTGCTTGGGGAGTGAAAGCCCCAGACATTGATCCTCTGATGGTATGAAAATGCCTGATAACTGCCTTTTTCCTTCTGCACTGTTCTGATCGGTTTTCCCAGTTTTTCTCCCCTTCTTCCTTGTACTATGCAGCCGGGGCTGTATAAGCACGAGAGAATACGAGATGTGATTTCTACAGTAGATTACTTATGAGACAAACCCCTCAAACCATTCATCACATAATAGAGGCCATCAGCCATACTTGCAGCCAAAACATTTTCACTGTTTCCAGCCCATGAAGTGCCCATCATCACTTTAAAAAAAAAAAAAATAATAGAAGGAGAGAAAAACTGACCAGACGAGTAAGCACACACTAATCATTTTTCTGCAGAGCACAGACATGGTCTTAGCACCACTGTAATCAGTAAAGTGCTTTCTGAAAACATGTCTGGTGTCTACACTTCACTACCTACCGTACAGCATGAAAGGCTGAGATTGAGATGAAATCAGAATTGCCATCTCTTCTGTCAAATGCTAAAATTTAGTTAGTTCTACTTGATTAAGCTGTGCAACAGAACTAAAAGTTCTTCTAGCTACTGGGGAAAAAAAAGGCAGGAGAGAACAAGAAAACCTGAACACATCCATTATGTGGAAAAGATGTGAGAATAATTCTCTGTCAACATTTCAGCTCACAGACACAGAGTCCACGGCTGTGTTTCCAACAGGAGTAATGGCATCAGATGGGAAAGAGTTATTTGAACAACTGAGCTTTAATGAATCCCCTCCTCTTTGGGAAGATGGACATTTACAAGCACATTGAGAACACGGGCACTGCAGAGAGACAGAAAACTTACTTTCCTTTAACTCTTGCCTTTGATCAGAGGGACACAGTTCCCAGATGCTCAAGAAGGTCACCCAACTCCACAGCAAGGAGCAGAGGGACAAGGTGTCCAGGGAATTGAGATTCAGGACTAGGAATCATGTTGGGAAGGTTCAGTTCCTGGGTCACCAGGAAATTTGTTAGAGGCCCTAAGCAAGTGAGCAGGAGAAGACATGTCCTGTAGAAACATCAGCAGGTTTCCATCTGCATATCTAAGCACTTTGCCATCTAAAAAACCTATCAACTGATTTACTTGTTGCATAGATTGCTGAGATAAATTAGGAGGAGTGAGAATAAATATGCCACAGATGTCATGAGTCGTGGTATGGAGTGCAGACAGAGAGATCTCAGAATAAGACATACCTCTAGGGAACGCACAGGGAACAAAAAATTTAAACAATCAAGTAACTGAGAGATCATTTTCACTAGTTCTCTGTGTACATTCACCGTTTCTCACAGCACTTGGAAACTCCAATCTCAAACTCTATAGCATTTTCCCACAAGGGCAGGAAGGCAAATGTCATGAGAACATCATGTATATAAATCTTTCTAAAGATGAACCAAGAGAAAATCGGGGGGGGGGGGGGGGGGGGGGGGATGGACGGACGGGGGCGGGGGGAGTGAAGGAAATCTTAAAAAGACAAGTTCATTCTTCTTCCCAAAGAAGGGAGGGGGAAAGATTTACAGACTCGTTTGTTCTGCATGCTTATGGGTGTGCTACCAGCCTGTCAAGAGAAACGTGCATAACCTTTCTAGGATTGTATTTTTTTAATCTCTAGACTCACAATGAAATGCCAGGGATCTGAGAAGGTATTTCAAAACTGTAGTTGTTAAAATATTAACTAACCCTGCCCTGACTATCAAATAAATCTAGTAAAAGTGGCAGCTAAATGACTCAGTTCCCACAAACTTAAACGAAAATAACTATTTGGCACAAAGGAATATTTTGGTCTTACAATTTGGAGATAAAGTTAAAAGGACAGTGACCTCCAAATATTTCCCAGGCGTATCCCCTATGGAATGCAACTTATATTCAGAGCCTTGAGAAACAAAAGCGAGTGTTTGCTTTGGTTTGGGGGGATTTTTGTTTGTTTCAATTAAGTTTATCTTAACAAATAAATGTATCTTGCCAAATCTGATTAACGATACTGAAAAAAAGCAAACAAGAAAAGCTAACCTGTTTCCTCCTGCAAAGCTCCTCTCAAAAGGAAAACATTTTCACCAACAGCTTCAATTGAACACTCTATTTTACATTTGTAAATGCTTCATGGTTTCTAAACATATCTAAACGTAATAAAAAGGCTTAAAAATACAATGGAATGAAACACTTCGGACAAACCGAAGGTTGTTTTGTTTTTTTTTTTTTCTGTTTTGGCTAGCAAGTCCCCCCCAGTCGATTACTCCTACAGCTCTTCTGAAGAACAACAGCAGATGGTATTGATCTAGCAGGGCTTTGAAAATGTAAAGCAATATAGCATTGTTTTATGGTACCCAAATTATAGAGCTCATCCTAAGACATGCTGCGATACCTTAACTAGTCTCATCAAAAAAGTCATGAAAACTTTTTGATGTTCCTCCCATTTCCAAACCCGTTATTATGATTCAGTTACTGGGGACGGCCCAGTTAATGCTACAGTAGCAGCCAGTGGCTGTGATGGGGACCCTTGTGTGTTTGTTGCAACAAAACCAAAGCCAAATTTTAGCTCCATATTTACTTTCAGGACTTTTCACTGTTCTCTCTTGTCCACCTAAATACCTACAGCTGCTCACTGTGCTGTTACACGGGCCCTGAATGTCATGTCCCCATAGTAATCTTTACTCTTACATTATTTCTTCTGTAGAGCTTCACAGGTAGAATCGTCGACACACAAGCATCGTTAGGTTTTTGATTAAAAAAGCAGCAGACAGAATGAGGGAAAACCGTTCACATGCAGAGTAATTATCTCAGAAAAATGCTAACAACCCAAGTAGGTTTCTACTAGTTCTTACACTGATTTAGTGCATATAAGTGAACAAATGGGGAAGGTGGGAAACCTGAAAACTCCTAACAGACAAGGCGCCATAAATACAGCAGGACTGGCTTCGGGGGCCCAGGCATCTACTGCTCCAAGAGCAGAAAATACGACAGAAGCAAATGTTTGATTTGCATTTATTCTGGTTTTCAGTCCACCGACTTCCCGAGCTCCAGATGAACATTTATCTTCCAAATTTCCAGCACTCAGCAAGCACTTCATCATAGGAGGCAATCGCATCATTATGCTGCTTAACAAAATGTAACACCAGGATGCACTGACCTGACAAAATAGGGACTCCCTGCTGAAACCATGCTGCAAGAAATACACATTTCATTTTCATCTTGGAGGACCAGGGGGGAAGCCTAGATTCATATGCTGAATCTCCAACTCATATTAAACTAAAAATTGGGACAATACATGGCGATGCCCAAATTGTTCTGTGCAAGCTGTACGCAGCCCACTTTCTGATGCTGAAAATACTTGTTAATCATTTGGACTCATTTTCAGGGTGAATTTCTTGCAACATTTGAACAGCAGGAAGCCCTTTATTTGGCATCATTAAGAAGAAAAAAAAAAAAAGAAACCCGCAACAACTAATGTATGTAGGCCAACATAATGTCACTTTTAGCTGCCAGCTCTTTTAAATATGGATGTTTCCAAGTAGCAAAGTATTAGAGTGAGCTCCAGTTGAAAGGATAAAGGTCTGGATGCAGATTGACAATTTTTTAGTAAAATCCACAATTTTTGAGACCAAGGCGACCAATGACACAACAGTGGGCAGGAAATAATTCCCTTCTAATTTCCTATTTTTCTTTTATCAAATCCTTTCAGTTAAGGGGGCTCTAAGCTTGAGCAAACAGAGAAGACACTGGCACTGAGCCCCCCTCAGACATTTGGGAAGTCTTCCCCATCAGGAAAAAATTCTCAAGCCTGTGTCTCCGACACCCAGAAGGATATCCTAAGCTCTGTGCTCAGGAACTGGCCAGGACGGTTTTCCTCCAGGCTTCTACTATTCTAGTGAATACCCTCATCATCACAGCAACAGCTATTCTCAGATGGAATAGTTTTGCTTTCTTTAAAATTATTTTTTTTTAAGATTTCATTTTCAATGCAGATTGGAAACTTAAGTAAAAAATAGTAATAATATAAAAGTATATTCCCCCTGCCCCCGACAGTCCTATGCCTCAGCGGTGGTCATTAATGTCCCCAGGCACTTTTGCAAGGATGATGAAGTTAGGTTTGCTGCCCTAATCAAATTCTAAAATAAGTAATTGCATTTTCTCTATCTTATCGCCACTCGCACTTTTAACAAGATATTATTTTTCACTTCTGACCTGAATGTTTTTTACTGTTGCACTACGATGTTAAATACTTGCAATGTTATATCCCAGCAGCGGGACAGTGGGGTATTGGAAGGAACCGATCTCTACAGCTTTGCTTTGCAAACACTGCCTTGGACCCTGGGGATGGAAGCTGCCCATGAAACACAGTGGTTTTCTGACATACAGCTACTTCCCAGTGATACCTGATATTCTCTTATGAACCTCCATCTGCCCAGAGCTGGAATAGGAGATAGCTGTGGTAATTGTGCAGTGACTGCTAGAGACCAAATAGCTTCAATTACACTGGGAGACATGCAGTTGGCTAACGGAAATGCGATGCACACGACTGAAAAGCATTAACTTTGGAGTTGTGGCTTTTAAAACTCATCCTTATTTCTAACCTTCGGAGGAAGGAAAAAGAGGATGAAAAAGTAAAAGAAAATATTGCCACAGAGAAGATTAATTCCTGGAGAACAAGGGTCTCAGTCTGAATTAACTGGAGCTATTTTGACTTTCCATTTAATACTTTCTATGCAAACCACAAAACAACCACCGGCATAACTCCAGCCCAGCTTAGTTACAAAACTGTAATACTACAATTTAGACTAATTGTGAATCTAGCTACAATTAAGATCATTTTCTAGCTGGAATACAGCAGATCATACATAGTGGTCATGTAGGAAGTCATCTCTCATCCAAATGAGTGAGGGAAATAATTACCCTTCAGTTTTCTGCCCTTCTGGGCACCAGAAACGCGCTTCCCTCCCGGTCACCATAAGATGCTCTTTCCCACATACTGAACCCAAACCAGAAATAATGCCAGCACCTTTCTGGAATGTTTTTGTATCATCAGTACCTACACTCAGACCAAAACTTTCCCCTGCATCACCTGAGCAAATGCATCACAATTTCCTTCTCACTGCCTACACGAACCACCACCAGCCGCCGCATCTCCACGCAAGGCGTTCACGCTGCAAAGATCTCTTACGGCAAAACAGAAAACTCTCAGTAACCACAGAGTGAAGCTTTGCTAAGGAGACAAAGACAAATGCGTATGATTCCTGCCTCATCTCAGCATTGCCTGTGCAGTCCCCGTGTCCCTCTAGGAGATGGCAGCCTACTTGCCTGGGGAGCAACGGGACGCAGCACCACACAGCCACTGGTGCCAGAAGGAGCAGGCTGGGCAGGTGGGGTTAGTTCTAACTGTAAAAGGGCATAAAACCTCATGCCTCAGCTCTTCAGAGCAGCGCAGCTCAGTACCCAGCCACCCCAGGCCTTCCTGGACTTGGTCCGTTGACACTATCCACGTTTGTGCAGCACAATTAGTTTGGGATAGGATGAGGGCGAGCGCTGCTCTTCAGTCTCACATCCAAGGCACTCAGATGAACAGGGTTTAAGGATCACAAGGCACTTCTGTTCCAAATTGCCCCTCCTTTCTTCACTATGGAAATGAAGCTAATAATGATACTTCACCCACAGCACTGCAGACTGCAAATGAGTTCGTGGCTGATCCACAACCCATCTTCAGTGGTTTGTAATATCTAGCTTTGGCAGCTGCCTCATCAGATGTGTCAATAAGACCCACCTGCAGGGGCTGAGAGGCAAGCTCCATCCACCCAGACCAGAGGGCACATAATTTTGGGGAATAATTAACACTATAGGACCCAGTCTCATAAAAGTTAGATGCTGTGATAACGAGTCATTTTGTGGACATGATATCACATATTCAAGAGCAACCTTCAAGTAATGAACATCAGAAATCTGAGATACTGAAACTCTCGTGATAATCTCTGAACTAAAAAGAAAACTGGCATTGAAGTCAAAAGGTGAGAGAGGCCTTAGCTGAATAAATTAAGCGAGTAGATATGTTTGGCAGCTGGTCAGATGCAAGCGAAGAAGCCTCTTAAGCACTTGTCTCCTCCTATCTGAGCAATAAAAGCAGCCTAACAGCGAACAGCTCACCAGGCCATTTTCATTCAGCTGATGAGGACAGACAGATTTCAAAATAGGATCACAAATTTCTTTAAAAGGGACACAGACCCATAAAAGGTGACCGCTTGTTCACAATGTACCAAACAACCCCCTGATGAAAGAGCCAGCCGCAACAGCTGGTTGTTGAGCGCGGTGGTTAGTGGCACGACACATAGCGCTTGTCAGGCACACACAGATGGTGTCCAAAAAGAAGAGATGCCCGATTCCCTTTCTAACACTTTTTTTGATATAAATGTAACAGTGCAATATGTGTTCAGGAAGTCAGCCAACATAGGATTGGTATATTTAAAACAAATTTGTGCTAAACTGAAAGAATTGTTTTGTATTTTCTAAACATTTATACCATCCTCCCTGAAGTAAACTGCACCAAAGTACATGCTACATTATTTATTATAATTGGCTGTTTGAAAACTCTGCTTTGGATCTATTTTCCCCCCCTACCAAATTTTGCCTTTGCCACTGAGAAAGCCCTGTCTTTCTTAGTGCCATTAATACAAACTGCTTGTAAACCTCCTCACACACACACCGGAGTCGATGATGCTGACTCTTCTCAGAGAAGGGCCTTTGGCAAGTACCACACACTGCCAGAAGAGATCATTGCAGGGCAGATGCAGACAGCAGCTATTGTGGTCTTCCCTTTCATCTCCTCGTTAACTACTTTGTAACATAAAGAAATATACTGAGAGTCTAGAGAACACCAAACACTTTGTGTTAAAATTCAGAAGGTACGTGACTGACTGGTGTTCTCCAGATTCTCAATGTATTTATACAGTCCTTTTGCTGCACTTAAAATCCTAAGACAATCTAGAGTAGAAAGTTGTAAATATCCTTCACATCAATGAGAGCTGAACACCTTTCCCTCCCAACCCTCCCTCCCCGGGGTGGGTGCACTGTGCCACTGACTCTCCACCCCCCAGGATAACCTAGGTTTAGAAGCATCGTTACTGAAAATGCCCAGGGAACACAGAAGAGCGTGACACAAACGCCTGAAGGATTCAGGACTGAACCTGCCCAGCTTGGCGAGATCTGAAACCTACACCCCTTGTTGAACCCCAGATGATGCTTGATGAGCTGGTCAGGTGTCTGCAGCCTTCTCCCCAGATCCTATCTGCTCAGGCACAGTGTGAGACCCGAGGTGCCACCTCGGTCAGTGACCAAGGAACAGGGGCAAGGCAAATGCAAAGATATCTGCACAGCTCTGCTGTGGCCAGGCGTGGGGTGGGACAGATCCAGTAATTGCCATGGGTGCCAGTTTCCAAAACCATATGGGACATACATGCCATCGCCCCTGCTCTAAACACCGAGTATAATGTTGACAGGTGCGAAAATGACAGATTAGTAAAATTTTAAGAGGGGATCCATCATTTTATAATACAACTATAGCAAAACATACTCTGTAGAGTACACTAAGACCACTCTAACACCACAGATTTTTTTTTTGCCTGTCTGCTACTACAGCTTTTCCATTTCTCCATGAAAGTCAGAAATCTGCCTCTTTCTGAGGCATTAGAGATACAAGTGACTGTCAAGAGAAGACAGGTTACGTCATTTTCTGCACAGTCTGTATTGCTGGACACTCCACAACCCCTGACTTACAGTTAGCGCCTGTCTCTGTAATAACAATGGATTTAAATGTATCACCAGACAAGAACAATACTGCACATGGTGGTAAACCTTCAGGGACTTTTGGTAGCAGAGCTTCTCCATCATTCTGTCTGGACCTCCAGATTATGGTTTCCAGAAAACCAGGTGTAGGTGTGAACACCAACAGAGAATACAGTGGTGTCTTCAGCATCCCAGCATAACTTGCTGGCATGTTATTTCCCCCTCTCTTACAACACTCCCCCTTGCCTCTCCCTCCCATATAAACAGTAGGAAGAATATGTATTGCCATTCCAGAAATAAATCACCATATGAGACCTGGACAACTGCTTATGGATCCTGAGTACCCAGGAGACAAAAATAGTGACAGTAAACATTTGAAAAAAAGAAATAATCATGAAAAGATGATGCATGAAAGTGGCTGTGTCCGCCATCTTCAACCTTTTTGCAGAAGGCACACCCAGGCCACATAGAGAAAGGCTTCTACATGTTGCATGAGATCTTGACCATGTCTTCTATATATGCACATACTGCCTTAAGTTTGCATCAGTTCATCTCCTAAAAGCATAATCGTATGCAGTAAAATTAGGCTTTCTCTGCACTTACACCCAGCTGGAGGTCTCCCAGTGCATTTAGTCAACAGGACCACCCAGCGTGACCCGTTCAGTCAGGCTGGCACCGCCACAGCCTTCTCCTTTAAGGTGTGCCATTTTAAACTTCCTGAAACATACCCTGAGAATGAAAACCTTGCATATGGATGCTGAGTGCTGAAAGCAAGAGAAGGAAGCCGCTTTACCTCCAGAATGTGGCGGTGGTCCACACAGCAGCACCATGCCCTGGCCCTGGCGGACAGACACCGTGCTTCTCGTTCTGGTTTTGAAGTTCTCAAGATCTGCCAAGAGAGAAAGAACTCAATTAAAGGGAGTTTAATATTTTTTTCCTGACGAGAAGGACAGAAGATTCATTAGGACTTTGCTGTGTGACAGAGAAACAAGTGAACATCAGCTTGGAAGGTGGGTTGGTGGGACCTGGCAGTGGGAGACTGCTGTGGCAGCAACCATCAGAAGCAGCAAAAATGTCTCCACAGGCTGCAAGGCTGGTAAAGGGGAAAAGGTGCAGATTTACCCAGGGCAGAAGACATGCCTAGAGAAAACTCCAGCAACCTGTAAAGCTGCTAGGTCATGAATTCATGGAGAATTACAACCTCAAATAATCACTACCTTCAATTATGTTATAAAGCAGTTCTGTTTCCCTTTAGGAGACTTGTTACTCATGCCTTTGCAACCCATGTGTAGAAACCCTTCATTTCCCATAAAGAAGTCTCTTGTAATACCTGTATGTTAGCCACAGTGCTTTAATTAAATTAAATTCCTCCTTCCACCTCTCTCCTTTTCCTCTCCTTCAGTGGCCATGCACGCCAAAAATGCAATTCCGTCTTTTCTCTCCTTGCACACTGAATTCAAGAAACTTGCTATTAAGCAACGAGGTGACTCTCTGTGAGCCGAGCAGTGGCACCAGGTTATTGATCAGCACCATCGCTGATGCGCAGGAGCACTACTACACTGAATCACTTTGGTAGCCTTTTATCTTTAACAGGCCCTTGCATTTCAATTTTTATTTTTTTGCTTTCAGTGTAGCTGAGCTGTGGTTTGGCAATTACAAACTTGTTGTCAGTACAGTTGGGAACCAGAGAAAACACGCAGGTGATAAATATTTAACAGCAGGCACTAGTAGGAACATCATTATAAGGTTACAAGGATGAAAAATTAAGCCTTGATTTTTGTCCCCTCTTGAAAATGTTTTCTGGAAGCACTGGCATGTATACTTAAAAAAAAAAAAACAAAAAAAAAAACCCAGAAGAAGTCACTGCTTCATTTTAGAAACCTTCTTCGTGGACCCTTCCTGCTAAAGCCAAATTCAGGACAAAATCCAGGCAAAAGGGGAACAACAGTGGAAGTGGTGAATAACAATTTGTTACAGTGCTAGTAGTCACTGTGAGATTTCCAGCACAGTTCTGCCATACCCTTATGCTGTATGCTACATCATTCCTGGGATCTTATTATTACATTATTTCATCTTTTTCATTTTCATTGTGGTGGATAAATATGGTGGGGACTTAAAAAGCCTGCTGCACTACAGTGAATGACTTGTGAAAAAAACCCTAGTCCAAACCTGCCACCCTCCCATCTTTCTTCTGCCCAAGCCCATGGACAGAAGCAACGCTGACCAAACCCACGCAGTGCTGCCATTTGTGTTACATGCTAAGGCTATTGCATTATGAAGCCCTTTGGGCAAAATGGGTTCACAAGAGGAGGTTCAAAACTAGACTTCAGATTAAAAGCGGTCCCAATTTAATCTGGGTGTCAATTTAACAGCAGGTTCACCAGTGTGAGCTGTTCGTTCAGACTCTGTGTAGGTACAGGGAGACAATAAAGCATAGAGTTTCCCAGCCTCAAGTCATAGTCTGAGTCTATAACTTTGAGCAGGGTGATTTTCTTTGTCCTTCTGGGTTTTTTTGGCCTAGGAAAAAAGACAGAAGGAAACCAGAAAAAAACTCCTTATCAATGAAAAGAGAGAGAGAGAGAATTTTTCTGTCCCAAGTTCTATAAAAAAGGTGGAATGGCACTTTTCAGGAACCACTATTACATTCCTCTGGCCACCTGTCAGTCTCATAGATTTAAATATATTTTGACTGCATACAGGCACAAGATTGGATCCCATCCTCATAGAGGACAGCTGCATGAGGAATAATAGCCTAAAACCAAAATGATGCCTAGAGGAATAAATGTGGTATTAGGAAACATCCTTGCATGAACATTATTTCCAATAAATGAAAAAGTAAAAGCAAAACATGTCCCAGTCATCAATGCAGATGCTTTATATACATATACACACATATATATGTGCACTAGAAAGAAAACTGCAGAAGTATTGGTAAGTCTCAGACAATATTTAATAGAAGATTCTTCATATCGCAATTTAGCTATTTATATCTTCCTCTACATTGATAGACCTAATACATTATGCCATATGCATATACATCCACAAAACACTTTAGAGATTATACACAATTCACTTTTCAGGCTTGAATCCTAAAAAAGCCATATGCAGGTCTGCTTTAGAACAGGTGAAAGAAAAATTGCAACAACTCTGAGCCTACGTGTTTAAGCCTACTTATACAGTGCTCTAGGGAATTCTTCTGTTAATCACAGGGGAGGGAATGGGAAAGGTCTTTCATTACTAATCATAAGAAACAGCTACCTGCTCGGTGACCCAGCAACTCTTGATTACGGCAGTATGGAGAGAAAGTGCAGGACTCCATAGTTTAAATGCAAATCTAGTCCTCAAACTTTTTTTGCAAGGAAGAAATAACCCTATTTGTTGACAAAACAGATAGCTATATATTTATGACAAGAAAAGGACTGTTACCAGGAAAAGAAGTCTCTGCTTGGATGAACAACTAGGAAATGATGGAAGAATGGTCAAAATCAATTGGAGGCAGCAAACAAAGCACAGCATTCATCACTATCACTCGTAGTGCAAACTATCAAGCTTTGAAAGTCAATTGTCAATTCTAAAAAGCCTCATGCATGTGCTTAAAATCTGGCTCCAAGTAAAATAACAAGATTAAGATAATTATAAGAAAGGCTAATGTCGCATCAAACTGATTAGGCTGATTATGCTCGTGCATTCTGAAATCCACACTTCAAATTTATTTTTGCAATACCTAAATAGTAACTTGAATTAACAATAATATCATTAAGATGTTATTAGTAAGAAACTTCATTTAAACACCACCTTGCAATCTTTCCCGAGAAATTAGGAACAATATTAGTGTTGTTGAACAGTTACAAAGTGTACAGATAGTGATGTGGCGATTCGAGAGGTTCTCCTCTGCTTTCACATGCTGTGTGAAGTGGACAAAAACCTTTCCTACAAAATTCTGCTCAAATGGGTGCAGAATATTGCGCTGCAATTTTGTACTGCTGAATTCCCCATACATGGAGATAAAACCACTTGCTAAACAAAAGTTAAACACACTTGCTGAAAACCACCCTGCAGGACACTTTAACGCAGAAGTAGCACTCTAACACTTCTTTCCCCATGTTTGTTATCTTCCTCCAAGGGAAACACTGCTGTCTAGTGCCTCTCTACCCCTCCCTGGAGAGTAGGTAAGAAATTATTCTCTATACTTTTGACATTAAAAATCAATGGGACAGCAAAAGAAGAAGAAAAAAATAACCATCAATGCTGCAGAATGACTGAATTACAGTGTAAATGGCTCAGCTGTATACATCTCCCCTGACGAGAGCATTAAGTTCCACTTTGCCTTGCCCCCAAGCCCATAGATCCTGGCTAACATATGAGGATTTTTGTTCTTATTTGCCAATAAAGAAAGCCAAAACAAACCCACAAAAATGCCAGAAGACTTATTAAGCCAGCAAGCTCAATTATTTCTTGGCATACTTACTGTTCTGGAAGAAGGTTTGAGGCAGGACTGTCATACCTCCACGTCTCCCTTGGTACCAGCTCTCTTTCCACTGGAAATTGCACCTGAGCAGCATTAGGTGACCTTGGAAATCTGAGGTCTGCAGGTCTCTGGCTGCTGGACCTGCCACTGTGCCTGAGCAGATGACCCCACAACATGGCACGGCTATTCAGCATGTGCTGCTCCAGGGGTGGCCTCTGCTCAGGTTTTTCTCACTGTGCCACGTTGTACCTTTTTTTTGTTGTTTCCTACTTCTTCTTGTTATATTTCATATTTGGGAGGGAGACAGTGAAGGCCTCAAACAGGTTTCTCAAACTTTCTCAAGCAGAAGTGAGACGTTTCTGATTTACATGTAGAAACACCGTCACGAGGAGACAAGGCCATCCCCTGAAGTGTTTGCTAACCCAGTGGAGGACATAACAAAAACCAGTGGTAGGAAGCTGAAGTCATGGAAATGCAGATGAGAAATACACTTACTATGAATGATGTTGATCAGCTGCTGGAATGAACTACAACAGAACACAGTGGATTCAGCATCCTTGATGCCTGGAGATCA
The DNA here is from genome assembly GCF_947461875.1 of Haliaeetus albicilla. Classification (NCBI taxonomy): domain Eukaryota; kingdom Metazoa; phylum Chordata; class Aves; order Accipitriformes; family Accipitridae; genus Haliaeetus; species Haliaeetus albicilla. The sequence goes on from NC_091506.1 coordinate 3,020,204, forward strand.
AGACCACCTTTCTAGAACATTACAAACACTAACTATGCCTTAATCACAATTAAGCAGCCAGGTTCAGTTAGGGATAAACTGGTGGAAAATATGGCAAGTGATAAACAGGAAGCCACATTACAGGGCACTGCAAACATCTAGCCTTCAGATGCATGAAATACTGGGAAGGAGGAGGAGGTCTGAAAGCCAGGGTCATAGTCTGGTGGCCTGATGCCCACTAACAGACCTGAGAATCCAAGAGTTCTCCTCCCTGGGGCCTCGCAACATAGTATGTAAGAAATCTGAAAATAATCACATTACAATTAATTATTAAGTACCCCATGGGGTACTAAAATACCTCAAAAATAGAAATAAAAGACCTAGCCATTTTAGGAGTTTACAGTTAAATGTTAGACATAATGCAATGAGCATTGATAAACAGAAGGGAGAGAACAAGACCAAGCAAAACAATGTGTGGAAGTGATAAGTTCATTAAGGTTTAGCATGCAGGCACCTTTGTGACTTAATTAAAGTTTTTAGGGTGTCAATTGCTTCAATTACAGTGATCTATCATTGCAAGATCAAAAAAGAAAGGAGCTTTAATTTCAATGAAAATATTTATACATGAAACAAACAAAACATGACCGGAATTGAGGACTGCTTGTACAAATAGAAACTGCTTCTTGTTAGAGCCACGATCCTTGCATGTGCTTTTGGTGACAATATATCCATTCAACAACTCAGGGATCTGTAGCACCGGGCAGTATATGACCATTTCTATTCATAGGATCAAAAGGGAAACAATACAGCACAGCACACACAAGAAGGATGTAAACTTACCCTAACTCATCAAAGCAGCATATGTCTGCACAATAAATCCTAGGTCACTTGTACCAATAAATAACTCGCAGATTAGGCTTTTATTTTAAATGCATGATTTCAAATAATCAGGATCAGATATTTGTATGACTGCAAGAATACACTTGTATGTTAGTTTTTGCCCTATTTAACTTGGATATTCTCTATTTAGAAAGCAATTGTCAAAATTCATTAAGAGAAGCCACTGAGAAAAAAAAATATTAACGCTTTCTGATTATGGAGGTCAACGTCCTGCCAAAGCTTACTGGGAGCACAGAATACTAAACTTATGACTCCAATGAAAATATAAGAATATTGTATAAGCTCCAGTAACTCCGATATGCAACATGAAGATACAATTAGTAATGTTTTCAGTGCAAAGAGGAGAATATAACAGGGAGGTGTAACAGGAATGCAGACAGGTTATTGTGAGTAACAGTTACTCAGACCTTATTTAATGAATGACTGAGGAGGATGCCATTTAAACTTCTTCATCTCCACAGTATCAATTCTGAATCAGACTTAACAGGCCCATGCGAGTATAAAGCTGTACGTATTTAACCTGTGAAAAATACATTGATTTGTACCACTGATGCCACTGTACTAGCGACTGCATGACTTTGGGAAAGTCACTTAAGTTCTCTGTGACAAAGTTTGCACATCTCGAAGGATCAGTACTTAAACTGTGTCTCAAAAGAGAATTAGCTAGTATTTGCACAAAAACTTGACATCTGGTGCTGAAATGCACTAGAGTGCAATACGCTATTAGCATGTGTACACTAACACCCACCCTTTAATATGAACTTGAATGTCTTTTCTTGCATTACTAGATTTTTCTGTAATCTCCATTAAAACTCAGCCTTAATGCTTAGTTATACAACTTATGCAGGTACTGGTAAGTGATGCCAGTCTGATACAGATGCTCATTCCTCAAAAACACTCAAAAACCCAGAAGGTGCCAGCAGCAGCTGTCAACCCCATCAGTTTTTCAGTTTGGGTAGGGTATTGCATCGAATGACCTCCTTCCAAAACCTCAAATGTGGTTTAATAAAAGCTTAAACAATCCAAAATGATACAAAGCCCCTTAAGGCTGGGTAGTTTGTCTCAGTAAATGGCATATGGAAATTTTAATCAAAACCATATGGCTTTTCACAGTTACAATTATCCAACTTTGGCTGGAGTAATGAAAAATTTCCCAGTTTTATGTAAAAAAATCAGTCTTTATAGTAAAGAAGATTCAATTATAGGCAAAACAAAAGAGCTGTAGCCTTTTATCCTTTATTAGGACCTACTTGGGTTTGTACTCTATTTATGAAATTTATTAATTCTTTTTCTAAGCGACCACTAGATAAGTCCTGGAAATCAAAGTTTGCTCTTTAAAAGAAATACTTCACAGATGACATTGAAGTACGAGCAACCAAGACCATATCAGCTCACTTTCCTGCAAGTTCCCACTGACAGGGGCAGTGTAATAATATTTGACCTCTGCTTTTTGTATTTATATCCCTTCTCATTTACAGCTCCACTGAATTGTTCTACTGTTAAGACCTTTACCCAAGCAGAGACGTTACAGCATTCGTACATGAGGCCCACTTGGTTCCCTGTTATTGGCTGCAACGTGGAAATAAGTCAGATGCTGAACTTGGTGTGCCCTGGAAACCAGACCGAAACAAGGAGGCTTCAAGTCTCAGGTCATTGGTGATTTGACAGAGAGAACCCTATTTTTTATGCGAGCTAAGCTCTGTTTTGCCTTTCTTTGTTTGCTGGAGAAGGGTTTCCATGGTTTGCTTTTTTTTTATTTTATTTTTTTTTAATGGGTAGCATATTTTTAGAATCCAAAATCTGTAGTTATGCTGGTTCTGAAATTAAGAGAGAACTCTCTATGCAAGAGGGCTATTTTAGAACCATTAAACAAACCCCAAAATATTATAGAAAATTACATTAATAGTAAATGATTCAAATTCATGGTGACGGGTGTCTGCATGTCTTTTAGAAAGCCAGTTTATGTGACTGTATCATGTAGGAGGAAGTACTGCTGTACATTGCCTTGAAAGGCATACTGTCAAAAACTCATACACCATTAGTGAACCCTTTGTCATTACATTTAAGGGTTTTTTTCCTAATGATTAGAAAAGCAGTGTCAATGCTGGTTTTATCTATTATTCTTGTTTAACTGATGTGAAACTATTTCTTCTTCTACTATATTCTAACAAAAACATACATACATCAGTCACTTCTTTATACATCACCGGATTTTAATTTCCAAAAGAAAACATGACTAATATTCAGGCTTAGAGAAAAAAATGTTATTGGCTTTTATGCTGCTATATTTTACTTAACGTCTATCTCCAGAGACTTTTGTAAAGCAAATTTGATAACACATCAGTGATATTGCTCTAGTGAGTCAATGTTAATAGCAAGTAGCTACCAAAGCATAATACCTGTATCTGTATGTCTATCTATATCTTCAAATGGATCATTATTCCTACAGAGTGAGCTATTCAATGAACCTGGACAGAGGATGTATGTGCTTGAATGAAAAACAAGGGATTGTAACACAGGACCCCAAGAATACAACCACAAGATAATTGCAAAGGTCTTGCTGCTGCAGCCGCAGGATGGAAACAGATGCCTCCAAAGCTGTGAGCACAACCTGCAGCTCCTCCTCACCAAAGAAACACAATCCAGGACTGAGCAAAAGTGGGTTTGGCTGGAACAAAGAGAACCGTGAGCAAGAACACCACCTATATAAAACACACAGAGTAAAACTCCGACGTAACAGAGATAGGAATCAATGAAGAAAAAGCAGGTAATACAGCAGTAGTAGCAACTGTATAAAAATATCTGCAGTCAGTGCCAGCCAGGGGAAAAGACCCCCTGCACCCCCATCACCATGATCTCCTAACAAAGCCCCTCCAGGGGCAGGCAAGGGGCTGTAACTGCCTCCTCCTGGGAAGGCTGACACCATCCTGCTTATGTCCAGGAGGAGCACAGGAAGGGAAAAGGGTAGATAATACCCACACGTGCTAGACTGTGTGCATCACTGCAACTGTAAAGCTACTGGGAATTAGCAGTAACTGGGCACTATGCACTCTAGCCTTAGTATCTCTGTAACTGTCCTAAAAATAAGTCTTTGATTAGGTTACTAATACTTCAGTTAGATTATCAACAAATCATTGGATCAGCATACAAAGGGTTCTTCTTTTAGCCCGTCTATATTGCATTGGGTGTTTGGTTTGGTATTTCACCCTTGAGGCTTGGTTGTACTTTGGATAAAAGAAACTCAAATGGTTAAAAATGAATCTGATAGTTTAAGAATTGACAAATTAGAAAGCTAAAACTTGTTCACTGGCAATTTTGGGTTTCTGTAGCGGACAAAACACCACCTTTACTATGTATATTAAATGAAGTTCAAAGCATCCATACAATAGGAAGTAAAGTAATGATATAGGTAAGGAGTAATTACCTCTTCATATATGTGAAATGCACAATCCACTTAGGTACACAGATACAGCCAAGACACCTAAGTAAATTTTCAAGCATGACTTAAAGAGATTCACGGAGCATAATGGGGTTTGCCTTCTTCTACCCTTTCTATAATTTTAAGATGATCCCAGCAATCTAAAATTTAGAATGATGTTTAAGGTCGTATTCAGTCCTTGAATGAAGACAACAGGATTTTTATTTTTTTTATTAAAGACCACATGACTTATCTCAAGGGGAATCTGAATAGGTTGGCAATGACATCCTGTTGAACAAAAAAACTGACCAGAAGGATTGCCAAATCTTCCTGGTTCAGACTGAATAAAGAACCTTCTACCAAGAGATAGCCTGTATGCCCTCTTCCAAATTGCTTTCATCACATTTGCATAACTCTCCACATACAACAGAGCATGCTTTCATATCCTGGACAAAATACACAACCAGATGGAGACAGAAGTCATTTGCATTGCTGCCCATGGAATAATATGACTTCATTGGCTGTAGACTATAAACTATGCTAATTTGGCCCATAAAATAGTCTTGAAGATGAGATTCTAGTGCATCTCAATCAATTTCAGATTTTAGAGGACATTGGTTTGAAGAAATCATAGCCCGTCTATAAGAAGGCAGGCTGAAAGCACTTTAACTGATGACTAGCACCCACAAAAGCATTAAAGCTTTTTGCTCTCAAAATACTTGACAAGATTTGCCTCCTGATATTTATGGCTCTAATATCTCTAAACACTGTCTCTATAAAACCTGTGCCTGACTTTTTAAAAGCAGGGTTTTATGTCATCCCTTTCACAAATACACAAGATGAAGTTCTTCTGCCCATGTCCTTGCTGTTGTGTCAAGACTACACAGCAGGCTATGCAGTTCAGAATAAAAACCCCTTTGATATGGAGCTTAATAGAATTTTAGTTTAAGAGCTGGTGCTCTAATGAGTAATTTTGAGAGTCTCTAATTTCAGAAATAGTTTACAAGTCTGGGGATGAAAGCTTTCTGATTTGACCTTTAGAACAGAAATTTCACTGGGATTTCTACTTCACTAAGAAAAAAAAAGTTATAGAGGTAAACATCTTGCTATTTCCCTAGCCTGCCTCTCCTTTGGAAAATATTTTTGCTTGGACTTTATTTATGTAGGCATTAAACAAGTCTGAGCCAGAAGCGAGCTGCAAACGGCCACGCTTGGATTAGGAAAGGAGAAAGCTGGTGTGTCGGTATGCAAGCCAAGATCTTGTTTTTCTCCCAAGCCCTCCCTGCTCTCCCTGTCACTCACATCTCTGACCTATGTATCATCTTGGACTTTGACATCTCTATCTGGGTTCTCGTATTGAGACTATGTTTAAATCTTGCCAAATCTTTCTGACCACCATCTATCAAAGACAGACTGATTTGTCTACCTGCATGGCTAAAATTCCTACTCAGGCTTCTACCTTGCATCTCAAAGACAGCAATAGCTTTTCCTTGAGCGTTACCAATGCCGCTGGCCAACATGCAGCTGTGGGAGTCACGGATCCTCGCACCGTGCTCAGACCGCTTTCTCCTTCACCTGTCACGCCAAGCACAAGCTGCTTGTCCTCACCAGGATGGCTCCTCCTGGCATACTAGATCCTCAGCACCTCGCTGGGATTTGATCCTTGCTTCCAAATAGGCAACAAGGCAGCCCCAGTGCTTTTTTTTTTTACCTTCCTTCATACCACTCATCTTACTGGGGAATGGGGGCTCTTAGCAGTATCTGCCAGGCACCCACTGTTCTCTTCCCAAATCAAATCACTCTTTCTATGATGTTACCAAAAAAAGCAAAAAATCCTCCTCGACTCTATGTTCCATTTCATAAAAGCTGCCTGTTTACTATCTTACAGGAAATATTTCAAAAGTTCATTTTGAAGCAACTCTGCCCTGCTTGAGACAAAATGCTGAGGACTCAGAAAATGTTATTTTATTACTTTAATCTGGAAAATCTGGACAGACATTTCCCCTTGGGTTAACTTGAACAGAGTTACTTCGCTCTCAGAATTTTTTTATATTTTCCTAGCAAAACAATGCGTTATTCACATACCTTCTTTCAGCACAACTGATCCTGCAATAGCCAGAAAGCAGTTCTTCTATTGGCATCAGCAGATACTGGACAGCCCTCTCTCACTTCATAGCTGAGCATTAACACTGCAGATGCCCCATGCGTTCCCCACCAGAGCATGCTCTGCTGCACCTTCTTACTTCATGCAGCTAAATGAATGCAAATTCAGACCCCATATAACGTAAAATAATGTGACACAAGCTCGCTGAGCTAGAAGTTTCAAAGAACAACTTCCCTTTACTTGATAGAAACACAAACAAAAAAGACGCCACAGAGATCCTGATCCTCAGAGGGTTATCTGGTGGTTCAGCTTGCCTATGGAAATGCACATTATGATGCTAGGCAGCATCTCTTACAGGACATTTTTTTCATTCTGTTTATCTCTCACGTCTAATGAATTATGAAACGGCAGTCACGTTTGTGGCAGACAGGAAAACTAACATGGGACAACTTTTGACAAACATATTTAAAGCTCCGCTGTCCTTTGCATGCCAATACCAACTCCCCGGTTTTGCTTTCCAGAAGGAAAATAGGAAACAAAAAATAAAACAATGGAAAAGCAGCCACTAGGATAAAATTGTTCTGCATTGGCCTTGCATCCCATCAACAGGAACAGAAATTTTTTTACAAAGACAGAGTCTACCTCTGGCCTTTGGGTATAGTCTGTGCTTGACCAGGGAGTCCTGTAACTGCTATTTTCCATACATTTAAAGACAATACTGATTTGCATTGATATAGAATCAGTAAGGATCAACTTAAGGATAATAATTATTTCTTCAAACTAGGTAAACAGCATTATTTCATTTGACAGACCAGGGGATTTAGAGCCGAAAGGGGAGGTTAAAAGAAGCATCCTAGTAACTGAGAAAATAACATAGACCTCTTGATTCCTTGTCCTATTCTCTATCCACTGGACATAAAAGACCAGAAAAAGTGATTACAATATGCCATGAAAACATATGCTTACAGCTTTTCAGATGTTTGTGCCACTCTAGGATCAGTTATTGCAAGATGTTTGGAAAGATTTCTAACAGGAAAGAACCCAGACCAAAAGAAGCTTTAATTGCAACCACAGATGTTTATGTGGTTTGAGGCTCATCACGGATTGCCTGGACAGCAAGGGTTCACAGACCTGACATACCTCTAATGTCTGTAATGGAGAGAGCGAGCAGGTGGAGAATACTTATTACAGAAATGATGCCCCAAATTCACTCCTCTATGATAAAAGAGTGGTGACGACAGATGCGTATGTGAAATCACGAGCAAGGATCACTGTGTGGGGACACAGCATACCTCTACCCTGGCTGCTTATGACTATACTGCAGACAAAGTCTCTACAGGATTGCTAATAAAAATTTCAAGATACTGACATTTGAAGAAATTATCCTTATGAACTCTAATAATTATACATAAGTCAAGAAGGAAAGATTTATTTTAAATTTACGAGTTTGCAGTTGGTCATATCCCATTTTGTCTTTTCAGGAAAGTACGGTTCAATCTCGCTGAATAACTTAGTTCCCTGAAGGGTCACTGCACTCTTGAGGATACTGCTTTACATTGGCATCCACATTTCTAGGCTATTTAATTTATTGTCAAAATAATAATTTAAATTTGCAATTTATTCTCCTCTCTTATTTATGCACCATTCTAGCTGTCACCAGAATAAGCCAACTGGACATCAGTGATTTGCAGAGGTAAGACTGTGCTCAATGAAGGTAGCTGGGCTATATTCTGAAGTTATGCCAAAATGAAACTCTTAATGTCATCTACATAGCTATTCAACTGTTCCTATCCTCAGCTTTGATTTAAGAAAAAACGGTCTGAAAAATATTATGTAAATATAGTCACAGTCAGAGGATTAATGCTACTACTAAGGACACATTAATATTCAAAGTATACTACTACACCCATTCTGGCTTTTAGCCTTCAAAGAGTGGAATAGATGTCAAATGATGTGCACTGATTCTCTAATACTCTAGTGGTAAGCAGCCAAACAGGCCACCAACGGGAACTACCTTGCTGGTAATACAGGCAAGTTGCAAAGGCTTCAGGAAAGAGAGAGAGAACAGGAAATTTTTGCTGCTAAATAGTACAATGTCAGATCCTGCACAAAGCCACAGGGAAAGTAGGGAAAGAAAGACAAAGTCTTGCTCTCTCTTTAGCTTACTGTGGGAGCTTTACACCATTTTCTTTATGATCTACACATTGAGCATATAAAAAGAAGGGTGGTATTAACAGGTGAGATGTCAAAGTGACTGATTAAGCCTAAGGTCAGAAGATCTTCAAATGCAGAGATCTACTCCATTTCAAAGTGAAATTGTCCCAAATACCTGGGCTTAGAACCTGAATACTTACTGCTTCATTCAGAACATCAGAGAAAATGAGAAATTTCTCTTTTATTTCCTTCAGGTCCATTCGGAGTTTGCCACAGCACCCTCACATGATTTAGCACAAAGATAATTTTCTCAAGACTAGAGAGTTTCACAGAACAGCAGAGCTTTTTTCAAAGAAAGCTTGCACCACTGGACCTTGGCATACTGGGACCAAATTAGCCCATTTAATTGTTCACTTTAAACAAACGCCTATATCTGCACTTAGTTCTTAAAGATCCAGTCCCTAGATATAAAAAATACATATATTTTGAATATATGTTCTTTTACATATTAAAGGCAAAATTAATAAATAAGGACAGAGACAGGAAAAAAGCGTCAAGCCTGTGCCTTACTGTTCCCTAAATTTCTAAACCACAAAAGAAACCGTGGCGCTGCGACTGACCTGTGATATTAAGCTCATTGCGGTGCAATGCCCACAGGGCTGGCTGCAGTTCTCCTGCCTGGCGCAGCAGCTGCCGGCCACAGCCCTCTGACACCTCCCTGTGCAAAGCTCCCTGCTCCCAGCAGCACTATTTCTGTGTGATATAAACTGAAATACACTTCCAAAATAACACTGCAGGCTTACAAGATTACTAGCTTTGAGAGAAGGTGCACTGATTATTTACAAATGCCCTGCCACTGCTTTAAGTAATAATGTATTCATCTTATTTATAAACCTTGGGTGGAAACAAAGCAGGTATAAATCCTATGTTTCTGTTCCAAGTTAAGGGTTCTTCTATCACAGATGAAAGTAAAGTAGGTTATACATCTATTCTCTGCTACATACTCCCTGTTGGTCCGATTCATAAAAAAAAAGAAAAAAAAGAAAAAAAAGAAGAGCTTATGTGAGGCTTAGCCTAGTTTTCTGCTCATCAGAGACTGCGTGGCAAAGGTGCAGAGGTTGTGAGATGGTTCTCCAACACTGACAACTGCACTTTGCACAGCTGAGTTAACATTTTAGCACAGGAAGGAAACATTGGGAAATACGTGCACATAGAAAAATTCAAATAAATTTGCTTATTCCCTTGTTAAGAACACATGCTGCATCACACCACACCTGGTCCTGGGGGCCCAAGCAATAGGAGCGTCTGATTTTGGATAAGACCGTCAGGCCTTCTATCAATACAAATGGTATTTTTCCTTTAAAGGTCACCAGAGGAGGAATCAGGGAATCTACATGCATACAGGAAACGACACTCTTGAGCCAAATTTGTCGTAATTAGCCCCAAATCTTATCTGACGGCCTAGACAATTTCAACATTTGCAGAAACAGGGACACCACAAATAGCTTGTGGCCTACTCTTACAAGCTGTGATCTGACAGCTTCATCTGTATCACAGTGCATGGAGGAAAACAGGGATGGCTAGCTCGTCCCAGCCACTTCGGTGGGACAGGGGAAGCCTGGGGAGACAGGGCCTATGGCAGCAGACAGAAATGCACATGCAAGGTCTAAAATAATGCTTTATTTGCAGAGTTTCAGGAGCTACAAAACAACTGTTCCTTTAGGAAGAGTGAAAAGTTTAGGAAATACCTCTTCCCAGAGAATCTGTACCAAAACAGATTTATCTACTGGACCCAGAATTTAAAACATGTCCTGCATATCTGGGAAATGTTCTAGTGAGTTTTTAGTCTCCCTGTAAACTGAAGTAGGAAGCCAGAGGAAGCAGAGGCAGACCCTCTGCAGCACAGTGCCATTTGTTGCTGCCGCAGAGCCACTCCTGTGACCACAATGAAACCCTCTGTCTGGCCTGGACGTGCAAAGGCTCTGAAAGGCTTCAAAGGAAAAAAATCAGAGAGCAAAAAAGGATTTTGGGGTATGTACGGGAAAGCAGGCCTCATTAAGAAAACCAATTCCTAAAGATGTAAGAAAAAACTAAGAAAATTAAATTATTTAAGGTAGATTAATTGACCCTGGGTGTATGCAAACTCCAGTTGCTGGCTGGGAGTGTTATCTCCAAATTGCGACCATACGCATGGGAGGCAGCGCACTGACAAAAATGACAGGAAAAAGTGAATTAACCTACGGGAAGAGCTGCAGATTTGAAGTCCAGACTCCGAAAAAGCAGAAGGGGTACATGAGCAAGAACTAGCCAGGCGCGGTATTTCAATATTGGGGTGAAAACCAGCCTTGGAGCACAGGCACGCACGTCCTGCAGTGCTGGCTGCAGGGCCGGCAGGCATGGGTGCTTCCCCCACCTTACTGCAGGTGGGCAGCTCCCACCCAGGATGCTGAAGACTCCCAACCCGACATACCTGGCAGGGGCTTTTCAGAAGTGCTCTCACAAAGATCCAGAAAAAGGAAGGAGCCAGGAAAATGCGCTGAACTGGGTTTCTGCCCTTCGTAAGCAGCAAATCCTTGAAAAAATAAACTTTCCGAAGAGGACAAGCACAGGCAACCAATGGGCTGCTGAAGGATGAGCAGAGCCATGCACACCCATCGTCCCAGCTGCAGTCCGACTCCGGAAAAAAACAACCCAAACCCTCCGTCTCCTTAATTTCCAGGAGGTTTAAAAACACATCATCTTTTCTCAACACTCAGACGTTAGTAATCACTGCGGAAATGATTTAATTTGCGTGCCGAATGCCTCATTCAGCCGAGCGGCAGTGCATCGCTTCATTGATCAATCAATGCGATTGTTGTTGCGCTTGTTTGTTTAGGCAAGGCAAGGCAGATACTTTGGCGGTTCTCTGAAAATGTTTTCATTATTAATTGTTCTTGAAAGAATTACTTCATTGATCATTTAATCTCCAAAAAGAAATTGAATGCACTTCAGGGCAATAAGAGGGTACAACAGTAAAGAATTTGAGCAGCAATTATAATTTGTTTCTTAGCAACTAATAGCAAAAATTATGGGATTTGCTCGGGTACAAGATATAACAGGAATCATTCCAGCAATGGGAATACTGAAAAAAATTCTTTTCAGTGCAATGTTGGGAGTAATTTTCTTTTTCTACCATCACAGTGAAATTATTTTGGGATGGTAGGTCAAAGCCCCAAAGTATTCTCATTACAACCACATTATTACTGTATTTTCTGCTACCGTTTGCACTGCACAGTGCCGAGTCCTAGCTGCTAATTCATGCGTAACAATTATTTTTGCAGAAACACTTCTATAAACCAAATTCCTTTATTAAAGTGTGAGGGGGAAACAGTTTTCAGAAACGATAGTGTGATTCCCTGCAGTTAGGAGCATGCTCACGGTAACGGAGAAGAAAGAGTTTCTATAAATGAATAATCCAATGGAAAATGTACAAAAGGTGTCTGAGGCTGCTGCCCTGGTTAGCGGTGGAAAGAAGCCCACCTCCAAACCCTGCTCTCCAGGCACAGTTTAATCTTCAAACACAGTAAAACAGTTCAGGCTAAATTCCACATACAAAATCAGCCATTTTGCTTGACCAGGGCTGTCTGCAGGAGGAGGAGGAGAAGACCTTTCCCCTTGCATCTCATCTCATCTGCCCACAGCTCCCAGGTGCAGCACAGGAATGCCTCCCCTCAGCCCCATCATCCCCTCTCCTGGGGCCTCATTTCTGTTCTAAAAATTGGTACCTCAGCCCCCGGACATCTCAATATCATTTTTGCCAACAGCAGAAAATACCCATAGCATTAGCATGGACCTGTTAAATAACAGATTCAAAGGAAACTCCTTCATAGAAACTATGGGTTGCTACAGGTTGGAAAGGCACCGATTTCAGAGAAGCGTCTCTGTACAGAGCGAGAGGAAGGACACCAACTGTCCTCCCAGCGTGGTGGTGCGATAATGTGCAAAATGCTAAAAACTCCTGAGAAGTAGATCCCATTTCTCTAACAGCTCATGTTTCACAGACATCACTTTTAGGCAGTTTTTATAACAATGGGGGGCAAAACAATGCTATGACTGAAAAACTGCACCGGTTTGGACTTAATTTTCCTCTTTGGATACTCACTTCAAAATCAACAGCATCTGACAAACATCGGTACTGATGAGAAAGGCAACAGCTACTGCATGGCTACTCACCTACTCTCCCAGAGGGTTTATTTTAAAATCAGCATTACTAGAGGTAGCACTATCTTTGAGTATTCTCAAGTTAAACTGCAAATCCTGCTGAGGAGTTTAGGGCCAAATTGAGTCTAGTTATCACAGCAGGGAAAGGACATTTGATCTACCAGCACTGGGGATGACTCCACAGGAGAAGACAGGGGTCATATCCCAGGAGAGCAGAGCAGAGCCTTGGTCCCATCCTGGGGAAGCATTAGCTGCCACAGGTGGAGGCAGCAACGGAGCAGACGCAGTCTGGAGACCCCTGGGGTGGGGGCACAGGGGTGTCCAGATTGACCCTCTGCACTGCTCCTGGAGATGTGCAAAAATGTCTGGTTTCAGTTTTGGTGGTAAAAAACAAACTGCAGCCTCAGCAAGGTAAAATAAATATCAAAGTTAATCTCTAATTAGAGATGTTATTCTATAGGTGCTGATCAATCAGCTGAAAGGTAAAATAGTAATTGCCATTCTCTTTGCTAGGGAGAGTCCTGTCTCACTTATTCCACTGCACCAGTGTGATCGCAAGAGAAAAGATCTGGACATCACTTGGCAAAGAATTATGCACAGAAGAGAAAACCTTACATAGTCCTATTTCCTCTGAGCCCACTTCCACCAGTGTTGCTCATTTTGAACAGGTCTGACAATCTGGCCCCTTTCTGCTTTACAAACCTTTGGTTAAACAAGAGCAAACCCAAAGACAGCAGACAAGAGTCACAAGTCATGTGGAAGCTGGCACTCTCCATGGTCACCCACACATGGCGATAAATCAGGGGCTTTTGCAAAGACATTTCTGGTGAAAAGGTATCAGGCTCAGCTTCCCAAAGGCACAATCCTTTGGACATCTACCAACTCAATGGTCAATAGAAGGGGGAGGAATAAGTTTGAAAACCTTTGGGTCATTACCTGCACAGGGCATGGAGTACAAGCATACTCCACACGACCAGTAGTAGCTGCTTGCAGGTAAGATTAGTACTAGCAGAGGCCATCAACGTAAGTGAAATTAAATCTTAATAAGTAGTCCTCCAAATAACACACTCCTGACAAGGGTCTGCAACTGTTGTGCAGAACAGGCTAGTGAGCTTCTCTAAGGAAGAGCATCGATGCTGCCTCGCACTGGGGACAGAGAAGCTCTTGAAGCCTTTCCCAGGACTGAACTTTGTGATTTTACATCTATGGAGATGTGGGTATAAATGCAACTTTCAGCATCTGTGTGCACTTATGTTCCATTTCGTAAATTATTTCACAGTCAGTAGAAATAATCTGGCAAGGAAGCTCATTAAAAGCACATCCTGCTCATGGCGTGCTGCTCTGCGCTGAGCTCTACCGCTCTCGTGCCCTCAGCCAAGAGCTGCTCAGCACCTTCAAGTCATGCCAAAGAGAACGGGAGCTGAGCAGGCGGAACAACTTGCAAATGCATCACTTTCTGAGTGGTATGGTCCAACTCTGGTGCCACTAAAAATCAATACAAGTTTTATCTTCGACTTAAACGGAAGCAGGATCTGGGCCATAGTAAACAGCTTTAATCATATGTCTGAATGGGTGGGTACATCTCTAAACTGCTGCATCAGAACTGCACTTCTTTCCAGGCATAACTTCTTATTGATTTCAGTGTTATTTCCAAACAGAAACTACGGTACAGTGAATAAAATTGTCAAGCTAAGCCCCATCCCCTAAAATAAAAAGCACATAATTTAATCTAGTTCAGCTGTGTTTTTGCAGATCATTTTAGAAAAGCCATTATTAGAATCCATACTCAGACTTTAAAGCTTTTTTTTTATTTTCTGAGAGCCTGTATTGCTATAAGGACAGGGTTTAGTGCATCATTAATCCATATTCTGTTACTGTGGCATAGCAGATTCCTCATGTTCAATTTCAGAGACAACTAGCATTGGGGAAAAAAAAAAGAAAAAAAGAACAAATTTGAAATGTAAATGATGTAAATGACATCTCACAAAGCAAGTATTGGGGGAAAATATTAGCACTTTTATAGTAACGAGTTTGTAACCTAAATACATATTTCAAGGATTAAATTGCTGACCCTGTCTGACCTCCACAGGAGGTTGAATAGCTAGATCGCAGTTTAATCTTCAGTGAAAACGCTAGAGAAGAATAATACAGCCCTTGAAGAACAAACGAACATATATTACTGATGCCCCAAGATTCAGAATTTAACCCGTAAGAGGAGGAAAAAAAAAAAAAAAGCTCAAAACCCCAGACAGTAGTCTCAAAAGACCCAACAATAACTTTCCTCAGAAATAAAAATGAGAACACAAAAATTACACAACACAGGATCAGGATGGAAAATAAGGGATTGCTCGGACAAGGGGGGAAGCTACAGACAGGTTAAGCAGTACAGTCCTGAGTCTCTAACCAAGGGGCTTTCCACAGCTAAATCATAATATGTGACATAGTGGGGCATAAGAGACCAAGCTGAAGTGCTGGAGCTGGGTCAGAGACTCCATGTGTAATCTAGGTGCCAGACAAGGGTGTAAGTTCAAGGAAAGTAACTTGATAAAAGGGAAAAATCCTGAGAGAGCAACTGAGAGCAAACAGGTTCAAGAGAGCTCTCCAGTGGCTAGAATGAATCCTCCACATACAGTGTTTTAGGTTATTCCACACAGAACCTACAGAAGGCCATCCAAAAATGATCACATTTGGAATAAAACCACATAAAGGCAAGTAGCTATATTAAGCAGGGCTACTGTATCCGCACATCTTGGACGTCAAGGCCAAAACCCACCCATTACTAATACAGATGCCCATTTTTGTTGGTTCCTGGAGGCAGAGCTTTTGTAATAAACTTAAACCACTCTGTTTCATAATTCAGCTAATTCTGGTTGCCATCCCTTTGATTGTACAAGACAAAATGACTTCCTGTTTTGTGAAAGCACAGAGCCTACCTTGAAAATTGCTGATTTTTTTTTATTTAATCCAAATGTATCTAATTGATTATGCTGTTTTAGCAATCTAAAATAAATTTTAGGAATTAAAAATAATACGTTATTCAAGTTCCCCATCATTACTGTAACTGGAAAGGAACAAGCTTTGGTTTTGAGTTCAATCTTCTTACCTAAGAATCAATCAAACCAAATTCATATTTGGTCCACTAGTAAACCTGAAAGATTTTTGCCAGATGTATCATTCACTGACATAGATAAATTAAACAGAATTTAACAAACACTCTGTAACTGTGTGATGGGTTGACCCTGGCTGGACGCCAGGTGCCCACCAAAGCCGTTCTATCACTCCCCCATCCTCAGCTGGACAGGGGAGAGAAAAATATAACAAAAAACTTGCGGGTCGAGATAAGGACAGGAGAGATCATTCACTAATTACCATCACGGGCAAAACAGACTCAGCTTAGGGAAAATTAGCTCAATTTATTACAAATCAGCCAGAGTAAGGTAAATGAGAAATAAAACGAAATCTCAGAACACCTTCCCTCCACCCCTCCCTTCTTCCCGGGCACAACTTCACTCCCGGATTTCTCCAGCAAGCCCCCCCAGCGGCACAAGGGGGACAGGGATGGGGTTTACGGTCATCACATGTTATTTTCTGCCGCTTCACCTCCTCAGGGCGAGGGCTCATCACACTCTTCCCCTGCTCCAACGTGGGGTCCCACCCACGGGAGACAGTCCTCCACGAACTTTCTCCAACGTGGGCCATTCCCACGGGCTGCAGTTCTTCACGAACTGCTCCAGCATGGGTCCTTTCCACGGTGTGCAGTCCTTCAGGAGCACCCTGCTCCAGTGTGGGTCCCCCACGGGGTCACAAGTCCTGCCAGAAAACCTGCTCCGTGGGCTCCTCTCTCCACAGATCCGCAGGTCCTGCCAGGAACCTGCTCCAGCGCAGGGTTCCCACGGGGTCACAGCCTCCTTCGGGAAACCCACCTGCTCCGGCGTGGGGTCCTCCACGGGCTGCAGGTGGATATCTGCCCCACCGTGGACCTCCCTGGACTGCAGGGGGACAGCCTGCCTCACCAGGGTCTTCACCACGGGCTGCAGGGGAATCTTCGCTCCGGCGCCTGGAGCATCTCCTCCCCCTCCTTCTGCACTGACCTTGGTGTCCGCAGGCTTGTTTCTCTTACATGTTCTCACTCCTCTCTCCGGTGGCTATTTTCTCCCCATCCCAACTTTTTTTTCCTTCTTAAAAATGTTATCACAGAGGCGTTACCACTATCACTGATTGGCTCGGCCTTGGCCAGTGGCGGGTCCGTCTTAGAGCCGGCTGGTGTGGGCTCGCTCTCTCTCGAACACAGGGGAAGCTTCCAGCAGCTTCTTACAGGAGCCACCCCTGTAACCCCCCTCGCTACCAAAACCTTGCCACATAAAACCAATACAAACTGAAGCAAAGATGTTAAAGGTTTCTTATTTTTGTGCAGAATTCTCTGCATTTGCAAGCTCTTGATTAATAAGCACCTAACAATTTAAACAAGTAAGGAAGCTGATGTATTTCCACTCAAGTAGTCTGTGGCTACTGCACTTGCCAGCATCAGGATCCTCCCTCCAAGTCCCACATCCTGAACTTTGAAGCCCAGGACCAGCGTCTAAGGAATTGCAACCCGGTACCCAGCTTGTCCTTGAACGACTGACTTCAGCAAACAGTACAACCCCAGCCAAGGGGGAGCTGAAGTTCTTTGCTCTGAATAAGGATGTTTCCCAGGCTCACCCTGCCAGCTAGCAGAAGGCCACGATTTGTAAGACAGAGCCTGCTGTGAAACACGTGGTCATCAGAGAAGCAGACCAACACAGTACTTATGAAGTGATCACCTTGACATACTGAAATGTGGAGTGATGGGATTGGTCTTGAGGAAGCTGTTCATTACCCATCCAGAGTGAAAACGCACCTTCAGTCACGGAAAAACACACGCAGGTCATAAGCAAATGGATAATATATTGTAAACAACGCAGGGAGACAGAGGACTTGACTCTACTCACAGTAATATTTCTCATTACAAATCACCTCTCTATATTGCGTGAACCTGGTGTTTATTGGCATTTTTACTTTTCATTTTTGTAGCTGGAGTCCATCAGCTTCTCTTACCAGTCAGTCAAAAGCATCTTTCATTAAGCACTACTGAAAGCCCAGCTCACCATTACTGATAGCTTCATGTCTGTGAATGGAATGGACTGCCTTGAACTCCTGCATGTGCATGCAAGGATATTTCATAGCAGCTCCTGCTGTAATTACCAAGCTGCTAGGTACACCCCTCCCAGGACAACGGCACAGAGAAATCACAGAGATGATGGATGAATAAGTCCATGTATCTATTCTCTGCCTTCACTTTCTCAACTACATGAGAAAAAAGATGACTCATGGTCCTGCGTTATCATTTGCCCACTCTTACAGACTTTATCCTGTACCTCAAAATGGCTTTACATAATTTCATACAATGCTAATTCACATCAAGACCTATGTCTTTTGTTATCCTTGGCTTTCAACAAGAAGCTGCAACTCTGAATTTAACTCAAAATAAATACAAAGCAGCCTGTTTTCCCTTCGACACACAGTGCCAAAACATCACCCATACCTGAAAGTACTTGTACCTAAGAACTGAAACGTAGGACTTGTGAAAACTGTCATTGTGAATTTAACCCTTATAAAGAGCATGCTCCTTCAAATATTTTGAAGCTTTAATTCTCCACTGAAAGGAAAAATCAATGGTGAGATCCTGTTTGCCAGATACTTTCCTAGGTGGCCTCTTTCTCAAGAAACAAGATATTTTACCCTGCACACTACATACAATTTTAGCTAAATAATCATAAACCAATGCATCTATTCCTCATTCACATTTCCCCTCTAAATCCAGGTGTTTTCTCTACTGCATGAACAGCTCAGAAAATACTGTGTAATACATTAGAAAAGGTTAGGAAAGGTGGCATTGCTCTCAGGTTTTTCTAGCATGCTGCAGGAATGGAGGTTGCCTTGTTACTTACAAGCAAACTGAAGCTTTGCTTCTCTGCTGACAATCGTTCCAAACGGGTTTGTTGCTACACACTGGTATGTTCCGGTATCTTGGGTTTTATTGGGATTATTGATCAACAGGTTGCCTTCCACCACGCTGTAGCGGTAATCCATACCAATGTCAATACTGGTTCCATTTAACTTCCAGCTATAGCACAAAATGCCAAAGTTAAATTCTGCTAATATTAATGGATGCTCTTGAGTATTTGAAAATATAACATGAAGTAAATAAAGAAAGATTTAAAACATCTTTTGACTACTTACTAAAAAAAAAAAGCACGAAAATGCAAAATATTCCAGTATTTAACTGAAAGAGCAATATCCTTGACATATATTTCAGTCTCTGATATGATTAATGTTTCTGTAGTTGCTAGTGCTGCTGCTCTTTGGAATTAATCATTTTGCAAGGGGAAGTCCCAGAAACAGGATCTTTAAACCATTCAAGTCCACTGAGGTTTTGGTTTTTGATTCCACTCCCGACTTGCTAGCTGTTTGTTTTTAAATTTAAGAAAATTCACTCACAGCAGATGTTGTCACAAACGGGGGCACTGAGAAATTCCAGCACCACATTGCCCCAGTTACAGCAACCCTCATGCCCACCAGCCCTCAACGGAGCATGCAAGGGAGCCACAGCCGCACAGCAGCTCCAGAACGTACAGAGAAACAATTTGAGTATGTTTGCACCAGTGAATCAACAGAGTTTACTGCATTAAATAGTCAGTCGTTTCAGAAGACAGCACGGTGGCTGAGGTCTGACGACTCTAATTGGTTTCAGAGTGGCATTTACTTTGGTGAAGAAAATGAGAAAGGTATTAAAGGAAAAAAACCAGCAGCCTAAATGATTTATAGCAGTAGCATCACTGTAGTAGTATACCATCTTTTTTCTAAGGATTGCAAAGCAGCTACTAAAGCTAAAAACAATTAAGAGCTTTGTCCATGTTTATGGAAAAGGATGGTTAATCTGGGAGCCAAGACTATTTATAATCACTTCATAACCTTTTTGAACTCTTGTCCAAATTTTACAATTGCATTGCAATACGTAGTAATTTCCTGATGCCTGTTTTTTTTGTTATCAGCATTGTGGCAGACTCCAGGGGTATCACTGAGTTATACTGCATGATACACGTTCTTGGGGGATACTGCTGTAGCGCAGAGATCGTGCTAAAGAATAGTTAAACATTCAACAAACCCAATGGTTGGTCTGGGATTTCCTTTTACTTCGCAGCTCAGCTTCACTTTCTTTTCTTCTGAATCCAAGGGGAAGATCATGCTGTTGGGCTCCTGAAGGAAAACTGGCCCGTGCAGTGTGTTGTCGTCTGCATTAAACAGAGGAAAAATGTGACAGATATTTGATGGAATCTCCATGTAGCCAGATAAAATGGTATCTTAGCAGCAAAAGGCCGTGTATCGTTCACCCTAGAAAAGATGTGACAATGACACCTTTTTTTTTTTTTTTTTATAGCAGCCAGATTTTTTTTTTACAGAAGTCATTGAACCCAAGTGTGGTCAATGTTCGTGAAAATGTCTGTGCACTAAACAGAGCACAGACTGAAACTTTACCCAAAGTTCAAACAAAAGGGAACAGGCAAAGCTTACTTCAAACCAGAATGCTTAGTTTCACCTTTAAAAACTGAAATATTTTCACTGTAAATTAAAAACCCACATCATTAAATACAGCTACACAGTAATGAGAGCCAGAGATTCACCAGCATTTACAGCCCCCAGGAAGCCCCTCCATTAAAAGTGGTTCTGCCATCCCTGGATTGAAACCTTTTTGCAGTCACAGGGCGTAACTGAGCATCAGCCCCTCGGAGGGGACCCTTGGCCATGTAAACCCTTTTACGTCTTCTCCCCTTTCCCAGCGGTGATGCTGCAGGGATCCCCCAGGCACCAGCCCTTGTACCTCACCGTACTCCCTGGGGACAAAGGTCCTGAGTGCTTGGTATGAACTGCATCGGCAAGCACGTTACAAACTTGTGCACTCTGGAGTATTAAAACCTCACTCTAAATACAGGTAGAAGAGTGAAAATATTTTGGCAGAACAACCTTCAAAGAGTTCAGTAGTCATTTCACAGCAGTCCAGCAGTCTGAGGTTGGGGATTACTTACAGGAGCCTTCCTTGTACTGACTTTTGTTCTTTATTTTAAAAACACATTTTTATCTTCTGTGTTATTAACTCCTTCATATCTTCTTTCCTCTCTCCTCAACCACTTTAAATTTTCATCTTATCAGTTTATCTTTTTTCAAACCTGGAACTAAGGGTAAGCATTGCTAACAGGAACGGTCCTGAGGTACAGCTTTTCTCTGCCTGCCACTTTGCAGTTACAGGATTTCATGAAATATGTCAACATTGCTCAAAATGCCCACAAAAAGGTACAACGTAAATTCCCTGCTCTCCATCCTGTTTGTATTAGACAGTTTTATCTTCACGGTAGCTGTTCAGAACATAAAGGAAACCAACTTTTCTTCCCTGAAAAGATCAGCTACCTTGATTTCACCGAGACTTTTCCGCCCATCAGTGTCGATGTCTAGCTGCCTCCCTTAAGGATAGCGCAAGTAAGGACCCAGTAAAAACTGCTCCCAGTCAGAAAGCCTTTTAGCTGAATAGAAGGAGCCTTGCTTTAACATTTTTTGAACATTTTCCGATCATGTTCTGCCCTATCATCTTTACAGCAGACTTCTGTTCTTGCAGAGTACTGACGGGACAAAGAGCAACTGCGTGGGCCATCAGGGTGCTGCTGGTGGTACCCACAGCTTCCTCGCTGCCCAGGGCAGGGACTCGCAGGGACGCGAGCACGGACGTCGCTTTGGCCAGGCAGCCACGCTGCTGTCTGGTCTGCTGCCAGATGTCCATCTTGGTGGACATGCAGGAAATTTGTGGGTATAGGAGGTCAGAGGAGAATGAATAAATAAAATATAGAGATGATGGGATGAACAAAAAAATTAAGAAAGAAAAAGGAATGAACAGAAGACGATGCATCTTCCCAATGGGAGGAAGGTGAGTATGAATGTGAACAGGCCTCATATCGCCCGACACTGGGAAATCACCTGGATTTATTAGGGACAGAACAATAACTCTCTACTCCAGGGAAAAAATTCTGTCATCTCCACAGAAGGATTTCAGAAAGACTATGCCAGGAAGATTATAATGGAGCAACCTCTCCCCCGTATCTCCTCCCTCAGGCACCACCACAAAAGAGAATGCACTAAGCATACAGTCATATCGGTTGTATTTATCTTTATTTTTAATTATATGTTAACGATATCTGACTGAGACTCATTTATTATTCAAAACACATTTCACATAATCTCTAGCTTTAAATTATACCTGTGTGCAACTTACTGTTGCTGGCATAAAAAGATAATAATAACCATAAAGCATACAGGGTTAGATTATGATATCCTGACTTGTTTCTGAGACCCAGGGCTGCTTCACTCCTTAAAAAGTCTCATTCACTGTAAGAAATAATATTAGAATCTGGCCCATTGAGTACTATATTAACAGGTTTGAAAACAAGAGAATTAAAATATATTTTAATTTATCCAGTTTTCTAACTGTAAAATACAGAAGCTGGCCTGGTGCTCAGGTCCTGTGTAAGAATCGCTTCAACTCCCATAGGCAAGGAGCTTGATTGTGCCGGGACAGGCACAAGCCAGACCATCCCAGGTAATCCAGTTAGCGAACCGTGCTGACTCAGGTACGTGTTGCATCAGCTGTGTCATCTGCCTCACACCCCACAAAGGACTCAAGTCACACTACGCTGTCATTTGCTGTTATTTCAATTACGGTGTGTCAATTTATATCATATCACATCATGCTAAAGGTCAGATTCTTGGTCCTCCTCCCATCACAAGAAAATATACTTTGCATTAAAAAGTAGATAGCTCACCTATTTGAGTCGGGAAACAGACACACAAACAAATCTAAGGGTCCAAACGTGTCCCCATATGACTAGGACATCACTTGGCTGCAGGATCAGGGCCCAGACCCTTACGGTGTAGCGTCCTGGGGTGAGACACTGGTCTTCAAGGTATAATGAAACTGGTCCACATGATGCAACAGGGTGTTTGATAGGGAGTTACATTTGTGAGAAACATCACAATCTGCCTACATAACTAATAAGCAAAGTACAATTTAGAAAACACATCAGACAAAACGTAAAGAACTGCAAAGGTAGAAATAGTCACAAACAGGTGAAAAGGCTAAATAACTTAATTTGCCTAAGCTAAAATAGAAGCTCATGGAAGATCAAATGAAACCGCTCACCAAATATTATATCTGCTGCTGACACTAACATTCAGCTTTTACATGGCAAAAAATGCTTGCCCTTCCTGTTAGCCAGCGAGAAGAAAAGCCCTGGTGCAACTACTACTTGGCTTTCAAGAGAACAGTGTTGGGTAAGGCAGGGAGAAGGTCTGAAAGCAGCTGCCAGCATACCAGGGGTTCAGAAGAGGAGGAAAAACCTTGCAACACTGGGTAGATAAAATTATTTTGAGTGCCTTTCTTCTTTCTCTTATTGCTGCTTGTGTATAACCAAGATAAGCAAGTCCAAACTATTTAATCTTCAGCCTGTAGAGTCCTTTTGCTACAGTCCAATGCGTGATTGAAATCAGTGCAGCCCAGATCCTAACACGGTGTGTGACAAGACTTGAGCCACAGTACCTTACAGAAGAGGAGGATTTGGTTCAAAGAACACTAAATAGTCACTAATAAATAAAACAAACTGCTGTCTACATTCTTACAGACAGAAAACTAAAAGTACCTGTACCATAAATAGTCCATTTTTGACTAACTTACGTTACTGGGTAGAAACAGATTTCAGATGTTTGGTGTCAGCACAGGCAAATGCATTTGCTCTGTTATAGTGTCTGGTTTTGTGGGAGCAAAGTTTTGCTATTCAGATAAATTTGAAATGTGAATTTTACACTTTTTTTTTTTTTTTAAATAAAAGTGGTAACTTCTTTTCTATTGCAATAATGTTCAGGGACTCACAATCACAAAGCAACAACACATTTTTAGCTTATCACTGATGAACACAACTAGCTGCTTGATCCACAGAAGCCCACTGATGCCAGAAGGTGGTTCTTTCTGGAGCTTAGCAGGCTTTTCCCTTGCCCTTATCAGATTGCATTTATTAGGCTCTCTTTTGGTCATTTAATCAAACAGAACAATGAAGCAGTGCCTATATGTATGTACGCACATGAAAGCTGCTCAGTTATTTTAGCTCACTTCGCTCTTTACGATATTCAGCAACTACTGCATAACCTGTGCTACTCCTTACACATTTGTTACTGTCCTGGGAAAATACAATAAGTAACCTTCCCGGACAAGCTAACTGTTGAGACACTCTCCCAGTGACAGATTTTATTGTTCTGAGTTACATTTCTTTTGCTCGAGCCCAAAATGAGTTAACCCAGAATGAACACTGAGCTGCCCTCAGCTTAAGACAAGTTGCAAACAAGATTGGTTACCAAAAAGCATTTTTTTTTTTCCCCTGTCAGATGAAACAAATGTACTACTGCTCTGGGTCTGCCTCCTTTGAGCGAAGTGTATTTCTTTCAGTAAGATGCAGGGTATAGGAAATTTCAGCAGATTTCATGTTCAAAGAAACACTTTTAAACACAGTACGAGGGGTATGCCCATATGCTGTTGGACAGAATGTGATAGATAATTTAGATGAACATGCTGCTATCCTAGCTTCTGCTGAGATCCATACACCTTTTTTTTTAACTAGTGAATCACAAAATCTACTTTAAAATGCCAGATTAATTTAAATACATTACAAATGAAAAGTATATTTTCTGTGTCCCTCCAGTACCCTAAACCTGAAAGCCAGCATATCCAGTAGGATGCTAAATGCTTGTCATCTTTCTGCACTTTTGAGGAATTGAAACATGAAGAACGTCAGCTGAGGTTAATTCACATGAACAGGTGAAACCATTCCTATTCTCTCTGAACATTAAGCCCAGTGACGGATATCGTTACCTAAATGGAACTGCTTTAATTTTCGTTGAAAGTTATGGCCAATTTGAGAGAAGGTTTAATTGAATATTCCACACTGTAGGGAAAGATAATAACTAAACTGAAAAGAGAATTCTTGGAGTATATCCAGTATAAATGATAAAAATCCTTTCCTTGTTTGCTGCCGAGGGAATTGGTTTCTGCTATGTATGCTGGTGTGTTTTCATACAGCACTACAAGTCAGTATTTCTTCAAGACAAAACTGCACCTTGGGAAGAGCAACTCTTCAGGAAACTGGAAAGTGAAATGGATAGGACAGCTCAAGGGCATCACTGATTAACACAACAGCCTGCTCTTCAAGGTTAGTCAGCTGCATTACGTCCTCCTGAGCAGGAGAAGACTAAATTGGATGGCTCGCTCTTTATTTTTTGCCTGTCACTTCTATTAACATCAACTGTGTGCACAAATGGTGCTAATGGCTTTGAAATTACAAGAAAGCAATTTTTACACCAGATAGTGCTACTACAAATAATTCTGTAGACTTCTCAATGAACAAGACCTGCTAAAGGTGCTTCCCATTCAATAGAAACAAAAAGTGTATTTAAAAAGAGGAGATCTAAAAAGTCTTGTATGAAGTGTTATTTTTAAGGGAAAGGCCTTGTAGCGCTGCATCTTTGGAGACA
The DNA here is from genome assembly GCF_947461875.1 of Haliaeetus albicilla. Taxonomy (NCBI): domain Eukaryota; kingdom Metazoa; phylum Chordata; class Aves; order Accipitriformes; family Accipitridae; genus Haliaeetus; species Haliaeetus albicilla. Next base: position 3,045,601 of record NC_091506.1, read on the forward strand.
GTCACCAGCCTGCCTCTGCTGTTGGGCTGCTAATTGTTCCTGCCTACCACTGCACCATGGCTGACCCACATGTTTAAGAAAAAAACAGTCAAGATTACTAAAGAGAACAAACCAACAACAACAATCAGATACTTTCATTGGGAGCAAAGCTGAAACAAATGATGAGCCTCTTTTCCTCCTTCTCATCATCATCACCCCACCACTGCATAAGATGCACTTTCTGCAGTTCCACTGCAATACTCTGAGCTGCAGGAGCAAAACACCCAGAGATCTTGTCTGAGACATCCCCTGCAGACTTGCTTCTGGGGTAAGAAGCTGGATGAGTAAGAGACCCACCACCTCTCTCCTGACCCCTTGCAGCACCAGGCTGCAAGACTGGGCTTGTTTTGTAGCACCCTACAGCTCTCCAACAGGGACCACGAGCCAGATGGCTCCTCCTGCTATCACCTCTGTTTTCTGACATACTTTTATTTCCCAGATCGCTGCTGTACCAAGTACAAGAGCAGTTAAAGTGGAAAGCCATGCTTGACAGGTGACATCTGACAGGCAAGCATCTGATACCCAAGTTCAAAAGCGGTGTCAGATATTCCTCAGAGACAGTAACGCAGCCATAAAATCCAGGGGCTCAGAAGACAGGAAGAAATAAATCTTCACTCTCGTAAATGCAGGCATGGAAGAGCTCCAGAATTTGAAATGGAGACAGTAATGGTCTGACGACTCTATTTACAAGTGACCCAAGTATCTGGAGCAGTTTGAATTAAAGGCAGGGTTAAACACATCCACCTCGATGCGAGTGTGCTCTGACTGCCGAGGGAAGCCCGGGGTCCATCAGTTAGGGGAGGTCAGGGGCCAGCCCGCCTGCTGCCTCTGCCCGGGTCCTGCGACGCCGGAGCACAGGAGCAAACGTGCAAATGCCAGCTCAGGGAGTTCATCTGTGAAGCCTCTCATTCAGTCTGACTGTCTGTACCACAGCGGTGTCGTAATTTTACCTATTTAAATGCCACATGATTAATTATAGCAAATGTCATCAAGTTAGCACTTTAAAAAAGAAAAATGATCTTGCTACCTGATCCATACATGCAAAAGCAAGCAAGTTTTCCCTGTGCCTCATCTACTGGGTCTAGACAGCCGGGAGGAGGCAATTCCCAATGCAGCGTAATGAGTGACTTGTCCTACGACAAAAACGTTATTTAATAGAATGTAATTTGTGTTCTCTTAGTAAGTCAACAGCATGATTATCACCACAGATGTTCTCTTCAGTATACGATAAAAGCACATTTCTCCATTACTGCAGAAAATCACAATTTTCTTCACCGAGCAGCGTTCTCCCTGAGTCATCACAGCTAACATCAGGAAAATAAACACATAAACTTGCACTGCTCTGTTAAGGATGATATCAGCCCACAATAGAGCTATGAGTAATTCTAAGACAACAACACTAATAATAATAATAACAACAACAACACCACCACTAATAATAAGAGGAGGAAGAGGAGGAGGAGGAGGAGGAGGAGGAGGAGGAGTACAATAGAAAAGCACTGGGGCATCTGCAGGTCCTCTGCTGAAAGATCAGTTACAAATATAACACAGAACCAGCTGCCTGTTCATTAATGATCAGGTTATTTGTTGATCTCCAGCACTGAAATACTAGAAACAACCAAAGAGATATTTTTGAAAGATGCTTTTAAATACATAAATAATAATCAGACTTGTTCTGATGTCTTATAAGTTAAGCTCTAGCCCTGAGGAAATCATTCAGCAGAGTTATATATCCAACCCTAGAAACCAGGATTATGACAGGAAATTAAAATACTGTCCCTACCTAGCACAATACATCTATTGTTACCATTGGGCAGTAATAAAAAAAAAAAAAAAAAAAAAAACCCAAAAAACAACCCACCTCACATTTTTCTTCTTGAAGTAACAAAGACATATTCGGGTTTTGAGATGAATAATATTAATTTCACCAGGGTTCTCAAAAGCTGCTGCATAACACATCTATTCTGAATGAACATATTCTGTCACTAGGAATAAGAACACTAAACCTGCATTATCTAAAAACCTACCATAAACTGTTTGCTCCTCTAGACTTAACTATGGGATATAGACAGCTTAAATTATCTTTGTTGTTGTTGTGCACATGCAGCTTTCGTGGATTTGAGCTGTGACCAGAAATCCACCTGCCAGGATGACACCAGCATGTTGCTAAACTGAGCCCTGGTCAAAATCCATGACTTGGCTCTTCAGTCACTGGATACATTTTCCTCAGTTATTTTCTTCATTCTCCCCTAAGATGATCGCTGTAACAACTCATGGTACTGTGTAATTACTTAATCGGTCAAATCTGCTGGTTACAAGAGAAAAAATAGTCACTCTCTCACATTAGCTCATGCTCCTTTTGTTTCACCAGTGTACATGGAGACAAAATGAACATGCTCTTAGAGACCAAACACTGGGACTATTACAACTCCTCTGTGAATGAAAATGAAATGACAGGTATGTTGGACACCACCTGTAAGGGCTGTGCTCATTCACATGCAACTCCCTGCACTTCACCAACTGCAGTTGAACACCTTGAAAATGACACTTGCCAATGCAAACGTTATTTTGCCACTCTGCTTTTGAATACCGTATGCGTTCAAAGCATCTCTGATGACTGGATTGTATAGAACCTTAGATGAAATACTGGTGTTTAATCTGTTTCGTGGTTTATGTATTTTTTACTTCTTTCAACTCAGGACATGACATACTTTCAACCAAGGAGGTCAGTTAATGATAGAGAAATTGGTACTTAAGGGAGACACAATTGCAGCTCATGGTCTACTCCATCCATGGCACTAACCTTAACCACTGAAGAGCAGCTCTGAGACATCTTGCCTCAATCCGTTATCCTCATCGATCACCTGGCAGGCAGGTGGCCTGTCACAGCCACAGCAGAGGTAGCAGCCACATCCCATGCCTGATGAATTGTGGCCTCAGGTTCTCAGAGTCTTGTGCTGTTGGCAATGGTGGCTTCCAGAGCGGTTTGTAACCTCCCAGGAAAGCACAGGCAAAGTCCAACCATGAGGACAGTTCCCAGGGTCTGTGAATGCTGACTGCACCTGTATCTTGTAGCTAGAAATTGATAGTGGGCTGATTCTTTTCCATCCCTGTTGAAAACAAGTCCTGGATGCAATGTGCAAAAACAGGTAAAGTCTATGGTTCAGGCTGAAAATGGCCTTTGCCTAATAAGAGACCTGAATCTATAAAATTCTTTCAGAAAGCTGTTGCCAGCATCCTAGACTATCAAAAACCTTTATATTTACATCTGGTCAGTCTGACATTACCTTCACCTCTGACCTAGCCCCAGTACAGCACATCACTGTGTAAGCAAAGTTGCCTTCAATTATTCTTTAACCTCCTCCCAAAGTCTGCAGATCCCTCCACCAGTGCTAGGTGTTCTCATATAGGGCTATTTGTGGATAAGGTATTATAAACGTTTCAAAGGTCTGTACTAATTAACTATTGATTTATTAGTAAAATTTAAGATGTTGATATAATTGCTGTCTTCCAAGAACACATATCATTATTCTAAGATTTTCCGTTGTCTTGAGTATGACAGGGACTATAAAGTGCATAAAAGAAAAAAAAACAAAACAGAAATAGTAGGTCTGTGTGCATATTTTAAAGCCACATATTTCCTTTCTGCAATACCTCCCTGAACTTCAATTGATTTTAATCTTTTGCGTAATAAGGAAGGTGTGTAAAAGCCAGGTTCACAAATGCTATCCTCCTCACTCCACCAGCCGACAGTAAAAAGTTATGAAAATACTCATATTGAAAAAGCCTCTTTCCTTTAAAATACTGGAGCCTTGGAAAAGAGAAGTCCCTGGGGCAATAACCTGTAATCTCTGTATCATCTATTGCTTGAAAAACAAAGACAACTTTGGCAATGTGTACAGGCTCTCAATTGATTGAGCCCCACTCTGTAGAAATCTTCAAGGTGAAAGGAACTGTCTCTGGCACATCACTTCAAGGTGAAGCCCATTTTTTGTTTTCAGGTTTAAGTACGTTAGCCACTGTCAGAAGTAAAGCTGATTCCTGCCAACTTTTTTTATCTGGCTATTTACAGAGAGGTTTAGGCAATGGATTTCTTTCTCAAATATTTGTGAATAAGCAGATCAAATTACCAGTGCCTCATGAGCGATGCAGTACTGCTCCCGGGTAGCAGTGAGCAAAGGATAATCTAATCAGTCTGGCACACTTCAAGCGAAAGACCAGGAACTTAATTTGCACTATGTCACTGGTCAGAAAATGCACGTACAGTGGTTCAGTTTGTCAATGGGGCACTGTAAATCTGCTTGTTCTGGGTCATGGGCACACATTTTGCAATTACGGCAAGAAAACACACCACCGTATACAAGAGAATAGATCAGGGATGACTCTGACATTTAGCTGCACAGTATTAAGAGAAGCAGCGCTGAGAGCTGTCGTACAAGCCCTTGCTTATGCCCAGAGCAGGCAGTGCTGCTGAGTACTGAGTAATTATGGGAATATCAGGAATGCTTTCCCAGGAGCAGACCAGCATTCAGCTAGCACGCGTGACTTACTGCCAACAGACACCCACAAAACTTTCAAAACATGAACAAAGCAGAATGTAAAACAGCTATCTGTTAACTCAGTACCCAATACCTAAATTTCTCCTTATCTGTTTGGTTTTGGCAATATGTGGCAGTATTTCCATATCCCTGAGACAACACTGTAATAGGACACAGGTGATGAAGTTTCATCATCTCATCTGTTGGAGTTGTGTCCTCTCCCAGTGTTAGGCATCAGAAGGTGCTAGTCAGATGTAGTCAAGGTGTGCAGCTTTTATTTAACTGACAACTGTTTAACAGAGATGAGTGTACGAAAGTACAGACTGTGCTAACACAGCCGTGGGTCTGCCCATGGGTCTACCCATCACTGAATGTTTGGAAGAATAAGGTACCTGTCTCTCTTGGATGACTTCAAAAATCTCTCCTGTGGTGGTCTCTGCCTCTGGTTCCTCTACATTTGCCTGCGATTCTGCAAAAGAGCTAGTTTATTTTCATCTAAAATAGTCTAGATTGTATTAGAAGCATTCAGTTTAAACGCCTTCAAACAATAATTCTGATGTAGCAAGTCTGTTTTTAAAAAAAATGGAAGAATAAAGGTAGTGTCCATCTAAATCAAGGTAGCCGAGTTGTATATTCAATCCATTTCAATCTTTTAAAAGCATAGAAACTTTGGAAAAAAGCAGCTGCTTTTCAGAAATATTTTTTTAATACATGAGTGCTATTGGGGGGGGGGGGGGAGCTGAGTTAAACTGTAAACACATTCCTGCAAAAAAAGCTCAGGATTGGCAATTTTTCTAACTGAATCTGAATATAAAGAAATAAAAAGAATAAGAAAAGAGCACATGGGAGATGAGTACAGTTTCTCCCAAGATCTACACACATCCATGGCTATGAAGGACAGTACTTGTTCATTTTCAAACCCTGGGAAGGCAGCAGGGACCACCACAACTGTACTTTGGTGGTGGAGCCTTTCACAACCCTGTCCAAACTCTTCCACTTGGGATACGTGTAGCTCCCTACAGTATTTATGTATTACAAATTAAACATGATGCTTCACATGTGGCCCCATGAGAAAATACTTCATATTCAGTAAAGTGGGAATAAGGTGAGCATGAGTTTTGTGTCCTTTCTGTCATAGACTACTGGCACAGACACACCTCTTAAGCATCTGCCTCATTACAAATATTACACTCTGCATTTTTGTTACTATTTCTAGCTAGTTCAGCCCTTGCATTAAGAAAAACATACGATATTTCAATGTAACAAATTACATTGTGACTGAAAGAATCGTGAGAGAGGGAAACCTCATGTTTATAATGTTATATATTTATATTTTTGGTGCAAAATTGTCAGCATCAGCTTCTAATGGTCTCTGGCTGCCTTGAAAGCAAGCCTGATGGCATCCTGGGTATCTGGGGTTTAAACAGAACTAACTTTTCTCATTTAGGAAAAGAGAATAACCTCTCTTTAAAAGTTATACAGAGGTAAATCAAAGCCCTTCTTACAGTCCTCGCTGTACTGCATGCCCTCCTGAGGCTTGCCAGGATCACACTGCACAGTATCACAATGCCGGGCAGGCTTCTGGCCATGGCTGGGAAAACCTCACTAGCTCTTCCCACTGCTGCTAAAGCAAGAAAGTGTTTAATCCTGTAAACAGGATCCAATGCTATAATCTCTAGGTGGTTATGTTACATAAATGGATTTAAGGCATTTGAAGTGTGCTGTTGGGACACCAGGCTGGCACCTCAGCTGGTGTAAATCTCCGTAACTTCACTGAAGTCAGTGGAACTGCACCAATTCAGGGCACATTTGAGGAACTGTCCTTCAATTATTTTTTTTTTAATTTTTTTTTAAATGTTTCTGTAATCCTCAGCAGAGCAGGGACCAAAAGCATTCCTGCTCTCCAGCAGATGATCCCCTGCACAGAGAAGCCGCGGGGTGCAGGGGAGCTGCTGTGGCTCTGGCTGCCGGGACATACCAGCCACTGGCACCGTGTCCTGCCCTGCACAGCCACCCCCAGCACAGGGACCTCCAGCACTCACGGACAGTCCCCAACTCTTTTTCTGGAAGTCACTGTTTATCCCCATTTATTCTGCTGGGTCATCCCCGCAGAGGGACCAGACTCTCCACAGACACGCAAAAACCAGATCCCACGTGAATCTGGCATTAAAATTAACATCGCTGAATGCCAAATTGAGGGCAGCTTAAATAAAGATCCCAGAGTTCAATCAGTAAAACACCAAAAGAGCAACTGGGAGTGCAATTTATACAATCTGCCCATGGATAGCATGTATTCCTTTAATTTTTTAAAAATGTTATGAACTTTAAGTAATGCAGCAGGGAAAAGAAATCAGTAATAGCTGTCAAAAACCTGAATTTTATGGCTTCTTACACTGCAATTTAGGACCCTCAAAACCCACTCAGATTGATGGCATTTGTGAGTAAAATCTTTCTTCTATCTGGGTGTAACACTATCAGGTTAAGTTTTCAAACATTTCTTGCTCAGGTTTAAAGAGCAGCGTGGTGGGGTTGCCCCAGAGACAGAGTTCATCTCAAACTGTCCATTTAAATCTCTACCACCTGGTGCAGCTTCAGGAAGAGAAGCTCCTTTTTAAGGTGTTTCTTCTAACAGGAGAAAACTGCTCTTGGAAACACAGTCCTTAATGCAATGTAAGGACATCAAAAAGCAGCAATTACCAAACAACGCAGCCTATCCCAAGGGTAAAATTTCAGTTTTCTTTGCTTACGGAGACTTCTGGTTCTCCACCCAGAGGATGCTGATACTTCAAACACAAACGTTATGCAAAATGTAGCGATTTGTGAACAAGCGCTTCAGATTAGACTTTGACCTAATGCAAATGGCATTTTCTATAAATGATTTGCAAACCAGCATCACTGTGACAGATAGTACAACGGTCCACTAAACCTTCCATGGCCTTCCCACTACTGTGGTGACCAAGGAGAAGCCGTGCGAGCAGCTGGCAGCAGCAGTGCCGCTGCTGACCAACGCATGGCAGCTTTCGGGAGTCTGTCCTCCCTGCATGCCCTGCGTGGAGAACTGCCTGCATCCTGTCACCCAGAGGCACTGAAGATAAATACAAACTAATTGCATCTCCAGAGATGAAATATAGCTAGTTGCCCCCCCGAGGAGGCTCTTGTTTTGCTGTTAGACAAAGGACATAAGGAAAAGCTCTGAAGAAGTGCACTGCAATAAAATGACTACAGAGATAAAAAACAAATTCAGTATCAATGAGGAGAGCAAGTCAACAGCTGACTGGAAGGAGATCATCTGTATTTCTTCAGGAGAAAGTCATCCGACCGAGGCCTATTACTTCATAATTTAAAACCAACTTACTTTCTTGTTCAACAAGAAATTACATGTTTTACTGTGTTGATATGATCCAGTGAAATAAATGCCACTACATAATGTCCACTTATGCCCAACCAGTAGGTGGCTGAAGACTTTAGAACTCCAGTGCAAACTAATAAAAGTTATTCTTTGCCATGTTTTACTACAAATAGCCCAAAATATCAGGAAGATGCCAAAATAGGAGTTGACTTGCATTACTCATCCAAATGCCAGGACCACCTGCAGCACTTTGGCAATTGGGAGACAACCAGCTCCAGGATAGGGGGTTACTTTTTCTTTTGGTAAATTACAAGTCAGAAGTTAAAAGCAAGAAAATTAACAAAAATCATGTAATTTCATTCTAGTGAAGAGAAGGCTTAATGGGTAATCAAAATAATGTGCACTGCTTCAGCAATTTTTTCATTACAATTTAAAAAAATAATGGCTTTCTCTATTTTGAAAATTAAGGATTATCCTGGACTGAGAATGCACTACAAAGAACCTCCTGATTGTTTTTTTAGATGCCTCAAAGACAAACAAGAATTTCTGTAAGCAGCCTTTTCTCTGGAACGGGGAGCTTTGGCTTTAATTTCAAGAAGTACACCACCACACTCCATAATGAAGAATACACAAAGTAATTAAAGAGAGAATAACTCTTTACAGATCACTTTGGTAGCACTCTGCTGTCTCGCCAGAGCATTGTTCTGCGAGCAGCAAGAAATCAAAGCCACGGAGGAAGTTTCTCTTGACCTGTTTGCGGTTCAACCCATCGTACCTGAGAGCGCTTCAAATGAGAAGTGCCGCTGCTCTCAGCATTGCGGCTGCTGCGGAAGTTTATAAGAGCACTGCGGAGGCAGCCAAAAATAGTTCAAAGACATGAGAATGAATGCCTTTTTTAAAACTGCTGCCTTTTTAAACATGCAAGAAATGGAAATGATAACACATAATTAATACATGTGAGAATATATAACAAAAGTAGTGCTACGCTCTCTGCTGATGCACATTAGTGGTAGCATTACTGTGCAATAGCGTAGTATAGAAGAAAGTGCCCAGCCAGGTGGATAAACAGGACAGTTTCTTTCCCGTGGGTTTGACACAGCAGTGGTTTCCTACAACAAGCACATTTGTTACCCTCAGATCTTAAATATAAACATCCTTCATTCTTCAATCATGATCTGTCTCATAGAGTAAAAAGATCTTTGTCAATGTTGGAAATACAAAACATTACTCAAACCTGGTCTTGCTTATTCTGCACCAACATAAAGTACATCCCTTCATACTATGTTGTTATGCAGTGTAGTTGTTTATAAAACTGGATCCTCCACTTCCCAGAGAAGTTTGCTTATTACTTATGAACTTAACCCACAGTGTATTTACCACACACTGCCTGTGCAGGCGACGGCTGTGGTTCCCTGAAGAGCAGCACCTGGGGGGGGCTTCCAACACTGTCCCCATCCAAATCACCTGGAGCTGGTGAAGCCTTTGCCTAAGAACTGGCCTCCAGTTCTCCATTACATTTTTTTTCCACTCCTAGTATCCATTAGGAAAATATAATGGATTTCAATTGCAATGAACTTGTTGACTGAAGGTTGTGTGACTCGAATTAAGCTTTGCAATTCAAAGAATGTACATGAGCTACGCAATGAAAAATTTAAAAAAAAAATGTATTTTCTATACAATTGCAGCCATTTACAGCCCAGTGACAACACCTTTTGCCTGGTATTGTATGAATGAAAATATACCCCTATAAATTAGAGCAGGAATTAACTGCAACAGTCAAGCCCTTAAAGTCATGTGTTAAATGCCAACTTTGCTTTGTTAGTATTGCTACAAGTTTAACATCTTTTGTCCTTTGAACTTCTATGTAAACTTTTCCTTAACTCTTTATTCAGTATAAACGTACCCTTAGCTTCTCCCAAGCAAGCAAAAGCGTGCTGGGATATTGCCACAGCAGTATTATTTTGCTTACCTCTAGAAAAGAATTAAAAGCATTTTAATACTAAAGAACAAATGTATACAGTAAAAAGTACACTGTGACCATGTTTGTATGTGTGGTAATGCAGTAAATATTTCCCTTAAATACTTCTCTAATCCCACAGATGATTTTTCATCTTGCTGGGTTTTATTCAGTGGAAAACCTGCAAGCTCCTTCTTAAACAAACCAATTTTTTCCTCCTGAAGGAAAGGAGGCCCACCAAAGTGAGCAGTTAAGTACACGACCCACGCCCCACGGTGTGCATGCACACCCCACACCCTGTGTGGATACCACCGGTTTGCTTGGGAAACTCATTTACTCCCTGCGCTCCCACCTCCTCTCCTACAGATGTTCCGCCAACTTCCAATTCACAAAAGCAAAACCTCTTTAGAACCAAAATAAATACTAATCTTAAATTCAATGTACCCTGACAGCAAATAAGTTTGCTGTGCTTACTTCAGCATGAATAAAAAGCCTGCAAGGAGACTCCTACATAAGAGTATATTTACAAGTTCCATTACCCACTGGAGAGATTGATGTAATAAACCCATAATAAAAAGCCTTGTGTTATGGATTTCTCTAATGTTTCTTATCAAACAGCCTGTATTATCTTGGCTTGTGTATTCAATTTAAAATAGGTTTTCAATAAGTGCCTTGGAGCTAGAGGTCATTTTCACTTAGTTTTCCGACACGCAGGGATGTGTACTGTCTTTTCCTGCCCTTAGAAACTAAAAGCTGTTTGTAGCTTGGTCAAGTACAGTTTACAAAGTAGGCAGACAGATAGATTAGGGAGAGCAAGAGAGGGAATATATTATCTGTATACCTATTCATATCTTACAGCTATAGCCAAAGCTACCAGAGGCACAGGCCCTGTTATGCAATTTATTTTTATTACTAAGTAGAAGGATGTAGTTGTTCCTCATGAGATAAAACCAGCACACAGAAATTGTTTTGCCACCAATTGTCACCTTATTTGTAATTCATACTGTGTGGCTGCAACACAACTGAGGTGTTTCCCATGACCTGCAGGCAGACTACCTTGGATGTGCAGTAGTTACTTCACCTTTTAGGTAGAAATAGTACAAAACGAGACAACAAATGCAGTGTTTGAAGATACATGCGATAGCTAAGCACTTGTACCTATTTATATTTTTTTTTCCCCAGCACCGGATTTAGCTAATAACCAATAGCTGCTAATTAGGATCCAATGCAATTTACCTTAGGACATATTTCAAATCACTGCAACATAATTATGGTAATGTTCTCCTCATTTATTAAATCATTTAAATATATTGTTGTTTTTATTTTCAGTTCTTAACCCCTTACTCAGCAATGTCCCTCACTTTGAAGCGGCTTCATGGACCTACGTACACCAATTTTTAGTTCATCTCCCTTTCACTGACACAATTTCTGCTAAAGCCTCTTGAATTAACTGTTCAGTCCCAGTACGATCCATCCACTGTAATCATGGGGCATTTCTTCTCTGATTTCAATGGACACAGGCCATGCAGCCCAGTTGTCTACTGATGTCAGAGAGAAGGAAACTGTATGGATTTTTAGGCTTTGTGTGTCAACCATCTGCAATGGCTTTTTTTCCTTGCAATCAAGTCTTCTTTTCATTAACCATCCAATAGTAGTAATAAAAGTCCACAACTCCAAGGTCTCCTTACACAGAAAGGATAAAACAGTGGTTTTTTGGTAACACTATTCTGCAGAACAAGCTGCTCAAAATGTTGGAATCAAATAAAAGCAGAGAGATACATTTAGGCAAACATGCAATAAAGCAGTTGGGTATTAAACTGAAGCCAAGACCCTTAACTTTTATGAGAACAGCAGATACCTTTGCCACCAATCTCATTGCGACAAGGGTAAAGGGCACTCAGGGGTGAGCAGCAAGCTTGCCATTAGAAAAGGTTAAAAACAGGCAGCTAACTGTACATCAGCTGATGCACTAGACAGATGGACAGCCATCTTCCCAAGGGATAGAAGATTCTTTCCAGTAACTACAGGAACACATTCAAAAATCTCTTCAAAACCTGAGGGACACTTTGAAATTAAAAAAAAAAAAAAAAAAAAAAAAAAAATTAAAAAAATGCACACCTGTGTATATATAAAGTTCAAGCAAAGTTTCTCATCCCGTATGGAAGACAAAGTATGTACACCCACCTGCACTATGACAGCTTTAGCCTACTAAAGCTCATACATTTTTCACTGTGGTATTTTAACAGCAGCAGTGTGACTGCGCCCTTGCTGGTCTTGAATTCGTGGGTAATCATTGCATCGTAAGCATTTGGTGAAGACATCATACCATGCCTGATCTCTGCACTGAAATCACCTCTGATTAAAAAATTTGAGGTCAAACCGCACTGTGAAGCTTATGCACATGTTGCATGCCACATTTACTGCATGCTTCAAGTGACATTAAATGAAGACACCATTAAACATTTAATGGTGCCTTTCTCACAGTGGCAAACAACGCTTCACCTTCTTTTTTATCCACCAGACCGTAATGACATGTTCCTGACTGACATTCCTGCTCCGAGTTAACAGATTCTCACCCACCAAAAAGGTCCCAGGCTCCTTTACATGCCTGCACTTTCACTATACTGAAATATCACTTTAATTTCAGGTTACAAAGTATCTTGTTCTATCCTTTTATAATGACTCATCAATCCCTTTGTTTTTTCCTCCATGGCTAACAGATCTCTACTCCCAAACTCAGAATAAGCTGTAAGGGTAACTGGGAAGCAGGACTACGACCTGTATGTCTCTCACATGCTGGGAACAAACTGCCTTCAGCACATTTACATAGATACTTGGCATGCTGACTTTCAGCCCTGGTAATAACTCCTGAGCACTCTCACAGCCCAAGAGCTCTCCATTCAGCTTCGGCTGTTCTGAAACTGGAACCTTAAGTTTGAAAACATGAAGGAGTAGCACAGCGATCGATGGAAAGCCTTTCAGCCACACGCCTGGCAGCAATGACTGACACTCTTCACATAGATTTTATAAGCAGGGATTGTGCCAAGCTATTTCCTGATTCAGAGCAAAAATGGAACTTTTCTTGGACTATGTCTGCAAACCGCCCCCCCTCTGTCTAGCTAATAAAGTTGCAGAGGTCTACAAGAAGCTGCTAAAATTATACGCTTCTGTACCTAACAAAGTGGTGGTGTTTTCACCAGTGCCAAACACCTCCCTGTTGTGTTGAAATGTGTGGAATTTAGGGCATGTTAACACTTCTTAAACCAGGTCCCTCTTCTTATTTTTTGCTTTTCTGCATTTCTGAATACAGATGTGAGAAGTCAAGATAGTCAAAATGATCAACAGATTTCTTTAATAAAAATGCTCCTACTTTGAGTGAAGTCTCCATGACTGACAATGAAAATCAGTGGAGAACAGTCAATCCTCCTCATGCTCACAAAGTCCACTAATATTCTGCAATGAAAATTATACACAGCCTTTGGACATCTACAGACCTTAAGCAGGACTCCTGGACTCCTCAGCACAGGAAAGACATGGACCTGCTAGAGCGCATCCAGAGGAGGGCCATGAAGACGATCAGAGGGCTGAAGCACCTCTCCTATGAAGACAGGCTGAGAGCTGGGGTTGCTCAGCCTGGAAAAGAGAAGGCTTTGGGGAGACCTTATTGTGGTCTTTCAGTACTCAAACAGGGCTTACAAGAAAGATGGGGACAGACTTTTTAGGAGGGCCTGTTGCAATAGGACAAGAGGTAACGGTTTTAAACTAAAAGAGGGTAGATTTAGACTAGATGTAAGGAAGAAAGCTTCTACAATGGGGGTGGGGAAACACTGGCACAGGTTGCCCAGAGAGGTGGCAGATGTCCCATCCCTGGAAACATTCAAGGGCAGGCTGGACAGGGCTCTGAGCAACCTGATCTAGTTGAAGATGTTCCTGCTCATTGCTGGGGGATTGGACGAGATGACCTTTAAAGGTCCCTTCCAACCCAGACTATGGTTCTATGGTTTTATGATAAGGAGGATGCTTAAAAAGCCTAAATTTGCATTTGCTTTGGTCAGCTTAAATAGACCCTTATTGTTTTTATAACAGAGGTTAATTTTCTTTTGATTGCCTTTTTCCATGTTATTTAATAGCCTTTAAAAGGAAGAGGATGCTCAGGACCAAGTTTTAATGCAACATCTTGAACAAATTATAGTCAAAGAAAATTCAAATCCTTGATAATTTAAGTGTTATTTTTTCTACTAATGTGAATCCAACCCTAACAAATTAAAACAGGAAGAATTAATTGGATATGCAAATAAGATTATTCAGTATATAAATCTAATTACATACCAATTTGCTTTAACGGCATGAAAAAGAAAAAAATGTTCTTTGTAAATTGATTGTTTTAAAAACCACCTGTAGCACAACAAAGTGGTAAGGCTGTATCTTAAAGGTACTTATTGTCAGCATTAATAAAACAAGGTACTTTGAAGATCTTGTCAAGAGTACCTTTTTAATGGGCACCCTGCTTAGTCTTCTGATTTACAATATTCCATTATTAGTTTTCAAACACATACCAAAACAGTGCCTCGACTCCTGTCCTTCCCCTCAGCAACAGACAGATGCAAACAAAACAGGCTGATCCTGGAAACATTAGGTGATTCTCATCACAAACCCTGACTTTTCTGTGCTGATGCAGACTTATATTCCTGCTTGACCGCAGAAAACGAGCAACACTGAATCTGCAGGCTGGGGTGGCATCAGAGACAAAGCAGACCTTGCCAGCAGTGGTCATTCAGCAGCTGCTGGCTGCACCACGCGCATACTGACCCCTTTCAGGTTTCTCTGTCACCTCTGGAAAACAAAGAGGGACAAAGGAATAATTAGCAGAACACCACACTGCAGTGAGGAAGATTTCTCCAGGGGAAAGAAGCCTGTTAATTCTGAGCCTTTTGTGTCCAAGAAACAAATTACATAGATAGTCAATTTACTTCTTTGAATAACTACTTGTCAGTAAGAGTAAAAATTATAAATGAGATCACTGGAATTGATTAAGATACAGAATAGCTGACACTGTAATTAGTGCCCAGTGTGCCATCTCTGATAAAGGATCCCAATCACCCACTTTCATTGACTGTACATTGAATTTTGTCATCTAAGTCTGGTTCCTTGATTCACAAATTTGGCATCTAAAATAATCTGCAGTATTAAAACAGCATTAAAAATCCGCTCCAAAGAATAAGAAAGGGAATATAATGTTTACACTGCTACAGCAAGCATTATGATCACCTTATCAAAAGCAAGGTGTTATTACTACAGAAAAATAATTTGACTATACTACAAAATACTGAGACACATTAAACAAAATTAACTTATGGCCATAAATGGTCAAGCGAGCAGGAGTTTTCATGAGAAAAACTCCTTGGAAATGAATGTGAACTCACAAATAGACTAATTTAAGATAATAAAACTATCTGTGACATGGGGGGATATGGGAGGTGCTACCTGGTTCACTACTGCTACTGATAAGAAAAGTTGATGCTTCTGAGACTGAAAATTCTCATAAAACTGGTGACTAAACACCTCTGGCCATCACCGGGAGCAAAATCCCTCTTTGTGATGCCCCGCAGA
Source organism: Haliaeetus albicilla (assembly GCF_947461875.1). NCBI lineage: Eukaryota > Metazoa > Chordata > Aves > Accipitriformes > Accipitridae > Haliaeetus > Haliaeetus albicilla. The sequence continues at coordinate 3,061,094 of NC_091506.1, forward strand.
GCTGCATCCGCTCCCCCAAGAGTGCCAGAATCCAGGAGAAAGCAGCCAACTTGCAAGAGTAAGCAATGTACGGATTGCTTTGCAGCAGAGCATCTTCCAATTTCTACTCTGTCTTCCTGGGCATCCTGATTTCGTTGTGTCCAATTTAACTCAGATGAGGTTCCCCAGTACATGGTTATCAGTGGGGAAGGCAGTTAATGTCATCTTGTACCTGTAGGTTTATGAAAGCAGCAGCTGTATCCAAATACACCACAATCACTTTACAGGCATCGTCTGCTCCGGCTCCATAGGTAACGTGTCAGGGCTGAGTGTTAGAAATTGAATAATCACTGTACGCACACACCGCAGCCTTACTTCGGGTAAAAACTAACGTGATCTTTAATATGGCTGATCCTCCAGTAAAGGATGCACACCACAGAGGATTACGTTTTTTATCGCTATATCATAGCTTCTTTAGGGAAATGAGACAGCTTTCTAATCAACCAGCCCCCACACATGCACCCCTACACTCCTGTTTTGAATGCATGTGCTGAACCATAAACACCTAATTCTGAATCATATTCTCAAGCAGGTTGTGGTTATGCTTATCCTCATAAGTATTCTTCTTGTTTTCCAATACAATACAAATAAATAATGGTTTATTGACATCTACTTTTTTATTGCTCACATTATTGAAAGAAAAGACTCAAAAATCCTGTAGTTTTTCTTTCATACCTCTGCATTTTAAAGGGTTTTATGGTACTTAAAAAAACCTTTTTTTAAAAAAATAGACTTTTAAAGAAATTTGCGAGGCCTTGTCTCTTTCTACAATTTCTCTCCTGCAGGGAGATTTGATCTCATTTTTAATGGAAATGGTGAGATTTACAAATGAGCACAGTCTGCCACGCAGCCTGAAACCTCACACCCTTTGGCACTCTCCCTGGGGCAATTTGGTCATCTGCCCCTGTTACTGTCTTCTCATTGCGTTTTGTTCTTCGTCTGTCTGCCTTTTGGGGAAGTGCAATGAATCAAGAATTAGTGACTCTCTGGTATAAGTCCAAACAAGCAAACATTTGTAGGTACACATTTTCATGACTGTAAGACAGTTGCAAAATAAGCAAAAATAAATTCTCACAAGGAAACTACAGTCCCAGCAAACTAAGCTGTGCTCCTATCCGCGAGAACACTCTCCCGGTGCTTAGTTACAACATGCTTCGCTTTCAGAGGATTGCCCTTGCACTGCTATAGATTAGCATTGAAAATAAATGCAGAAATTTGGTGAACACAGGGGGTTTTTGTCACTTAAAGTCTCTATGTGGAATTTGTTTGCGGCATTTATTGTATATTTTAGATTGTATTAATAATGAAAGATAGCTCAAGTTAAGCATTATACAGCTACAGAGATGCTGGTAACATTCACATGGTTTAGCTAAGACATTTTTCATTTAAGTACAGACTGGATGTTAATACATTTGTATAGTGAAACTAATACATTTTTTATTACTTTAAATGCTATATGGGCAGCTGCATAGTAACTAATGAATTTACATGAGATCTTCTGAAGTCTTTAGAAACAACTTAAATAGTTTTTAAACTACTATGTTCTCCTGTTCACAGTAAACAACGATAGCAAGGGACAAGACATAAGTCCTGCACAGTACGTCAGCAGGGCTTCCTCTGTGTCCTCAAGTACAATTAAGCAAAGTGGTGGAAAATGCTTTGCTGTTTTCTCTAAATTTTTCCACTTTTCCACTGCCTCCCCTGGCTCTGCCAGCGGCAACCAAGGGAGCTCTTGGGTGTGCACACTAGCAGTTTAGTGCACTGGAAGGCGTTTTTCTAGCTGTGAATTTGCCTCGTTTCTACACTCAGAACCTCACTGCAGGCACTTGAGCTCCTCACGGTCCTCCTGCTGTCCATGCACCCAAAGTACACACCAAGAACCAGCAATGGCTCAACCTGTGCTACCAGTAACAACGCCACATTCACACACAGTGCTGCGACCACAGCAAACATAACAACGCCACATTCACACACAGTGCTGCGACCACAGCAAACAGCGTCAAACAACCCTCGTCCTTCTCTTTGTGCTGCACCAGTTGGTCACACAGGCAGGAGGGACCGGAGCCCAAAATACGGAGCAGCCTCCCGGGCAGCGCACCCTGAGACCAAGAGCCCCTCTGCTCTCTGCAGCACTCCCAGGTGCCACAATTCTATTTCCTTCACACACACAAAAAAAAAGCTTCAGAAGAATACAAAGAGAATTAAGCCTGACAAAATCACAATAAACATTAATGCAAAACTTCAGCCTTTTGGACACAGCTTTCCTGCAGGAAGCTGTTTTTGCCACAATCTCCGTCTTGCTGATTATTAAGCACACAAAGAGCTTGGTTTTTGTAATTTCACTGATTTGGACTGGCACAGTTTATCAGCTGACACATTAAAAATGCTCGCTCTTTTGGTTTTTTTAAGCAATGTTATGACATCTCTCAAATTACATAAAATCCTCGCTAACTGCTGTATTTTCATGCGTCTTCTCCTAAATACTTTTAGAAGAAAGCAGTAAAATGCCAGAGAATGTCTACACTTAAAAATAAGAAGAGGTGGTTAAGTTTTACAAGTAATTGGATGTCACATTAAGGAAAGATAAATTAAAAAGTGTTAAAAGCCTCTGCCTTCATTTTAAACACAACACCTTACAAGAACTGTAAATGCTACTGCTGATTCTAACATGTAAGACCTAACAGGCTAACAACCTTTTACGAATCAATCCTGCAAAACACTGACAGGCACATTTAGCTTGTATTGCTGAGAAAAACCAACGCTATAAGCACATTTTGTATACAGCAAGCATGTTTCAAAACCAGCACAGCCACACCTGCACAGAAACACTGACAGGTGTCGGAACAAACTGAAATCTTGACTTCAAATAAATTTTTAAAAGCTTGGTTCAACACCACTCAAAAAAAATGAGAAACACAGCAATCGGACTATTACTGCCTGCAATGATGCCATTAGAACATCCTTATTCCAGGAATAACTACCAGTACCCAAAGGCTAAGGTGAAGATTTCTCTTCCCCAAATCCCACGTCAGATTCCCATCTCCTGTGCTTTTACTTGGCTTGGTTATGCATCTCCTGACCTTTTCAAACTGTCCAAGCAGTGCTGCATCATCAGGACTTCATTCCCCAGACATGCTGTACTCCACTGGCACATGCTACAGATGTCTGCAGCTGCAGACTCACGTGAAGTTGGGCCTAAACTCTTGCAGCCCTGCCCATGGTTTCTTCATCTCCTGCCTCTGGGCTGCACTGATTTCTCAATCTGCTCAGGATGGTCTAAACACTAAACATAACAGTGTGCTGAAGACAAAGGTGACCTGCTTTCTCTCTGGGTTTGATCTGATTCCTGAGGACATTCATAGACAGAGAAAGTATATTTTGTTTGTTTTTAAAGCAGGATCTCATTGATTTTCAATGTAATTTCTACTCCAGAATGGAAATCACTATTTTTGGGGGAGAAGAAACAAAACATCGTGACCCAGCAATTCAGCACTGAGACTACACAATATAGACAATTCCCTGTGTCAACTCTTGCAAAGCATTTTGATGGTACAAATGAGCTCTAAATCCTTCATCAGTGTAACATCCAAGTCTCCCCTTTCCTGCACCCTATACTGTTTTAATTAACATGAGTAGTACCTGTCAAATGTTGCTATTTCATGATGAGTGAGATAATTGTATGCTTTGCCTCACAAAAATCTTCTATCCTTTATATTCATTTGCATGCATGTACATTTTAAAAAGGAGACATTAGCCATGTGCTTTAAATGTGGTCTGGATTATAAAGTAGCAGGTAAAACCGAGCACAGAATGCCTCTTTTAGTGCTTTTCAGACATGGATATAATTTTAAATAGCTGTACACATTCTTACCTAGTTTGTACTACACATGTGTAGTAGCATCAGCTCTGCCTTTTAACTCCACTTTCCTTTTAAGTAACTTTGGTTGGGTTTGCAGCGTTCCTATGCTTCATCAGCGCCAATACACAGCTTGGTCCCTTTCACTCCCTGTCCCCAGGCCCCATGATGTAACCCAGGCGCACTCTTACTGCTTCTCTCTTGTTGCCATTTCACAAGGGTAAAGCTCCAGTAATTCATCATTCATACGCCACTCCTGCAGCCAGAGTTGCAGAAGAGAACATGTTTGTAAACAAACATCCATCACAGTTGTTTGCACGAGTCTGTATTTTCTTGCCCTTTAACCTTTTTTTTTGCTCACTGCTGTTTTGATGAATACAACTGTGTTTGAGTAACCATCACCCAGTGCTGCACTGCAATTAGTACCAAAAGTGATGCTAACCAATTACGAGATTATTTAGTGATTCATAAGCTGCAGAAAATATTTAGCTAGTGGTGAAATACAGAAATCATGTAAAAAAACAGTAAGACAGAGGAAACCAGAAGCAGGATGGCAGAACATGGAAATCCTGTGTCATGAAACATGAGCCAGCTGCTCAGCTGATTTAAATTGGCATTCTTTGGCAGAAGTCAATATAATGACTTGCACTATTGGAGGACTGGGGTTATATGTCAGGTCTGACAAACCTTTCCTTTCTGAAGGAGCACAGGGGATGCAGGACCCTGCAGAGAGCGATGGGGAGGGCTCTGCTGGGCCCACAAGGCTGCTTTCTGGACAAAGCAAGAGTCTTTCCACAGCAAATCTGCACAAACTCAAGCTGTTCAGCTTAACCCACTTGCATCAGTGCTGATCTGATACACAACTCTGCATAAAAATACCGTGTTGACCAAACATAGGCAAAACATCTGTTGCACACATTGGTGCTGATCCTACAGAGCAAACTCAGCATGTACCTGTATGGCTGGAGCTTTGACAAATTATAAACTCACGTTACAAAGCCACTTCCTAGTTCTGGGAGCTTGTGAGACAGGCATATTAAATGAGCAATAAAATGCAACTTAATGGGGTCGATGTTAAATTAGTTTCAATTATCAAACCCCATTTTAACAAAATGAATGCCTGGCTTACATCCAGGATTCACATAATTTACATGGGAAAGCGCTAGGTTCTCTCTCCTCCTGCTAACTGATGGCATGTCACTCCTTTGCCTTTCATTAGGGAGTAACTTCTGTATTCTACCCTAAGTACATGAACATACCAACAAAACCGAGAAAAAAGAAAACATGCAAGTTTGTGCAGAAATGCAGTAGAGATCAAGAAATGTGACTGCTAAACTTGATGAAGCAAAGTCAGTATTAATAAACTGTGGAAAATTCTATGCTGATTATTTTCCAATTAGTTGTTTGAAGACTGTTATTACAAGGATATTACAACAACTAAGGAAATACACAGAAAAACTCTGCTTTTCACTAAGAAAAAAGAGGACACATGCTTTATAATATGCACTATGCTATTTAGACCTTGAAAGTAACTAAAGGAAATGCCTTGCAGCTGTACACTACATATGCTGGAAACTAGCTATCCTATTTTGAAATGAGTAGCTAACATTAGTGAGGACAGATTAATAAGGATGCAGCGCCTGTCCTCCCTCCCTGGAAAGGGCACCCACTCCGCCCAGTGTCAGTACTCACAATCACATATGAAAAAACTGAGAATCTGCAGAGTTTTTTCCAATCTATAAAATGAGACACATAGCCATTACCGATAACTGTTCTTGGCCACTTGACTTGAGAGTTGCAGCTGGGCTTCCTGACTCAGAAGAGGCATCATCTTTCTATTGCTACAGAGAGCATTTTTATTCTAGTTGAGGAATACATATTTTAGTAACACTTTGATTATGTGCTGCACTGCCTTTCAGACTTGTTTTCTCTCCCTAAGTACTTCAAAATGTTCCTAACCCAGAGGGACTGAAGAGAGCCAACACACACATACATACACACAATGGCAAAAGCATCTTCCAGCTCCCTCTCGTCTAGGTGCCCTGGTTATAGCTGGACTCCTCTGGCCATCCTTCAAGACCCTATCAATCCCTCTCCCGCAACTCTCCCTGTTTTGACATCCATAAGAAATTTTTGGGAGTCTTTTTTAATTGTTCTTTCAGAGCTGTCACATTAGCCATCATTTCTATACTGGCAGATGTACCCTTCCTCAGCCTGCATGCTGGTCTCACATCTCTGCCTCTTTCAAAGATACTTCTTCCCTCAGGAAGAAAACAGCAAGAATGAAGCTTGTCTCTCCTTAACCCTTTCTTCCTACCTTTTTTTTTTTTTTTTACTTTAATTGGCAGTCAGTATCATCCCTTTCAGTTATGTTTTCAATTTCAGAGTTGCCTGTATTTACTTTCTCTGGGTATGGTCAAAGTGTACTTGAGCATCAACCAAAGCATCGGATCTGCATTACACATTCAAGGGGATCACAAAATCGTGACAAATGTGCAAGGTAAAACAACATGATACCTCAGTTTATTGCCAAATCACCACAACCTGGACTTCAGCAGTAAAGCTCAAAAATACAACAATGCCATTATTTGTTTCATATATAATTCCTCTTTTAAGGGACATTATAAAAGACAATCTGATATAGGTTACTTGACACCAAGAATTTGGAAACAATTTTTCCGTAGCCAAGAAGTGCATATTTCTCATCTTCATTCCACCCGTGCATCCAGCCGCCTCAAGCCCCTTTTTATCTTGCTGTGTCTTCTGCATTACTCCCTGCTTTCATATCTCAGAAAGCAACCATCAACCTGCCTTCTTTCAAGTCCCTCTTTAGATGTCTTCTAGTAAAGCCCACACAGCGCGAACTCAGAAAAAATACCATTTCACGTGGACCATATGAAAAATGGAAGGAGAGTGAATGCTACAGGAATAAAGCTTGATTTGGCTCTCAGCGAGTGTTTCATGTTTTCTGTTTACACAGACAAAAAGTTTGCAGGGGCAGAAATAAATTATTCTTGCAAGTCTCAGTGAACACCCATTATATTATCCTCTTTTCACAAGTAAAAACAATGGTAATACTCTGAACTTTGTCAGGGATCTATTTGCATCCATGAAGGCTTGGAAGGTACAAATTAAAAGATGGTACAGCAGGTATTTCAGACACAAAGAGGAAGCCATCTAAATTCATGCAGTACTCAACATACACTGGACAGAGTTCAAACAAAGCTTTCTCAGACGGACTACGTTGTTTCTTTTCAGCTATGCAATGTGGACATGGCATGTTTTATAAATGACAATTTCCCTTAAAACAGATGCAATTTCATACATTTAAACTCAGAAAAGTGGAATTAAGACACATCAATATATTAAGATAGATATATTTTTCATACTTTCACTGACAACTGGAAAGTTTAATGAAGTTGAAAGTCACCAACTTCAGCTGAAGATGCTGACTGCTGGCTGGTTAATTAGTTGCCTGTCTCAGTGATTAGCAACTTCTTCAGAACGCGATTATAAATGGTTGTAATGCTTGCCTTGCTTCACAGCCTAATTAATATGATATAGACTATTTAACAATTGTGTCTTAGTTTGATTTATGAAGCTAAATATGTATATTTTATTGCAAAATAAAAAAATTCAAATACATAAGGAAAAACAAATTGAAGCACTGAAGTGATAATGTGCAAGTTTCGCTTTTTCATCATAATATACAGGAAAACTTTACTAAAACTTGCAATAATGAGTCAGTGCAGCCTATCATGAGTATATCCTTAATTTCAGAGCACAGACTGTCACAGCATTTGACAAACGCTTCAATAAACCAGCATTAAACAATGTTCAGATGAATAAGCTGCACTACAGCATTCTGTGCTCTATTCATTAAAAGCAATATTTACTGTGAGCAGCCCACTTACTTGCCATAGACTGACTTTGAGCACAAACTTGCAAGAATACATAAGCATCTGTTCTATGTAATGGCCCAAATCCTATAAGACCCGGAGCACTTGCGACAACCAGTGCCTAGCTGCAGAAGGCAACATGCATTTTCATAAGAGACCCTACAAAATCATGCAGATGTAGTGAAGAGCCTCACTTTCTGTATGGTAACATTAGCCAGCAATGCTCTGTCAGCCTATTTACACATTTAGCTGTCAGTAAAGGGTAATTCTGCTATTGCCCACATTTATACTACTATAATTATCAAAGTTGAATTGACCCTTTCCCCTTTTATTCCATTTGGATGACCACCCTTGACTGCTGCTTAGCTGAAAGACCTTTATCCAAATAATAATGATTGCTGCCAACATCATTTTCAGTCAGTTAATGCTCCACTGCACGAGGTAAGGGCAGAAGGCAAAACCAAGGGATTTAACCCCACAAGTCTGAGTGGAAACTAATGGTTCCCCCAGTGGCTCCTGTTACTATTCTAAATGATGAAAATACCCATGAAAGTGTGGAGAAAAGGAAAAGAAATTTTGTACCTATGCAGGGCAGTGTCAGGGGATGAAATGTTTACACAGAGGCAGGTTTCTGACTAGTTATGCCAGACTTTCCCCAGCAATTGAAGACAAACAGCAGTAAACACAAGCTCCAAACCTGAATCTCAAGAAGTGCGAGAACAGGGTCTTGCATGCAATAAATACATGTACCATTATTTCTAAATATACACTGTAGCCCAGTACTGCAGTTCTCAGACCACACAAAAATGCAGTTGTCTTAACTCAAACCCCACAGACAGAGACAGCAACAAGCCCCAGTGCCCAACCTGGCAGGTTTTGCATTGCACCGCATCTCTTACCTTCTCATTCTCCTCAATGACCACAGAAGCATTACAAAATGAGGTCCCTTTCCAATAATATTTAGATTTTCTAAGAATCATACAGTATTTTATCTATAAAGCAATAAACTAATCACCTCAAATTTTGCCATAAAACTTCATTTTTATTTGCAATAAAGCAGTATTTTGGGTCCGTATTCTCCCTAATTTGATAGATGCTTGGAGAAGTAGGTATTTTTGTAAGTCCCTAAATGAGATTTAATTTCAATACCTACACACTAATTCAAATGCAAAGAAGCTAAATTGAAAAGAGGCATCATATAAAACACACAGGGGATCAATACGCAGCCAGATAGTTGGCACATCTGCTTATAAAAATGTCTGGATAGTCTCTGTTTTATTTAAAGTGCATCATCTTACCTCAATAACTTTTGAGAAGATGTAATTAAACTTGCCCAGATGGACTTGTGAGTTAAACAGAAAAACATAATATACCTAATCATCTGCTTGTAAAAGAGAAATGAGAAAGTTGCATTGATATGGCCTCTAACTTTATAATTTAGGAAATTATGGCCTAAATCAGAGTCAGGTCACATCTAGTGAGGGCTTCACTGCTGCCAGATGAGCAATGTAAGATGGATACAGTCCTCCTGTGAGGTGGAGTCAAATCCTCTGCAGTCACAGAAAAACTTGGCATATAATCCCTAAATAAGCATAAATTACATAATGGCATACATTGTCTTAGCTCCCCTGTACAGCTATGTACAGTTGAGTGATACTGTAGAATCCCACTTTGGCATCTAAAGTCTTCTGGTTTCAGTTTAAATGAGTTGTTTCCCACTTCGGATTTAATCGTTCTTATCCCAGTGCCCTCTTGGCTCTAATAATTCTTTCCCTCTGAAGTTTCTTCCCCTTTCACTCTTTATTTCCCTAGTTTAAACCATCATCTTTTCATCTCCAACTTCAATTGCTTCATGGTAGAATTACATGTCCTCTGGCTTCAAACCTCTGTACTATAATACATAGCACCATATCATTATTATTGTCACCCATTACAACCATCACCACCTCAACAGCATCTTCAATTCTGTTTACACATTTATATGTATTAAGGAAGCTTTTGCCCATCCTTAGAGACAGTCTAGGCTTACCCAGGAAACACAGCAGACTGGCATTACAGAATGAAAAGAAATAGGCAAACGAAGTTTGTAGCAGGGTTTCCACTGCAGCAGCAAACTTTGACAGGCTTGGAGGAGAAGACAAGGGCTGATGCACTTGGCAGTGCTGATGACCCCACTTCTTTGACTTTTCAGCCCAAACTGAAATGAGAAGAATTTTAATTGTACAAAATTTGTAGAACTGGCATTAGAGTTATGCTTTCTGGCTTGAGTTCAAGACCCTTGAGCTCTAATCAGCAACAAAAAGTACAAGGAAAGGACCTTTCCTGGCAGGACTCCAACACAAGTGCTAAGGAAGGGAAGAGACCTCTGCCAGCTCCTGCATTGCTTCCATGGCATGTCTCGGGATCCCATACTGCCAACCATTATCCACAGCAAACTAACGCTGTCTTCACTTCACCACTTACAGCTGTTCTTACCTCAAAAGCCTTTACTTTTACAGCAGCATGTCCCATTAACACCACAGCTATCAGCTATAGCAAAACCGTCCCCTGACACAGTGAAAGCACATTTAACACAGATCAGTTTAACCATATTCAACAGACCATAATGTTGCTTGGGACACAGGTGGAGTTGACACTACACTCAAACCAATGGTTAACCATCTTAGGCAGCTAAACATCACAGTGGAATCCAGACATTGCCAGGAAATGGATAAAATCTAATTCCATGACTGTTAAAAAATTCACAGAATTTGCCACAGCAAGGGCTGTCCCCCCTGCAGAAGTGACCTGTATCTTCGCCCAAGCGACCCGTCTCCACCCCACCATTTACTGTCCTCTCCTGCTGGCAGCAGTCAGCCCCAGCTGCGACTAAGAGCAGCCTTTTATTCCAAAGAATGCCTTTTATTCCAGCAAATGCCTGTCCAAAGCCCTCCGCGGTAGTAACTATTCAGCACTGCCTTTTATTGACAATTTAAAGCACGCTTTTAGGCAGCTTTTAAAAACTTTTCTAAAGGAAGACCAGTGCACTCATGGCAATAATCTCTGGCAGTGCATCTGCTCAGATGGTAAGGTTATATGAAGTTAAGTATTTGGTTTTCAGTGGAAAACCTGTAACTCACAGCTAGCACACCGTGTTGTTGGTGTTACATCACCACTCTCCTGGGACCTCATCACCCACCGCTATGGCGGCAGGCATAATCTTTACGCATCCTCGGTAGAACCGCGACACGAAGCTGTTGTTACAATCAAAACTTTACTTTAAGCTGGACCCTGCGCAGAGCCGGTCGTTTCACAGAACTTGTCCCCGAGGCCCTCTGCAGATCAGGCCTTTTTAACTAACGCCTGAAACCCTCTGCAGATTGGGTCCCTTTAGCACATCACCCATAACTCGAGCTCAAAGGACAGGTACAAAACTCACTCAGCCCTCAGCAGAGGCACAGACCGGAGAAGCGACGCACAGCGCCCACACCGCCGCCATTGCGGCCGCTCGCCCCTGCTGCCCGCTTTTATCGGCAGCGCGTGCTCTCACGTGTCCCTCTCCTGCCACGTCTCTCGTCCTGATTGGTCCGGACCCCTTTAAAGCAGAAGCGGGGACGTGAGCAGCTCGCCCACGGCTAATGGCCGCCAGCCCACAAGATGGCGCACCCGGGGGGGGGAGAAGGGGGCCCCGGCCGCAGCTCTTCCTGAAGCATTTGAAAATAGCGGGAGCTTAAAGTGAACAAAAAAAACCCCCTCGAGTAATTCAGAAAAAAAAAACCCCCAAAGTATGAAGGGCAAGACAGATCTCATCAGCAAAGGCCTTCTCCAGTGAGCTTCCGTGACAGCTTACTGAGTGCCACAAAGCCAAGGGCTGGGTCGTGTTTGAGAAGTAATTATATTAATAGGAGTCATTCGGTGCTTTATCTGTTCCAAGTGCTATGCAAACATTAATTAGGCAGCCGGGTACAGAAATGCAAAGTGCTGCAGAACTGACCAAAATATAAATTAATTAATTATGAAACTGCAACAGATTAATCATTTCCCAGCTACCCCTAACATCAAAGCACCAGTCGTGGGAGCTACACAGCACCAGAAAAAACGCTGAACAAATTGAATTGCTGCATCGTTTATAGAAGACCATCATTTAATATGTACAACAGTACTTCTTGGTTTAATTATTTATATTCAGACATGAAATTAGCAGAATTTCTTCTGTACGTAACCTACATCTGCTTGGATAGAAGCATGAATTCAAATAGGCCTGTGATTATTCATCTTTGTACGAATTTTGAGTTTTAATTTTTAACAGAGCTGGATGCCTGATTTCATTGGAATGTATTGATATAAATTATGGTGATTTTTGTCTAACAGTGGAAAACACTTGACTATATATTGGGGGGTTTTCCCCATGGATTACATAGCCATGCTCTAAATATTCTGGTCTGAACCATGGCTGAGGTATTGGTTATGCTGTATCACCATGTGACAAAAGGAGAAAGAATGTCTGGACAGGCATTTATAAGAATATTTTGCTGCAAAAAGTAGTCTGGGAAAAAAAAACCACAACAACAAAACCAAACCAAAACACCACCAAACTTGCCACATTGAAAATAAGCTCTACAGAAATATTTCTCTTTTTTTTTCCAACTTCTGCTATTGTGTGCATATTTCTAGATCAGAAAATGGCATTTTTTTGGCAGATGAAAGGTGAAACAATGCTTTTGTTCCACCTTAATAAAAATATGATAGAATTTGATATTGAAAAATATGATGCTGTCTCTGGATTTGAAGAATTAAGCGCAGGTGTTGCTGGGATATTATGACACCAGGAACAGGCTTCCCTGTAGTGACAGCCAGCAAAAAGCCAGTCAATAAATACCATTCTAACCCGCATTCTGATGTTTAAAACAATGTATAAACTTTGCACGTGCGGTCTTCTCCATATGAATTCATCTTACCTTTTCAGATGTGACAGGCAATACAGCTAATGTCTAATTCGGGATACCTGGACAATTGTGAAACTTTAGCTTTTCACGTAACAGAGTGTAGACTTGTACAGAAATTGCACAGTGACCTGTATATACCACTCTGAGGGAGCAACACAGGTATTTCTAACTTTCAGGATCAACTTCTATGTTCCACTAAAAAATTGCCAGCAATCTTTGTGCAGCCCATTTAATCTGTTGCAAAACAAAGGCTTACACAGCTGGGAGGCTTCATGAAGAAGCCAAGTTAGCAGAGAGAAAGAACAGCATTTCCTTATTCATTCAAATCAGTGTAAAACAAATACTAGATTCTGTATTTTGGCTTGTGCTTTCTGGAGCTACTTCAGTCACTGCTCCAGGAGCGTTGAACAGATACAGCTGCAATAGCACTTTCCCTTTGACAAAACAAACTTGTTGAAACAGAAGCATTATTATAAAGCTACAAGACGAATTTGTTTATTCAAGCTATTGTGTTTACATGGTGCTTGCTAAGAAAAAAGGAAGGCCAGTCTTGCTGGCTGGTGTGTTTGTTGTGAGCAGAGATCTTTCTTTTTAAATGGCAAGAACAAGCAGAAGGCCAGAAACTAAAGCCTCCAAGAAAAAGCTGAGACTGAGATCAGGGACAGGAGAGCAAGCCAGACTCCAGTTGCATGCATGACACAGCAGAGAATAAACACTTCTCAAAAGCTACTAGGTTCCTTTTTTGTTTTCTGTCAAAATGTGTGTGGATCTTCATGGGTTAAACTACATTATAAAATATGCATATGCACACTCAGACAGCTAACGCATCTCTGTGACTGCAGCTCATTAACATGCAAATATGACTTCAACAGTGAAACTCACTGCTACAGGAAGTTAATGAGGCAAAGAATTGCATAAGAGTCACAAAAATACAGAAAATTTCCTTTCATACTTGTCCAGCACATTACAGGCATACGAACCATGTCCCATCTTCATTAACACAAGTCGGTTTGGCTCATCCTGTGCAATGTCTTTTGTTTCCCCATCACTGTTCCCAGGCTGTACACAAATGCGTTTCAGGCTATACAACAGCTATGTGGGGCTGCCCAAGAGAGAGCGTTTGTTAACGAAGTCACGACTTGAAGAGCTGTGTGTTATTTTTCACAGCCTATTCTGCCTCTCATCTTACTCTCCAAAACTTAAAATTATCACCACCACAACTGTTATTTAAGGAATCTGACAGGCCTAACAAATCAGAGTTATTTGGCACCAAAGGAATAATTTGCAGTTACTGCTTCCCAGAACTGACACCTGAAGAAAAGACTCCTGAAAATATAATGAGAAACCCTGAATTGATATACATCAACTATCAAGTCCAAAGAAAGCATCGTTAGCTTTTATCCATGCAACCTCAGAACAACCAGCGAGAAACGTAGTCTGAAAAATATGGTCCCAGGTTGGGTGATGGATTGGAAGGGGATGGTAAGCTCAGAAAGACCTTTAGCAGTGCTGGTGCCTTTTTGAGGGAGGCTGGAGAGCTCCTGAAATTATTAGTAGATTTGCACCTCCAGGTAGCTGGTTTAAGTACGTCCCGGGATTGATCTAGCTTTCTACCCGAGTGTTTTATCCTGCTGTGAAGAACTGTAATATCTGAACACCCAGTACGTAAAATCAATAGCAATATCCCATGCGGACTGTGAACAGCTCTGGCACGTCTTTCTTCTCCTGGCACATTGGCAGCAGCGGATAACTGGTACCCTTAATGACACATTTAGATACTCAAAGTGCTTTGGGTTTGACAGCTGTTTAATGGCTTGAATGATATGAGTTTGGAAGTTTTCATGCAATTTCTAATAACAGATGTTCATTTAGGAAGCACAAAAAAAAAAAAAACCCAAAACCCAGGTAGCTGCTGGGACTGGCAGTAGCTGCAACCCACCGACTGTCCCCAAAGGCGCACTGCGGCCACGGCTGCATGGGGACAGTGGGGCCGCTCACCAACACGGGGAATTTTGACAGGGCAACACACAAAAAGCTCACCCTCCACCAGCTGTGCTGCTCTCTGCGGCAGAGACGAAGACAAGAGTGACATCTGGGCTGTGTGTCTGACACTGATTAGAAGAACTAAATACAAGTATTCAGTTTTCAGGTATAAGCTTATTTTCACAGGTAACTCAATACTTAACACAGTTTCCCAGTCATTTGAGGGTCCACAAAGCACTATGGAGGGTTGTTCGATAACTTTTCTGCATATTATTTTTACTTTTTTTTTTCTTTGTATAATTAAATTACTTTTTTTTTTTTTCTCAAGAATGGGTTGATGGTTTGATCAACATGAAAATAAAATAGTACTTCCTAACTTTTTTTTTAAACTTAGAATTTAAGAAGAATTTCAGAGAAGAACAATGACTGTACTGTAGACAGAAGGAAAGTTTCCATCCCTCCCGGGTAGCCTTGAAGCAGAGCCACCATGCAGGGCAGTGGGAGTTGCGGTGCCCCGGGGAAGTGGGCAGCCTCGGGCTCCCCTCCACTTCCCTACTGCTGGGCAGGACATGGCTTGGGAACTTCGCAGTCTCCTTTGAGCTTTTTCCTTGGGATTAACACCTGAGGTTCTCCAAGAGCAGCATAATTACCAGCAGAGGCAAACAAGCCTCATGAAACTAGGTCAAAAAAAAAAAAAAAAAAGTAGAACATAAAAATACAAAGATTAAGAATGGCTGAAGTTTTGCCTACAAACTTTTGTTTTACAGCTTTGTGCCTTTTGTGTGGAGCAACTACTAAAATTAACTACTTCACAGTCACCTCCTCCTGCCTTGCAGAGCACATCGGTGCAGAGCAAGATGATGCAAGTTGTCCAGTACAGTTTCCTCCTTAACTTTGGAATATTTAACAGCCAGGTCTGAATGCTTTCACATAGTCCATAACACCACAGTGCTACGCAAAACATTCACACAGGTCCGGGAAGCATCCTGAGTGCATTAGCTAGTAACAGCACTGCGCCCAAACCAGTTAGCCCTGCTTCGTGATAACACCATAGCTCACGCAGCAAAATCCCTTCCATGCCTACAGCCAGCTCGTACAACGTTGCACGCAGACATAGAAACTTCTAAATTTAAACCTTGTTAAAAGAAGTTAGCCCAAACCACGTACTTCAGCAAAATGAAACAATATCCTCACGCGCCACCTAGTATAAAACCGGTACAAAAGTTGTGGCACTCCTCTCCCCGTAACTCTATTAAATCTCCCTCAGCAAGACAGAGAAACTGATGCCGTGCCCTGAAGATATTCAGTGCGCTGCAAAGATGAGAAGAAAAGCTGTTGCAGAATAGTGTGGGGACAGCCAGTGCTTACGAGATGCATTTTTCTAAAAAACAGATGTAAAAGATAAGAACAACGCCCTCGAACACATTCTCCTGAAACTTCATTTTGCTGACCCTGGACATTTTACAATAGGTATTTTAAGTATAGAAATTACAGTTAAAAAATATTTTGCATGCTTTTGTTTTTCCACTATTTTGTTTATTTGCTTAAAATAAAGGATCATACTTCATGTATTCCCGCAGCCTAACTTCTCCAGGGTTGCAATTCCTGAAACACGTGTGGCACTGCATTGCAGAATCTCTCCGCATCCAATTTTCTGCCAGCTCAGAAACTGTCATAGCACATTTAGAAAGACTTGGAACCAAATATCAAAAATAGGTACCCATAAGTACCGGAATAAAAGTGGCTTTGTGTTCAGTAGAGTTAAGCAGAAGAAAGTAAACACTATTATAAAGTAGTTTGCCATTACCTAAAATGCTGAAAAATTATGCTCACAACATGCACACGTAAAAGGGAAGAAAGAACAAGTTACTAAACAAAGCAGTAAAACATCCTGAGCGCCAGCAGCAGATAAATTAGAGCAGTCCAGGTGAATACCAAGGTGACATAAACATTAATTAAAATGTAACACACACACCCACCCCAGAACAAAACATATGTTAAAGAATAATAATGCCAATTGAAGGAGGAAATAATCAATGATAGCTGAATGGCAAAGAGAGAGAGACTCAAAATAGACTTTGACAGTCCCGCTGTGATGGCAGCACCCGCCGCAGAGGCATGGGTGGAGCGATGCGAGCCCTGTTCCCCCAGCTCACCGAGCAGCAGCCTACAAGCACCTCCTTGTGCATGAGAAGGTCTGCAAGGCTCCGGTGCAAGCTTTGCTGACCCTCTGCAAATCTGAGACATCTTCAAGAACTGTGTCAGTTCCAGGAAAAAGGCACGCTCCTCGGAAATTTCATTTTGCCAGGAGTGCTCC
Source organism: Haliaeetus albicilla (assembly GCF_947461875.1). Classification (NCBI taxonomy): domain Eukaryota; kingdom Metazoa; phylum Chordata; class Aves; order Accipitriformes; family Accipitridae; genus Haliaeetus; species Haliaeetus albicilla. The sequence continues at coordinate 3,078,113 of NC_091506.1, forward strand.
AAACAGGGCACCTCTCAGGGAAGAAAAAGTTAAACATGGGCAGTTACAGAAGATGGTTATATTGCTGAAATATGTTATTCTAATTATTTGTTAAATGGAGCGAGGTCTTAGCTGTAACATAACACTGTTTTAATGGGATTTAAAGCTATATTCCACGTAGGTTTAATTGAGCATTGAAACACTTAGCACAGAACATGGGAAAACAACTTTCATCAACAGCAACTTTGAACTGGAAACAGGCAGAGCAGAGCTTTGAAACATTGCACTTTTGCTGTGGAGATACTGATCAACAGTAAAAGGAGCTTGTTAAGAGCATCAGCTTGATCTGTTCAGCAACCTTCCCTAATGCTGGTCATGAAGCAAGGACTTATTTTGCCATTTTATCACTGGCATATAAAATGTGGTGCGCTTTTGCATTAGTGTGAAATACAGTGGCATTCTTAAATCAAAAGTTTTAAAATGACACTTTACCTGCAAGGCACACCATGAATGATTGCAGCACGAGCAGTTCCCATAGCAACCTCATCTTCAGCTTCCCAGGTCAGAGGAGATGAGTCCCGTAACTACAGAAGAGAACAGGGCTCCGTGGAAATTTTAGGCAACCTTTAATCTGTAAAAGAGAAAAGACAGATTACAAGGGGCTTTAGCATTGCTGCTCCTTCTATTTGTTGACAGTTTGTTTTTTCTTTCCAGGAAAGTTGCACCTGAAGACCAAGAAACCTTTTTAAACCTTTCATTTAAAATCATTCTGAGGAGTGATTTGTGACCATCTAAGTACGCTGGGTACCGGCTGAGGATTAGGAATCTTAACCCTGTATCTGCATCTTCCACTTGTTGTTGTGAGATTTCTTCTGTCTCTCAATTTTGTCATCAGCAGATTCACTTACTGCCTCTCTGGGGTAATCTGAAGCGTCATTAGGGAACTCTGTAGATCACGGTTAAGAGAAAAGTTATGAGAATTACTCTCACTTTTCTCTACAAACATCATCTGGTACGTGAAGGACACTGTCTCTGCAAGGCGACACTTTCTAGGAAGTGTTCCTGCCCTGGTCAGGAAAGGGGGATACTTTTGCCATTTCACCCCCATTCTCATTGCTCTAAAATTCTTCCAAAAAACCCCATAAAACATCTCCAGGTAAAATCTGGTATTTTCCTCGCACTCTATTACAACTTGTACATAGTTAAAATTTGTAAGCAGGAAATTTGAAATCTTTCTCAGCTTATCACTGCAATGTATCCCCCCCAATGGAACCCAAGGGGGAAAAAAATGCCTCCTTTTATGAAAAGAACCTTTTCCAGAGCAGGCATTTAAATATTAAAAATAAATAAATCAAGTCAGACACACATTCTTATAATTAATTCATATCACTGAAGGCTGGAAGTTAAGGGGCCTTTGTGCTTACAAGACAAACTGCATGACTAATACAATGTGAAGGGGTATCATGAGAGGTCTCTGCTTGCTTTTGTGAGTTAAAACTGATAAAATTCTTCTAATAAAGTCAGGTTCAATGCACCAAGAAGACTAAGAATCTTTATCCTCTGATCTGAAGATGCAGCTTTGAAGGGGGTAGAGATTAATTGGATATATTCATCTATTCTCACACAGACTGATTAGGCTAGCTGGGGGTTAGCAGGAAGGACTAATCAATGAAAACTAATAACAACTTAAGTGAATGATTAGAGTATTAATTATTCATTTTTGAAGGAAAATGTCATCATAGACCTTTATATTGATTGACATAGTTAAGCAGTTACTCTTTGTGTTTATAGTGAACTCAAGAAACGTTTTTTTTTTAACCTATATAGTCTTGATACATGGACAAATACTATTTTTTCTGTAAGTATCAAAATCTGTTGGTTATAACTGCACCTACACAGGAGATTTCTACCAAAGGCAAGTCGCTCTTGGTTTTACACTAGTTTAAGTGAGATTTGAGATTAATCTTGTATTCACCAGCAGCTGCTGAAATTCTTTCGTGTTCTCGTTTTCCCACGTATTATTCCCATCAATAAGCCCATCATGTCACTTGTAAGGCTTCTCTTCATTACACTGCAATGCAATGCTTTACGATTATTCTCCTCACTCTCTGCAATAAGCTACGTGGGACTGAAACAGAACAATCACTTACAGCCTTTGATACCTAATTAAAAACACGAGAGGTACAGCACTTACCAACTTAACCTACTGCCAGGAGCCCACCTAAAGCATCCACAGACCCCTCCGCGAGCTGCCAGCGTGCGGAAGGGCTGACCAACATCACTCCTGCTATGTGGATTAACAACAACAGCACTCAGCTTCTCAGCTGTCTGCAAGCAGCACCAGTGGCAAGAAAGTATTACATCTGCTTTTTGGTTAAAAAGAAATAGGAATATAAAATCCCAGATCTGACCAAAGTCAAGCAAAATGCCTCTATTTATTCCACGGGCTTTGAGGATGGTACTTCTGCAGACTTGATGGAGATGAGAGACAATTCTTCACAGAGGACCATGGAAATGGCTGTCCTGTTTGCAGGTCCCAAGGCTGTTTGCATCACATTCCTGATACTCTCTTTAAACTGAGATTATTGTTTTGGTATTTTATTCCCTGGTTTTCCATAGATGCAAGAAAATTCTTGGATAGTCTTCAAATTTATTACTCCTCCCCACTGCAACTTCTCCTCCTACCAGAGCTTCTCCGGACACACCACCCTTTGGGGAAAAATTCTGGCTACTTTGTGGGTTTTGTAAACTGATTTTTTTTTTCTACTTAGGAAATCATGCTTCTCTAAGCATTTTAAACACTAATACAAAACATTTCAAAATTACTAATGTAAATTAGTTTTTCACTTATAAGGGCATTAAAAATAGCGGGCTCGCTCTTTCTTCCCAAGATGTTTTGACTCAATCACTGGGTCTTACTTTCAGCCAAAAAAAAAAGCTATGCTAAAAATATACATTTTCAGTACTCAGCACATTTAATTATTAAGTCCAGTGAAAAAGTGAAAGTCTTCCCTATTATTTAGTTATTCAAAACTTACTCCAGAGAACCAGCAGACACTAAAGCGTCACGCACGTGTTTCGAAGAAAAATTTTAAGGTATCTGAATGGAAACAGTCGCTTCATGTATTAACAAACTGTCTGTACATGGCACTTAGACTCCTCTTGTAATTTCCATTGATGTTAACGGCAACTCCATGCACTTATAGGGCCAAAGTATATACCCTGTAATAATTACCTTAGAATATATTCCTAGAAGAGGCTCTAGCATGTATTTTCTAACTATATGGAATAGTACCACGTTCTGTCATCATGCCCAGAATTGCTATCGCTGGATTAATATTAAAGCTTCAGAAGCACCATCTTCTTGGTGCTCTGTAACAGCCCTCCAAGGAGCAGCACTGAAAATAGGCACCTGGAGACTCGGCTGCCAGCTGAGCCCTGGCCCTGCAAAACCGCGTACCAACCCACGCCCTGACTTTTACCGATACATCTAACACAAGCTAATATGGTACAGAAAGTTTCCCAAAGAGAAACAATGCCTGTCTTAGCATAAAAAGTAGTGGAAAGTAAATTAGATGATTACCATTAAAAATATTTTCCTAAGGTTAAAATATGGTGGTATTCAAGATACGGCTGCATTTTCATTTTTCATGATAGTTCCCTATTTCACATGTGAATGAGTCCAATCTTCAAAATGTTTTCCTGTAAACTTTGCTGCTATTTGTATCAGCAGGCCCATTGTTCAGAGCTGTGTAAAAACTGTTGAAACACATTGACTTTTTATAGCAACAACTTTAGGAAAGGCAACATTTGTGCGTGAGCAAAAGATATATAATTGAAAGGATCCTTCCCATTTCTAAATGTTTTCTGACTATAAAATCCCAGGGGAGTTTGCACTGCTTCTGAAGGAGAATATAAGAGGCCTGAAAACTTGCAAAGTTTAATATTTTATTTCCAGAAAGAAGCACATATAGTTTCAGCACTATACAAGTTATTCTTTCAAGATGAAAATGAGATAGCTGTGCTTCAGTTTGGAAGTGCATCCCATTAGAAAACCTAGTGCCAACACAAATGTGCAGATGTCTTTTTAACTTTACTTTTGGCAATGCATCCATTGCAAATTCTTTTGAAAGGCACCTTTGTAATTGGATTCTGACGAAGAAAGTTGACTCTAAGAGCTCTGCAATCGGGTACGAGGAAAAGAAAAAGATGTGTGCTGTAGAAATATCTGTGGAGAATTTTTCTGAGCTAGTAGGCATGGCTCTTTGTCAGTAATTCCATTTGGATTAATGATTAGCACTTCTAAAAAAATAAAATAGAAATGAAAAACATAAGGCTAAGGTATATGCACACATTCAGAACACAAAAAATAGTTTTATAGATATAATTTGCAATATATGAACTCTCAATTTGGTGAATATTCTGAAGGAAAATTTGCAAAACATGCCTAAGACCCCTAAGAATTGCAGCAGTAACAGCAGCAGCAAGAAGCAAGGCTTAACAACCATCTCACGTTTTTCTGCTGCACATCGGTGTGCTGCACAGTGCCAATTCTGCTAAACTCCAAAATAAATCACTGTTAATGAAGCATGCTGCACATACAGACAGCAACAGGCATCTTTTAATCACCTCAGCAAAGGAAGAGCTAAGGGTAAGCACAAAACACTGAGCACTAACATGTGAGTTGTTAGATTTAAAGTGGTGCGTACCCTCCCACTGCCGCAGATCTGACCTGAGGGCAAGAGCAAGTATCTAACGTGAATTAACTACTTTTGTGAATAGCGACATTAATTCATGGTGCCAAAACCTCCAAAGAATTACCAAGTTTTTTAAACAGAAGTACAGTATTATTATGATCTTCAGGCTTGGATGCAGAAGAGAGAACCAAGCTACGGGTTACCAGCTGCTGCCTGGTTATATACAACTTGGGGTTGTACAGCTTCTGAGAGCACAAAATGTTTGCATGTCTGAGTAAAAAGGCATATGGCAAACGTATGCAAGAACACCTACATTGGATGCATATTGCAGGTCAAGTCCAGAAAGACCAGTCCCAGCAAAACCTGAGCACAGGATTTAGCATAAACTCAAATTCATCTCCTCTACACAAAAAGGGTAGAAAATAAGCCACAGAGTTTTCTGAGATTCAAAAGAAACCCTTTTCCCTAACACAAAGATAACTTCTTCTAATATATGCATACAAAAAGATCTATATCTATCAAAGATGTGGTTGCTAGGTGCTTCCCAAGTCTTAGCAACACAACTAAAAGGTCTGCAAAGCTACACTAAAATGCCATTATCCATTTCCATCTCTCCAAACACACTTTTCAAAAGTATACAGACTTCACAGACCTGACAGTGCAGGACTAAGTCCTGTTTTTTGAAAAGACACTATAACACGTGTTCATTTAAGCTTTTAACACTTAAGAAGCAGTGTTAGCAGTGAAATATTGAAAAGGAAATGGTTAGTTGTACATGAAATGATTTAACTTTAGAAGATTTTAAACCCTTTACTTGAACATCTGATTTTTAACCCCTCCATACCACATTCAATGGACAATGCAGCCATTTTTGTCAAAATAACCACAATGAAATGGACTGGCCATCAGTTCCTTTCGAGTCCCCAAATACTCTAAAGAACGAGGCACCCTCTCTGGAAAGAAACATTCACAAAACCCAGCGTTCACTGGTAGCACAGCTTACCTTGTCCTCTTTGGGGTATGCCTGCCACACTTCCCTCAAATGCTTTTAAGGGAGGAGGAGTATGGAAATTTCAACTCTGGGAAAGAAATTAACATCAAAATTCATTTCTCCTTCTCACTACCTGGCAGGCAAAATTATCTGCTTATTTTTAAAAACAGATACGCACGTGGGCTGCCTGCATGCAGTCTATCTGTGATTTGAACTCACTTTTGCAGACTTCTTTGCAGGACAGGTGTTTTTTCTATTTTATCACTTTGGAAGTTTTCAATTTAGACTTCACCAGAGGCCAATTCTGTAACTTTACTGAAGGGTGGATATAGCTGACTGAAAAGCCATAGTTGGAGAGTAATTATTGAAAGTTCACTGCCAAAATAAGCCTGTCTTTGGTCTCACGTTTTCCAGTATTTATATTAATAGCAATGGTGGAAGAGAAGTTGTGCTTATTCAGTCTGCTGGTGACACTAAGAGGCTGCAGGTACCTCTGAGGATGTGAATGTAATTCGAAATCACCTTGACAAATTGGACATAAAACCAGACTAAAATGGAAGGATAGATTTGTGTAAGAGACAAGTGCTGCGTACTGCAGTAAATAGGATGCTGCATTAAATAGCACAAACATATGCTGGGGAGCAACCGGCTGGGTGATAGCTCTGCACTGATCCACACGTGGCTGAACATATCAGCAATGCCGTGGGACCGTGCAAGTAGCAAAAACCATGCCTGGGATGTATAAACCAGATTTGCAGGTTCTTTTCATCTAAAAATTCCTGCTAGGTAAGCAACCCGTCACTCTCCCTAGCGCAGGGGAGCCTCAGGTGCAGTACTACACCCAAGAGTTGGTGCTGCGTGTCAAGGAAGATTTGTCCCAAACAGAAGCATCCAAAGGAGAACATCACAAAGGATTAGAGGTCTATAAATGTCCTATAAATAAAAACCAAATGGAGTTGCTTAGCCTAAAGAATAACGAAGAGAAAAATGCTAACGGTATTAAAATATGTAAAAGACTTGAAAAATAGAAGGAAATAATTTGTTCCCATATCCAAAACAGATGCAACAAGAATCAATATGCAAAAGAGATTAAGGCTTAGACTTTAGGAAACACCTCTTGTAATGTTAAATCCAGCTCAAGCACAGCTGTGGGCAGTCTGAATAGGCTGCGGAATATCCATTGTTGATGTTCCTTAGCAATTTGTAAGATAAATTTAAGTCCAGGAACAACATAGCTATTGAGGACAGAGACAGTATGTATTTTGCTTCTGGAAACACCAATATTTGGAAGGGGATGGAGAGAATTCTGAACACTGGGATTCTCCGGTCCTGTTGCTGCTCGTTGCAAGGCGAGGTCCTTCTCCATCTGATTCAGAAATCAGAACAACAATAACCTTGAGCCTCCGATAACTGGAAGTCACTCAGACTGGTGGACTGAATGGCAGCACAGAGCCATCCTCTGTAAATGAAGGTTAAAGAAACTGTTTGGCTTTAGTCAGGAGTCATGGGGCAAAAGCAATGAGGTTTCTTTTCATGTAACAGACAAACAAGGTTTTTCCTAAATTAAAGAAAACTGCTTTATCTGTGAAAGGGATTAAACAGTGTTATTCCAGGGGAGCAGCATGAGGAATTAATTCATAACAAGGTTGTGGCAGATACAGAATGCTAACAGCAGTTAAGGAAAGCAGCAGAATTAGACCTCGTTCAGTGGGACTGCATCAGTACATCAGCCCATCAGCATGCGAGAATATCCTTCTCGCAATTTAGTGTCCCAAAGCAATGTGGAGGTTGGACACCTCTGTGAGCATGTTAGTGTGAGGGGCAGGAACCGTGTCACCCGGGTTAAACTAGTAAGAAATCAGCGGTCCTGGAAGAGGTGATTCTGAAGGGCTGTGAAGTGTTGAAGGTGCTTTTGAGCCTGTTGCTCAGAAATAGCTGGTAGCCCACGTGGCTAGAGAGCATCACTGTGATACACTCCTCCAAGAAGCATCCTGGGTGCGGGCAGGTCCAGTCTCCTGCCGGCCCCCGCTCCTGAACGCCGGCCGTGGTCCACATTCAGCAAAGCATCAGATTTCTAATCCCAATCCGGCCTCTTGATACTCTACTGAATCCAGGCCTGTGTGTCGGGAGAGGCACGGGCTTTCTTTAGCAGATGCAATCAGTGACCCACAAAATTGAATGTCCAAAAATAGGAGGTGCCTAAAAGATGCGTCCCCAGCAGTGCAAATCTTCACAGTAATCCTTTTTTGATGTACACATTGCTGACTTTTTTCAGCACTCAAAACACAGCTTTTTTTTCTGCTGTGGTAGCTGTTGTTATGAGTCCTGAGATAAATATTGGCCTTCCTTTCTGTATAAGGGAAGAGAAAAGGGAATTTGAAAAGATGGCCTGGGGAGATGAAGGGTAGCGGGAGCTTGCTGGTGGCAACTCTCACCGAGCTCTCCTCGTTCTCACAGCATGTCTGTCAGATCCTGATCTATCTTGAGCTTCTTTGCTGAAATTATCCCTTCTGGAGTTGCACTTAGACACAATTCACACATTATGAAATATATACGGGCATATTGTGCCTGATAAAACAAATGACACATACGCAGCATGTTTCTGAGACATGCTCATGATAAATGGGAATGAAGTGCTTCAAAAAATTAATTATCTAAACAAAAAAAAGACTGAGAAAAACAATGTCAGTTTTTACATTGTGTTTCCTCCTTTGGGCATTCATTCACATTCACTAGATAGAGATTTCATTTCACTATATCAGGGAAGTTACAGCACCTCAACAAATGCACGTTCCCAACTCACTCCAGTCATTTGTATTTGTCAGGCTGTGGGGTCTTTGGTGTGCACTGTGCCTGAGCCACCCCCTCGCCGTCACACACCTGCCACTGCTCGGTCCCCACCCGAGGATGCCGAGGTACACGTACACACGGGAAGCGAGGATTACGTCCATCGGATTAAAACAATAAATATAATTCTAACAATATTAGCAAAGATCGCTGAAGGAAAACTCAGTAAGTGCCCACTGCTGTGAATTATGACCCCTAGAATTTAAATACAGCTTCTTCTACGTAAGTTTTTTCGATGTAAGTGCTCTGTAATTTACACTCATACTATATATCCCCCAAGAAACTGGGTGGTGGGGCCAGCTCTGTTAGTTGTGGGGCAGGCAGGTGGAGTCTTTGTCGCTGAAGTAATAAAAGGTGTATAGAAATAACTACCACTGGCACCATCCCTTTCTGACTTGTTAGATTAGAAACTTCTGGAAGCAATATACCTAGTTTATGCAGAACCTAATGCCACGTCTTAAAACCTGATTAGAGACTCTGGATTACACGAAAATTGTCAGCTAATAACAGGCACGCACTTTTGCAACATTTTACTGTGTTGCAGTATTCCCTGCACACCTTTATCACTAGCAAAAACACCTGCATGGAAGGAGCAATCCCTCTCAAACGCTGGATGTTCCCAGCTGCACAATACATCCCTTCACCTTCTGAACCAGTGGATCAGAGCGCAATTTTCCACCAAAGAAAAAAATGACAGTAATTAAAGCCTTTTAATTACTAGCCACTAACTACCACACATCACCCTATTACAACACTAACTCTTCGTCTCCTGCCCCCAGGAAACCATCATTGCCCTGTAAAACCTGAATAATTGTGTAAGCATAAATCATCTCTAGGTAAGGAGATCTGGGTGACTAATGGCACGTCTGAATTAAGGCTACTGGTGTTAATTAGGGATCACTCTATATTGTTCTACCTTTTCCATGGAAGGGATATATCGAAAAACACTCACCCAAAGTAGCACCTATCAGATAACATCTAGCTTTTCTCAACACAGAAAAAGTCCATCACACCACAAACTTGGGAGGCACTCTGCTCAAATCAGGAGTAACATTATCATAATAAAAAGCTGCAAGGAGTCAAACTTCATAGTCTGGCATTTTCTACAAATTAGAATTTACTCTCTTTTAGAGAGTTGTCATGGTTTAACCCCAGCCAGCAACTAAGCACCACGCAGCCGCTCACTCACTCCCCCACCTCCCAGTGGGATGGAGGAGAAAATCGGGAAAAGAAGTAAAACTTGTGGGTTGAGATAAGAACGGTTTAATAGAACAGAAAAGAAGAAAATAATAAGGATAACACTAATAAAGTGACAGCAGTAATGATAAAAAGATTGGAATATACAAATGACGCACAGTGCAGTTGCTCACCACCCGCTGATCGACGCCCAGTTAGACCCCGAGCGGCGATCCCCCTGCCCTCACTCCCCCCAGTTTATATACTGGGCTTGACATCCCATGGTATGGAATACCTCTTTGGCCAGTTGGGGTCAGCTGCCCTGGCTGTGTCCCCTCCCAACTCTTTGTGTCCCTCCAGCTTTCTCGCTGGCTGGGCATGAAAAGCTGAAAAATCCTTGACTTTAGACTAAACATTACTTAGCAACAACTGAAAACATCAGCGTGTTATCAACGTTCTTCTCATGCTGAACTCAAAACATAGCACTGTACCAGCTACTAGAAAGAAAGTTAACTCTACCTCAGCTGAAACCAGGACAAGAGTCTTTTACTGAAGATTGTCTAGAACACTTACCTTAAAACTCACCAATTTAAAAACAATTCCCAACTTCATGCAGAGAAAAATTTTCAATACAGTATTTTGCAAGACTAATATGAATAGCTATCCCATATATCCAAGAAATAAATGATAAACTCTGCATAAAATGCCAGCTTTAGAGATAGCAAAACTAAACTGAAGAGCAAAAGATTTTTGAGCTGGTATTCAGTAGGTCTGGCTCTTCTCTCCTAGCCATATCACTGATCCACCATCAATGGAAAAGGTCTATGAAACCCATTATGGCTTCAATTTTTTTTTTCTTTTTTTCTGATAGCAAAGACTGTCAGTCAGAGACGTGACTGCGGAGCAGAGCACACAACCAAACCTGGCTGCCAGGTAGGACCCTGCAGCCACCTCCAAAGCAAACCCAGCTCATCCTGGTCTCCAAGCAGCCTCTTACCACCAGAGAATACAGACGCACTGGGAAGCTCTAGGATGCAAAAATAAACCATCAGCCAAAGTGGAGTATTAACCTCCATCTGACTTTTGATTATAAACTTCCTAAAGAAATAAGGGTTAATTTATCGCTGTCTCAGTTTGACAGAACGTTGCACCAAAGAAACAAGGCTCAAGGGACTCTGCGTGACAATGAAGTTCCATTTATCCCTAGGTCACTGCTTCAAGATAATGAATCAAGACAGTTTCATGCTCTGAACAAAGATAGATAAGTGACATTCAAAGTTATCATTCACTTTTGAATGGGTCCATTCCCAAAACACACATTATCAGGGAGCATCATCTTGTCCAGGAGACAAAAAATTATGCGAAAATATTGAAGATATTTCCATGATATCTCTAAAAACAGCATCTTAATGACATTTTACTTTTCAGTTCTGGAGCTTACAAAATAATCCATTTTATTTCAAAGACGAAAGGAGAGCTTTCTCCATAGGAGTTCCACAAGGGTAATCAAGCATATTGGACACATACACACGTTATGAAGAATACTTTGCCCAGCGTGCTGCCTTCATTCAGTGCTACAAATTAGATGTTTCTTAAGAGTACAGAACAGAGCTTAGAAAGGAAAAACAACAAGCAAGTTTATTAACTTTGAATAGTTGATAAGAAGCCAGTATGAAAAGTTGATAAGAAGCATTCAGCGTATTCCTGGAAACGCAGGCTATCAAAACAATTTCCTCATCACCTATTACCAGCAGAAGGTTTCAAACCCAGATATAATTGAGATGCTTGGACCTAGAAATGTTTTTAACTCTTTTGTTAAATTCAAAAGCCATCTAGGGAAGGAAAAAACCACCCGCCAACCATTTTGATATCCCTGTTACGTGATTATTTAGTGTTTTGTTTTCCCTTCAAATTTTATTTCAAAAGGTTGCCTGGAATTCGAGTGTTTGATGGGAACTGCTTTCACCCTCTGACTTTTCCAAATACAAGGTTAGGTGCTTAGCGCTTTACTTCTGCTGGGATGCCATTAAAGTTCTAGTCCTCTCAGACAAAAAGAAATCCTTCCTGATTTTTCCAAGTAATGGCACTAAGCGAGCCATATATATATTTTCTTATTGCCAAAAATAGGCTTCCTACTGCAGCTGGAAGCAGAAGTAAAGAGGGTTGATTTCTCTCTCAGCATTTGCTGGTATATCGAGGCCTAAATTTTAGCTCTCAGGGGATCTTTTGAAAAATTAACATGGTCCGAATTAAGGGCTCAGTAAATAATAACTAAAAGTTTAATGTGTCTGAATTTCTTAAAAAGTGAAAGCCATACTTCGGTGATCATATCCTATATCAATTTTAGTGGACCGCAGGGTGGCACTGCAAAATATTTTCTGAAATATTATTTCTGGCTGACCACCCTTTGGTGTTTATTCAGTTTGAAACTGAAAGATCTACACAGTCTGGGAAGAGCAATTTCCCAGAAGACTTATACATATTATCAAAACAAGTTATATATCAAACATTCGAAACAATAACAAAGCTCATCTAAGTGATCAGCTACATGCGGTGGGCACCAGAACTGCAACTGGCTGAGTCCCACTGCCCGCCCCCCCATGACCCGCCGCTCGTCTGGTATACCGAACTTTTAATAAACCCCCTCAATTCTTGAACTATGAAAAATTAGTTGCAGAAACCATTTCTCACAGCTTCTTGTTGCTCCTGTTGTTGTATAAAATATTAAAAATAGATTTTAACCTCAGGCTGGGAAAACTTACGTAAAGTTCTAAAAAATCCACTAACCTGATTTTGTCATAAATGTACCTCATTTTCACTCTTTAAAAAAAAATATTTAAAAGATATAGTTATTTTTAATGGGTCTGTCTAGTATATGCTAAGTTTAGCATTATCTGTAGAATTATTTTATTCAAGTAGCAATACAATACAAATCAACCATGTACAATTTTATTTTTTTTTTTTAATTGCTGGCAGTAAGTAGACTCAAATAATGAACTTAAACTCCTGGACTTGGGTCTCAGAGGATGCAATGCCCAGGGAATAGCTGGTTATTCTTGAACTCAGGGAAGACTTTTTGCCACTCAAAGCTTTTCAGCATTTTCTTCTAGCAGAATTTAAGGTAAGAAAAAACAGCACCATGCATAGAAGAAAGAAGAAAAAAAGAACCACCCGTATATACACTTTGCACTTTTTACATAAAAATAAGAAAACTTGCATAGCCGAGCTCACAGGCTATCCTGTAGCTTGAATCTGTTTCACAGAGGTACAAAGCTGGAGCTGGCGTTGCTCTGCACCACATTTCAAGTGGGTTAGGAGATCACGACAATCTTAACTCTGCATTACGTTAGCCCAGAAACCTTTGGTGCATCTTAGCAGCACTCTTAATTACATCGTATTTAAAGTGAACTTCTCTGTGTATACTTGAAACGCAACGTGGCTGCTCTACCCTTGCCTCCGGCTGTCAATTGATTTGTAAGAGACAAAAAACATCTTGGGGCGGTTTAAACACTGTACTACAAATGAGCCCTGACAAAAGTTTGATGCGAGGTGTCAGAAAGCATTCCCGGCTCTGCAGGTTGTCTTCCAAGTGAACCATTTACTTGAGAGGAAAAGCCCAGACCACATGGACTCCTTAACACAGGTGCCTTCACAGTCACTTCTCCGACTTGCCTGGCATCCCGCTTATACTATCAAACCCCTTTTAATTTGTATTCAAAGGCAGCACTGGGGCCCCTGCCTTCAGCCTTGTGTTTCGGCTGCTCTCAGCATTTCTCCTGCCTGCAGCCTGTTCTGGGGGCTCCACTTCTCACCACGCTTAGTCCGGAGTTGGCGGTGGCACAGTTCATGGTGCAAAGCCAAATGGCTCAGCTGCTTGTGTGAAACTAAGGAACCCACGCAATGAGACAACACAGCGAAATATGAGAATTTACAGACTCACAACCTGCTTTTCCTCCCGCTACCAGTGGACTATTTCCAGCAGCGAGGCCGGGATCACACACAGGATATCAAGTGAAGGCACGGCACGCCTCTTGTGCATCCTTTGCGATTTTTCTTACTGCAGAAATAGTGATGTCACTGTCTCCTTCGCAAATTTAAACTAAAGACACAGCTGAGCCAAAACCCTGTTTGTGATGTTTTGCTATCAAATAGTCTGCTTTTACACCTGAAAGTGTTAGTTTCATAAAAAACCAAGCTTCTCCCCAAGGAAATTAAAAGGGAAGCAGACAAATGGAGGTCTTGCCTTGACCGCGGACATACAGAACAGGCTAATTCAGCCTTGAAATCAGTCGATTGGAATGGCTCAGATCTTCACTCTGGACTGGACTGAAGACAAAGTTTTCCCTCCCACCGGGAGAGTAAGTCCTCCAAAATCAAACAACCAAGCGGCCAAAGGAAGACCACCGAAAGCTGGAGGTTACGGCCACTGAGAGCCCAGGCTGCACAGCAGAAGGCTGGGGACACCCCAAGCTGGAAGAGTCATGGTCATGCATGGCTTTGCACCTAGGAGCTCCTTGGAGATCCCTCCTGCCAGGCCAATAAATCTCTGCAGAAGATGATTTAAAAAACTGTGGCTAAGTAGCTTGCTACAAAATAAGGGGAGGGCAGGAGTTCCTGGCTATTTCAGGAGAGGTGACTCGGCTCAGCGATGTGAAGCGTGGATGGCAGACCAACCATACGCAGTGTGCACAGCAAAACAAAGTGACTCCTATGACACCTCCATGTAATCACTGCTATTATTTGGTACACTCCATAATGCAATCCTTTTGCTCTGATTTAATTACTAAACATAAAAGGAAATAAACTTCAGAATGAAAACAAAGAAATTGCACTGCATGTAATTTATGGGAGCTATTCTTCAGCTGAATACCATAAAACCCTGCATGTTTATGATACCCTATTAGAGGGCTGAAAACATGCTTGCATTTGCCTATATTGACTATGCAGATTATGCGATATTACTGCCTTTTGCTGCCTCTGCCATTTTTCATAGAAGTAGTGTATTTGTTTAAAGACATCCTTGCACTAAGCATTGGCTCCTGATAGGAAAAAAAAAAAAAAAAAAAAAAAAGACTGGCTGAGTACTCCCTCATCGCCAGAGGCTGTCAAGCTGGTAAGTGCCAAGCAGCTGGCAGAGGTACACAAAAGAAGGGGACACTGCACACAGTTTTGTTTTCAATCTGGAATATCAATTATTGGAGGAAGCAACCCCACAGCCAGACAAAACAAGAACCATCTCTGCAGTGGATAACTATGTCAAATGATCTGAGCCGCACTGGCATTTCAGGAATGGCTGGATGGTAGTATGAGGATTTATTGAGATATCATGTTAAGCCCTTGGTTTTCTTGTCATAGGAAACAGATGAAAGGAAATAAGGTTTGCAAACTTGACTGCAGCATTGATTTATGTATAACAGCTTCAAAATGTGTGAACAGAAATGTGTTTTCCTGTTATCCCCGGCTTAGGGCTCTGCCTACCCTCCACTCCCGCAAGTGGAAGACCTGGGGACGGCGGCTGTAAGGAGCAGAGCATGGTCCCGCTGCCTCTGGGAAGCTGCTCTCCCTTCCCAGGTCACAGCCGTGGCCCAGGAGGAGCTGCCTGAAGCTCTTCTGCTCGTTACCCACAGCGAGAACACAGCAGCACAGGGAGGGCACAGGAGGAAAGCGAAGGAGCCAGGAGGGACATGAGGGCAGGTCTCGATGCACACGCTATTCTCTGACACTGAAGCTATCTTCAGGGTACAGGTTTTCAAAGGTTTCCCCCTTTTTAGCCCTTCCCTGAAGAGCAGATTCTTCTCCCACCCTGCATGGATAGGAAAGAATGAAAAAATAGGATGAGTTCACACTGAATTCAGCCTGTTCTCCAAGAGGTAGCAGGAGTTCATCTCTTGCCAGCTTGCAGACAGGCCAACCTACCTACTGAATCACATATCAGCCATGCATCCTAGTACTGTGTCAAAACATTCCCTTTTACTGCTTATTAAACACCATTTTAATATCTCCTAGAGTGCTAATTGTCAGCTTTCCAACTTTCATCTGCATCTTATCTTTATGTGCAACTCATTTCCAGCCGTAGTCAATATTTTCCACTTTTCATTTTGCATAGATGGAGCTATCAACTCAAATTTAATACATTCAATATTTGGCAAAACTTTTTAGTGATTTCTAGGCATTTCTGGGACAACTTACTTTTAAAAAAATTATACTATCTTGAATTTAAGATAAAATAGAGTCCAAAACCAGGAAACAAAGAATATGGAATTAGAAAATTAAGACTGAGAAAAGGATGAAAAACATGTCTGAGCAAAAATATCATCTGCTTCAGCTTCATAGGTTTGAAGTTAGGAATCTGATCATGCCAAAATTGTCATCTTTGTCGTTTCCCATAATCACTCCAAAGGAAGACACAGATCCCTAACAGCTCTACTGCTGTTCGAGGCTTTTCCCATTTAGCCTTTTCTAAATCATTATCATAAAGCCAGGACTGAAAGCAGGATAAGAAGTCAGGTTATTTAACAGCAGGTGGATCTTTTTTGGTTTTCCAGCACGTGATGGAGAGCCGTCCCAACGCATGGCTTTACCTGTGTCCTTGTCAGCCTGGCGTTAGACCCCTGGCAGTGCTGCACGTCCCACTGCAAGGCTCAGAGGTGAGCCGTCCCTCCGCCACCAGGAGGGGAGAAGCCACCCACCACGGTGGGGTGTTCTGGGGGGTGCCAGGGGACTTGGGGAGGGAAACTCTCCCAAGGACAAATCTGCTGGCAGGCAGAAATAAGGACATGAGGCGGACGCGCAGTCTGGTAGGAGAGAAACCTGGGAGCAGAGAAGAAACCAGGCAACAAGATCAAAATACACAGTTTGGGGGGGGAAGAGGAGCGTGAGCAGGCGCTGAAGCCACGGCACCAGAGGCAAAGCCACCCTACAGCTGGTAGGAAACTCTCAAAAAGCAGGAGAGCCAGACCTGAGGGGTGGTTTGAGACTCCAGCTGTGAACAAGGAGGACAGACCCAGATTATATTAGGGTTCTCCCTTGCCATATAATTAAAGTGATCTTTTGAAGAGCTAGGTAAGGATTTACTGCATGTAGTAAAACTTAAATTCTACAATTTAAGTTACAACAATAGTGTGTTAATTTATCTCCTGTTAGGACAGTTAAAACAATGACTAGTAGCTATAACCAGTGGGCTGAAATAGCCCATTTTACAGCCTGACTTACAGGTCGTTGATGCTAATAGAAGCCTGTTAGCTCCAATGGGCATTGGATAAGACCATAGTAGAAATAATAGAAACGGCACTGGATGGAAGAAATACTGTAATGTGGTAAATATTTGCATCATAGAATTTATCAGTTAAATTAGTTCTACGTATAGGATACCCATTGACAAAGAACTATACACATTATAAACCTTAGCCAACATTTAACAAGAAGTCCTTATTTATTTTTAATTAAAGCAGCAGCTACAGGCACAACCATTACATTCCCCAGTATTTTACAACTACCACGTTATCAAGGGGAACTCCATGAAATACCCAAAGTGAGCTAGAAGTTATAGATAAAACAGGAGAAAGATAACTATTTCAATCAAAGTGATACTTGTACGAGAACTCGCTCAGTGGCATTACTTGAGTCAGACGCTCAGGAGATAAACCGAGATGTGGCTTGGGCACTTCTTGGAAATGCTATAAGCAATGCACATATGCTGATTTCAGCCTCTACAGTGGCAGGAGGAGCGCAAGGAAGCTGTGGCTTCCTTGAAAACACGAGACAGAAGGCAAAGCTGATAGTTACAAACGCAGCAGGAAAAATCCTATTTCTTCCTTTTACTTTTTTTTTTTTTTTAAATCGCTACGCACGAGAAAGAAAATCACAGTAAAGGCACAGCAGGCACCGCTATTGAGTGCTAATCACAAGACAGAATTGTTTTAAGTTTGGAGATATAAAAATGTTTAATTTTAGTCTACAAAGTTACTAGTTTTAAATATCCCTTAGTTTATCTGTCTGTTCCTTCTGTCTGCTCAGCTCTGCAGAGGTTCTCAAGCCCCGCAGCCCTCAGACTTTTAGGTTTGTAAGAATATTAAACTCTATACAAAGATCAATTAATTCTAGAGAGCTCTGTCTGCTTTTAAACTCAGATGTGAAACTATCGCTTTTTATAATGACGAAGGCATGACCATTGGTTGTTTCCACATCTTCCTTCAGAGAAACGTTCATTCAAGCTAACTAGAAAGTTCAGAGAAACCATAAAAAAAACCACGCAGGGGACAATTTAAATGTACTTAAAAACTGAGGCAACTTCCATGAATCCTGACCTACTTTGAAAATTTACTGCAAAAACTTCACCAGGAAAATTTTCTTTTGCCTGGAAGCAACGCTGCAGATGTTTTGCAGTCTGTGATAAGCAATGCTTTGGTTTAGGAGCTGGTGTGCTGACCTCTGCACACTGGCGGTTTCAGCTCCACAGAGAGAGACAGGACTGGCCGATCTGTCCCATCTGTAACGAGGGGAAACGCAGGTCTCCAACATAATCCGTGACTTCTAATGCACAGGACTACAGTTAGCAATTCTTAATAACCTGCAGTGGTCCTCCAGGACTGTCCCGTGAGCTGATTTTGCAACGAGAGTCTGGGAGTGTTGGACAGGAGTTCGTAAAGCAGCATCTCCTGATTGCGACCACAGTCTGGAGCAATGGTCCCTGAGCCGCCCCATCACGAAGATGCTGCTGGTGAGACCTGCGGCTGTTCCTGACGGCCGCAGAGCCGCCGGTCCACGCGGGGACCAAAGCACGGTGTGGAACCGAGGCCCGAATGCACGTTTCAAACGGACAGAGGAACTGAATTCGCGGTGATATCAAACATCCACGTACGCTTGCACAGAGAGAGAGACAGATAGCGATGCTTCCGATCAGTGCAGGGGTATTTAAATGTACCGGATGACAACAAAAACAGTAGCTGTTGTGCTTTTATAAAATAAATAAGAGAGCCAGACCCATCCCCTAAGCTCATCTTTAAGCACCACTAACATGTGCTTATTAATAACCCTAGCAAGCCAAATTCCCTGACAAAGTACGCTTTCCTTGCAGGGACAAATCACTTTCTAGTTGGGACAAGGGGGTATGAGCCATGCAAGCTATCACAACACTTCTCTCCCTGGTGTTTTCCTTTGGCCTACACTTCTGTGGAATGAACTTAAATATGATAAATGATAAGAATTTCACCCTTGACTGGGAATTCAAATTATCATATTGATTAGCTTTGCCACATACAAAGTGGAAAATATTCACAAAATTGACAGGCTTTAAAGAATAAAAGTTTTCACCTTGTACATGCAGAATAGCAACACAAGACAGAGCTAATCAATAGGGAAACAACTTTCTTCTGAACCAAGAAATACACGCACCCCCGAAAAATCACATCCTCAAATTATTTCACTGTAATATTTTGAGTATTGACCTGTTTCCTGCCTGAAACATGCCCTCAAACCTCATAGACAGAAAGTCAATTCTGCCAATTTCATTTTCTGAAACAGAAGCACATTTGTTAGTGACAAACTTGATTAGAAAGGCATCTCCTGGCAACCTGGGGAGTGGGAGGTGCATGTACAGGCATAGAAAATGAGGCTAAATATTTTCTAGATTTTTAAAAAACCTCCATAAATTAACTTTGCAGAACACAACTGAAAACTGGAGTCTAAACAGCTCACTGAGGTTTTGTTTCTTTGCAAACAGAGTCATACTCAGCACTCAACCTACGCACAGTCATTTAGGGCAGTGGTGAGGAAAGCACCAGAGCCTCCCCAAACTCTATATGCTCCACAAGCTTTTTCACAAACCCCGTTTTATCAGCCTCTCAAGTACTGCTAGAACAAGCACGTCCTTGGAGCACAGGAGCAGAGCCTTTGAGTCCAAAGAGCGAAGCAGGTCCTGCTGACAAGGACTTGTCTCTGAGATGTCGTACTGCCAATGCTTTCAGCGGAAAACCAGGTAACGTTAGCACAAAGCCTCAGCTGACATATGCTAAATGAATTGGGAGCAAAGGAGAATTCAAAACCACTCAAGATAAGGAGACTTTTAGCCGCATGAGTCTGAGGCTCTCCTCTGTCCAGCTCTGCCACCGTCTCACCTGGCACTCCTTCGCTCAGCGCCAGGGTCTCCACGCCACACCAAAGCGTTTTGGATGGTCAAGCCAAGTACACCGTCGTCCATTTTTAAGAATCACCCTTCTTTAAGTTCTAACATGGAAAATACCTCTGTTTGGAGAACTCTGAAAAACTACTTAATCCTCTCCCTTTTCTAGTAGGTGCTGTCATCATACTGTGACAGCGGGGAAGAAAAATGAACGTCTTTCCCAGAGCTGTGCCTTGCAGCAATGAAATATGCAAAGCTGCAAAAGAAAGGCAACCCTTTTATTGGGGGCTATCAGATGCATCCTCCTAGCAGTGCCCAGCCAGCTCACAAAAACCCCCAATGCCAAGGAGAATAAAATTTCTGCTCCAGAATGAAAGCAACATAAAACCAGAATTTTCCATTTCCACTTTCAAGCTTTCTTTCCTAACCCCTCCAGTAAGTCTATACACGTACTGCAGCAAGTCTGAGGACAGAGTGACCATACAAACGACTAGATGGTTTTTAAAAGTATCAGAATTAGGAACGCAAAACCCACAAAATGGGGGTTTATGGGCTCTCCAGACACATTTCTCTCTTCTTCTTGCACATTTCTTCTAGTTGCAAAGACATCTTTCTGTAGCGTGAACTTCTGCGGACCCCCCCCCAGGGTACGGTGATTTGGCAGCCAGCCGTGGGATGGCGGCGCTGCGTGCGGAGCTGTACCCTGCGCGCAACCTCCAAGGTACGCTGCCATGCTATGTCAGCCTGCTCCTGAACCACCGCACAGCAACGCCTCGCCAGCAAAATTTTTAGCTGAACGGATTAAATGCAAATGGGAAATCTACTTATTGCATCTCTCAAATTCAACCTCCAACCATTTTATTGTACTGTACAAAACTTTGGAGAAAGGAGAGAGCTAATATATAACGTTTACATGATATTGAGCTGCTGTAATACAACGCAGCATGTTAAATTTGACATCCTGGGAAACGGAAAACCTACACTCAGGTGTGCATAACTCAACAAATTGATGAAAAACTTAATTCATTATATTTATATCTTTAGCCATGTTGGAATGTAAGAAATTGTACTTCAAACCAGAGAGGATTTTAAGACCAAATATTTTTTCTGTGTCTCCAACTAAGACAGTTGGTTTATTTACGTTTCACACTGTTGATTCATTTTTAAGAAATATGATAGGTATATTTGGAGGAAAAGGATTTTTTTGTTTCTAGTATAATAAAAAAAGATGTTTCCAGCTTTCACAGGCTTGGGACATGGGAGGCAGCAGTATAAGTGATGGATTAGTGAGCGGAGTGCAGCAGAAGTGGTCAAACTTAGGTGTTCAAGACAATTTATCAGAGAACTTCCAAAGCTCTACAACACATCCCTCACACAGCCTTCACAACCGCACTTACTTTTTCAGTGTGTTTCACTGCAGCCATCACCTCTTTTTAAGAAACAAAAAGCTCCTTAAATTACTTTTTCTTTCCCGGCTTCTCTTGGTTCTTGCTCACCCAAGCCTGCCTGAGCAGGAGACCTTCTTGCAAGCCGCTCAGATTTGAAATTGAGCATAACGCTTTCACCCATCCCTAGGCAGGATGGATTTTTCATGCGTCTCCAGGATTGGTCATAGCTAATAAAAAAACCACAGTTAAGCTGGGCCAAATTTAGTCCATAGTCATTTGGAGAATTTACCTTGATATACTTTTCAAGAGATTGATTTTTCAGAGGATGGACACATAGCAGCCCATTGAAGGTCTATCACGATGCTCATCTATAATCACTAATCTCAGCCTAGGGACAGACCATTATAATTCTGTATGCACCGGTATGAAAGACAGGTTTTTGGTTGTAGTGCCAGAGGAAGAGCAGAGGAAAAAGCCTTCACAGACAGACACTTTCTGAAGTCCTAGCTGCTGCTCAGATAGTGATGTTACACATGTCATTTTGTAATGAAAAAGACCGTGTGATTATGCTTACACATAGCTGGGCACATGTAATGGCTAGGCAGTATGTGGAAAGAAACAGCATTTAGGGGAATAATAGGCTGAAAGTAAGCAGTACTCTAATATCAAGCACAGACATCTCTCTGGAGATTTCTTGTGGGAGAATTACACTAAACCCTAGTATTGACGTAAGGTTAAAAGATATTCTAAATCAATTGACATTTAAATGCAAAAACCTTGTTAACCCTCACGTATGGATCTTTAACTTTAAAATGCTACCTCAATTTGATACGAGGAAAAAGATACTTAGTATGATCAGGAGGTTTTAGTCTACTAAGATTCAGCCAGATTGTGTATTTTCATTTTAAATAGTACAGGCTAGAACACCAACTTTCATAAACCAACTGTTGATTTCTCCCCTGGGGAACAGCAGCCTATCTGTGTTTCTTGCTCATCCAGAAGAAGCTGGAAGGACTCAAAGGAGAAATTACTTTTACAGTGTCACCCCAGTTTTCTTTATTTCTGTGGGCCCCTAGCTATTTTCCTTCCCTAGGTTGTGTTTGAGAGCTGCAGCATACCCCTACATTATCTGCTGCTTCACGTGGTGTTTACCCTTTTCCAGCCTCTGAAGAGAGTTTAAATTATTTCCTGTTTCTTCAATCTGGGATGTGGTCACCCGGCTGTCTCTGATGCTTCCACTCCAGTAAATACCATTATGGTTTAATGACCCTCTATCATCTCTCTCCTGAGAGCAGATGGCGAGTACATGCACACAGAGACAGCTAAAGATACACAACTTCATCAAATCTCCTCAGCTCCATAATTTATACATGGGGAAGTTCACCAGCCATCTAACCTGGTTAGGTTCTCATGCCCCACTTGCAAAAGTTACAGAGATACTTCTAGAATTATTTATAAAATCAGTGAGAGGTGAACCCAGTATCTAAGGTATAAAAGAAGTTGTCATTGAAACTGGTGCCCATTAACTGAACCTTCAGCTGCATAAAACCTCAGAGCTGTGCCTAATGCCTTTCCATGGGAGAGCTAACACAGTGTGGAGCCTTTTGCTCTGTAACACAAATTTATTAATTTTTTCTAAGTTCAGTCTTGAAAAAAATTCAAATAATCTTTATTAGAAACTGAACCTTCATTTTGAGGAAGATTGGACCAAATCCCGAACTTCACAGTTTAAGGGCTGTGACAAATAAACTCAGCATCATGAAAGTGTCATGACAATTACACAAGCCACATCTCCTCTCTTTTTAGCTAAGAATAGAAGCTTTGTGCGTAAATCAGTGCATTTGTCAAGTTAAGAAGATAAATGAAACTGCATGTTTAAATATACACACTACACTTGCAACATGTTTTTGAAACCACTACTGTCTGAATTCCACAGTTCACAGCAATTTTGATTTTTTTTTAACATATCAAAAAATATTACTGTAGCTTATTAGAGAATGCTTTATAGTTTGACTTTTATTTGTGCCATGCTCTTCCTAAAGACAACACCTTGCACAAATGAGAAAGCCCTGCAATATTTCCAGCATTAGCGCAGGGCAACGTTGCTGATTTTGCACAACTCAGCAAATATCCTGTCGTCTTCCCTTCAATGTCATTTCCCTCTGCTGGTGAACGAACACTCCCAGACAGTTGTGGGACAACCAATAGCTTTTTATTAACTGCAGCTGCTTGGTTTTACTGGGGCAAAGAATTCAGGAAACTCTGTAGATTTTATCTAGTAGGACACAACTCTATCCTGTGGACAACTTACAAGATGGCAATATTGGATAGTCTTGAATCTAAGTTCCTGATAGAAAATCTAGGCTGGTACTTTAGTTTCATCACACATTTCACACAATAATCCATAAAGATGAAAACTGCACAAAACCAAAGTAATTTTATAACATCTGTTATCACAAATGCATCATGGCATATCCACTCAAATGTATTTGTTGAGTAGTATCTCATATAGTTTTGTTACTTTTAATAACAACTTGCTTTTCCCCTTACTTGTATTTTAGCTGTAATATATGGTGTTTTAATTTTTTTTTTGTACTCTATAAGCTTGGCAGACCAGATGTTTCCTTTTGAACAAGGTTAAAACAACAACAGAGTAGGTTTCCCTACAGGGAATAGGGCAAAGAAGGTGCCTGCCCAGCATCTCTTGGGCATTGCACCTTCCCTTTGCAATAAACACATCAAGAGCCAAGACAAACAACTGAACACTTTGACACACCTGAATTTCCAGAAGAGTTGAACGGGAATAGTTTTCTCATTACTATGGCTAATTAGTAACTTTGCTCAGTATAAACCTTGCATTCAGCAGCCAAACACGTTTTACTAACTGCCTGCAACTCTTAGACACGTTACTCGGACTCTGATTCTTTCAGCTAGGAGACTAAAGCACTAAACACATTTACTCATATATGTGTAGTTATCACCCATGCACAAAAATGTCCTTGTCTATTAGGAGGACTCTACACTTCCCTCATACTCATCAGGATAAGTTGCCACGCTTTGATTGTGTACTTTGCTTACATAATTTCTTCTCACTTACTGACATCTACCAAGCAAACGCCTGCACAGAAAATAGCAAAGATCCTGCGTTTCAACAGCCAAATCCTAGTACACCTCTAGGGTAAATATTACCACTTACTAGAAAACTACAGGGTCTGCTTTTTATTATATTTTTTAGCTTATGCAGGTTTTTTTAACATGTTTAGGCATCAGAAAGTACCTAAAGGCAGTTACTTTTTAAACATCTCTTCTCACTATAAACTATTCAAGTTTCATAATCGTTTATACAGTAACTTACCAATGCATGTGACAGCTGTTCCCAAATTCCTCCCAGTGGTCTTATAGTTGATATTTTTCCACGTACAACACATCCGCTCTCCTCAGCGTGAAGCTGTTTCTCTGCGTTTCATTTGACCACAGTCCTCTTGGACGTCTATTGCCTTATTTACATTTTCTTTGCAGAGCAGTTGAATTTCTATCCCCTGATATAGGGTTTCCTTCTGGAAAGTCTTAAATTTGTCTTCTTTAGTCCATTTGCCAACTGCCTGGGATAATCAGCTTCTGTAAATTCTGCCATCTCCTTTAAAATCTACACCACTGCTTTTTATATCTTGCCATAAGATATACTTTATTTCTTTGGTATCCTTCTGATGCTTTCCTCTAACGTTAAATCACTGGTTTTCCTTACTCAAAACCAAGCTGATACTGGTGCAGCCCTTTGCTTTATGAGCAAAACTACTTTATAGGTTCCTTGAGAATATGTACCTTTTAATTGTCGTAAAACAGATCTCTAACAAAGGCTTTCTATGCAATAAATACAGGCAGGTCTTACCTGTGATTTATAGCTTGCCTCCTACCGTACAATAAAACTGTCTGGTGCACCATTGGAACTATTAACTAAGCAGTATTGAGCTGAACATTCAAAAAATCTTCTGATTCATTGGTTCAAAGCCAAATGTATGATGTTGCTGAAGTCAATACATAAAATTGCAGCTAAGGAATTAACAGCTTAAAGAAATCAAAGATCCCTGTCATTGCTATACTCTGCATAACAGAGCCTGGCTAGCTGGAAGTATTACTTTGCTTTAAAATGGATGTACGTTTTTGAGACGGAAAGAATGCAGTAAAAAAGGGCAGATCTTGCATCAGTGCTTTCTCTTAATTAGGTCTGACTTGTTCAGCTAGGCTATTGATACTTTAAAACCCCAAAGCAATAGGATTTTCATTGAGCTCATAAAAAATTTAACTATTTCATGGTTCAATATACTATACCATATAAGTTTAATCAGAAATGACATTACCAAAACTAAAGCAGAGAAAATCTGAAATGGTATCTATCGCTCTCAGCACTAAAGGGACTCAAATTATGTGCAATAAAGCATTTAAAGCATATAGAAAATAGTGTTATGTTCCTCAGTAGCTTAAGAATACCAGGGATTACTTTATGCAATCTTTAAAGAAACCTTTCATCAAATAATTTTTACAGCATACTTTTGAGTGTAAAGCAGATAATTTTACATTTTATTCCACCTGCTGGGTGCTCCTATCCAAATCTCTCTCCTTTCAATTGCTATGCCTGTAAAAGAGGAGGACTGGAACTGGGAACCGCACTACAGGTGCCCAGCGAGATGCACGATCGGCCGCTCAAGGACCATCTCAGAGCTTCCCGAAATAAATGCTGGAGCATTCACTGCTCTCTGAGCCTGGAAGTGCTCTTCCCAGCTTTGGGCAGGAGCCACATGCTTACCTGACACCCCACACATTTCCATACTTTTCCTAACTTGATATATCACTCTTTTTAAGATTCGAGCCACTCCTTCGCTTGATCATACTGTGCTGATAGTGGATGCGCTACTGTTGCTCAGCAGAACAGCTCTCACCGATTTTCTCTCCAAATTCCCCGTTTTCTCTCTTGCACACTTCTAAGCCATTGCAGACCCAACACAACCCTTTGCTTTCGAATGCCTTGGTACATGGTGCTTTGCTAGGAACTGTGTTGTTAGCTACCACATGCCCAGTATGGGGAACATTTTCTAATAATTCAACTTTTGCTTTCAATTAAGCTGGACTGTGTTTTGCAAGGGGATTGCAACCGCTTTCTTTATCAAGGTTTTCAAACATATTTCAAATTTTTCCTCCATAAATAACAGCGCAAGGCTATTAGTACTCAGTATTTTTGTTCTTTAATGCAAACCAGAAATGGTGAAGATTACCCCATAGCTCATTCTAGCATCAAAATCAACTTGATTCCTCTGTTTAAAATAAAAGCAAGGTAAGTGACAAGCATAAAAATATTATTTAGAGAATTCACTCTATGTGGTAAAGTTTTGCTTAATTGTGCTAGGAGAGTTTGGCAATGGGGTCAAGTTTCAGCAACAAGATAAACTCTTAACGTAGAAACTTTGGTCTTGTAAAAGCAAAGCCTCAGTGTGTGCTGGTTTGTTTATTTATGCTTCTAAAGGAAAATGTATATATTTGCAAAAGTCTGACATGTTACTAAGTACACTGGGTTTTGCTAATATGATGCATGCTGAAGCACTACCCCATTCTTTCCTGCATCTGCTTATAATCATTCTAGAAATGCTGAAATTACAACATTCCTAAGAAAATAAATTATCATCATAATATTCACATCAGCCCTTTCACCGGTGCTCATTGGGGATGCCTTTTATTCTGAAATGAGGGCAAGTTCTTCTTTCAATTAGGAAAAAAATGCTGAAAACAACAAACCTTAAACATACTCATTGCACATGCTTAATTCAGACTTGCCATTTTCCGTGAAAGCAGAAAGCTTCATAATAAAACCCCAGTGTACCTTCGCAGGGTAGGATGCCAATTCCCTCGGGTACATACCTAATGCTGCACCGATACTTCACCATCTCTGCTTGCTCTAAGTTACATTTTCCTTATTCTACCCCCTTGGACTCCTTGGCTCCAGGAATATCTGTAGCACGCAGGTAACCAGACACTGCTGCTCTTTTCCTCCTGTGTGGTTCTCAGCCACATCTAATGAGAATACACTCTGTCCTCACTAGCGAGACATTTCCATACTTCACAACCTGTGGTCTTCCCTGCTTTGAGACTTACTGCCCATTCAGGAGCAGACTTATCTGCTCGTTTTTATGTACCTTCTGCACCGCAGAATTTCATGCAACTTGTGCAACTACTCTGGCCCTCAGGTAGGACCAGTTCAGCGTGGCTTCAAAGCACTCCGAGGCTTTGAGCTTTAGCCAGAAGAAAACAAAGTCCAGAGACAGAGCATTTAAACCAATGCGTTGAAAAGCATATGGAACTGCAGAGGGACATTTACTAACATCACGCAACGCCCCCGAAAATCCATACACCAAGATACGTGCTGTGATCAATCTTAAATGTCACTACCACCGCTTAGAAATTGCACGGCCTTGCAAAACCCGCAGCAGTACCCAAATGTAAGGTTAGTATTAGAGGTACTGACTCATGCTCTTGGCCAGGCAGGGGTCAGTAGGCTGAAGTAGGCATCAGCGCACGCATCAAGGAGGTGGAGGAGAACGGTCCAGCTCTTAGCCATCGATGGGTACCGCAAAAGTGCAATGCCAACTCTTTCTGTAAGCACAGCATTAGCTTAATGCATCTTTGTGAGTAATTTAAGCTGCTCAGAGTATACTTAAAGTTTCATGCTTTATTTTATTAAGTACAGGGTTATCTAGGCACCTAGAAGTATTTGTAAGAATAAAAGCAAATACTTAAAAGTTTCAGCCATTTATCATGCATCTCCAATTTGTGCTTTCATAATACTCCAAGAAACCAAAGCGAAAAGTCTTCCCGGGCAAAGCATATGCTTCTCAACTCGCTTCTCAGCATTTAAATGAAACAAATCAATATTGCTGACATTCTATCAACAAAGCCACAAACAACCCCAAAAGTTTTAAAGCCTAGCGAAAGGCATCACCCACCCTGCACTTCGCCACCCTTCCACCCCGATGGCTCCAGTGAACAGGTGCTCTGTCAACAAGTAATTTCTATATTCTAGCAGAGCACGCAACAGCCAGGAAAATTGTACTTACGCTAAATAATTCGTCCTGCTTTTGTTCCTGATATAGCTGGCTGAACCATGCTTGCTCATAACGAGTTTTATTGATGCTTGGCTCTGAGATGACACAGTGCTATCCTACGCAACGAGATCTTTAACTTTTGCGGAAAGCGTTTGGTCTAAAGGATGGCTGATTTGCTTAAATGAATCAATTACGTACCTCTGACAGAAAAGCCAAAGGGACCGTTGAGCTCTGAGCAGATGATTCTGTCTCAGCAGCTTGATTCAGTGAAGAGCAGCAGAACAGAAAACTGAACGCAGCTGGCAGAGCCCCGTCCACAGGCGGACGTGGAAGGAAAACCGGTCCTTGCAGCGCCGTGCAGCGAACCGGCCCGGTTTTGTTTTACAGGTTACAGCGAACCAGACACCGGACCACGCTCCCCGCAAGTCCCCACGGCCGTGTCCCCACTCGGGACGGGCAGGGAGCCTTCCTCTGTGCTCTGCCCTCCACCACGAGCAGCCGCATCCCGGTGGGACCCCGGGAGGGAGCAGCATCCCTCCCGGCGAGGAGGTCGTCTGCCGCTCTGAACCCATTCGCATTCAGGGTAAACCGCGCAAAACAAAACAGATGCTCGCAGGTTTCAGCGCGGGCTATAATCCTATCACTGCTGAAAGATGATTATAGAAATCCCTGTAATTAAACTGGACGCCGGGTGTCCGCAGCAGGCTGATGAGCCTGAGCCAGCTCCGCGGCCCCGTTTAACCGTGCACGGGACTGCACGCCCCGAAGCATCACCTCGCTCCCCTCTGCATAAACCTGCACTTTCTTCGCAGCTTTAATCCTTGGGGAGCAGACTCGTCTTGGAGTCTCCCCCTTCAAAGACACCAATAAAAAATACCTTCATACATCATTATGGTTTTTCAGGATTTTTTTTTTTTATTGCAGTGAGGGCAGCTATATAGATATACCTTTCTCCTATATATACTGCAGGTTTATTGTTTTATGCATGTTTTATTTAAGCATCAAATCCACTAGTGCATAAGGTCAACATAACAAATACTTAATTGCCACATTTATTTTTAAGTAAACAGATTCTTTCCCCACGGTCCTTTTGAATCAGTAAAGGCTGCACTTAAACCTTCTCAACACAGCCCCAGGAACAAAACACTGTACTGCAGTCGTAACAACTGAATTTACACACTTGCGGATGTACATAAACACGTACATCAAACAGATGGGGAGAACTAGTTAAGGAAAAGTCAGGATGCAGATTCACTAAAGGAATTATCCGGAGAACACCTGCAGTACTCTCATCCCCAATCCAGAGGATGCCCAAGGACACGGATCCCAGACTCGGCTCCACCACTCCCAGGTTGCCAGTGGAATCGGGGACCACCAGTGTTTTAAGGAAACTGCTTCCAGGGCTTCAGCAAAAGCAATATTTACTTTATGCAGTATATACTGGAACAAACCAAAGCCATTCGCTTGAGATACAGGAGAGGACAAAAGTGACAGACAAATGGACCAACATCTAGCTTCCATACAATCCATACAGGATTCACAGCATGTTGCCTGGGATTACTGCATACCAAATTCTTTGAAACTGAGAGCGGAATACATGTTTCAATTTTGTTTGTGTGTCAATTATATATTTCTGCATTTAATGATTATAAAATAAAAATTATATTATTCCATTTTTTCACATAATATTCTGAAACTGCAGCTTTTGATAAGGTAACCATGCTTTTATTATAATTTTATGTAAATTGCCATAGATCCAGTGAATTCAATTAACTGAACTGAATTCCAATTTGCAGAGCAGCCTGGTCCAATAATTCAAAAACTGCATTTCTTGAACATTTTTAAATTGACCAGTGCTTACAAATCTGTCATTTCTATTTTTACTATTGTTACATAGCTGTCAGCGTACATATTTCATAGAAACTGTGAGATGCCCACAAAAACAGGTTAATTAAGGAGTTCTCGTCCATCCCAGTCATATTAACAAGCAGACCCTGTGAGCAAACAAAAAATGAAGCAAATGAAAATATCCTGAAGTATTTATTCAGTAATAAAATGGAAATAAAGACTTTAATTGCCTTTAAGTTCTATTCAGTCTTCATTTCCTTAGAAATTATATAGATTCATTTTTTATTGTGCTTTGGGTTGGATTCACTGTGGTGCTCTGTGACTCATATTTGTTTCTAAATGGTGGTGGTAATTAGTAAACACAACTCCGTCTAGTTCTGTTTATCCCTGTTGGGATGTATTCCCTTGGAGACAGACTATCAAAGACAGGAAGACTTGTAACTTTAAATTGTATGATGTCTCAATGATTTCTTTAAAGTAGGATTCATTGCAATAAAGTAAACACAACATTACTGAAAAGAAAGCACATATTCATTATTAAATCATTCAATACGTGTAAGAAAGACCAACAAAACAGGAACTGATAGATCCTGTGTAAGAGAACACTATCAGAGGAGGAAAAAAAAAAAAAGAAAAAACTACATTAAGTGATTCAAAAGAAAGTGCTGAAATCTGATTAATAAACCACAGCAATCTCGCCTAACAATGTTTTAAATCCCTTATTTCATAAGACTGTATAAAGCAATGGATGTTTCCGCTGCTCGAGCTTTGTGGCGGTACTTAGGGAGATTGAACAGAAGAAAGGAGCTACTTATTTTAACGCAAGCACAACAAAAATGTGGACAACTCTCCCAGGTGCTGTCATCTAAGGCTGGATGTCCTCACTCCCACACCCGTTCTATAAAGCAAAGGTAATTCCTTTCCTCCCCTAAAAGAAACTTTACACCTAGCAAACGTGTGCCTATTTGCTAAAACTCTCTCCTCCCGTTACTGAAGTTTGTTTGATGTTTTCCAGAAGTCTTGTCTCTCTGATGAAGGACAGATTCTTCTGCTGGGAGTAAATCAGCTTTGCAGTGTCATTTTTGTCCTTGGGATTTGTGTGAAGGAGCCTATACTCTTGGACCGTTACCTGTTTTTACGGTGATAAAAATAAAACAAAAATAATTGAAGAATCCAGGTAAGGAAAAAAAATGACCCTGTGATTAATAAACTATACCAAGTGTCAGGATCGGTGGTTCTGTTTCTCAGTCTCTTTTAAATGGCTTAACATCCCACACGTACCAACCTGGGCTCACAGAAAACCATTTTGCACAAAAGATCTAGGCCTGTTTGGAGAGAAAATAACTAATTTTTGCCATGACAACCTCCTTTACCCCTTGGACGAGCTAAGCACCCTCAACCAAAAGGCAGCGAGAAAGCTGGAAGGGCAGACACCCCACGCACCCCACGCTGCCAGACCCGCCTGGGACACGGGGAACACACCGCGCTGCCTGGCAGATCCCCCCTTCCACATACGCCCTGGAAAAAAACCCATCCTGCCCACCATCCCCAACTTTTTACCACTTTCTAACTAGAGAAAGTGCTACAGCGGGAGGGAACATCCCTGTTCTGCCACGCAGAGACCCCCCAGATCGCTCTGACCTGTGAGTGCTCGTTAACCCGGGCAGCACGGCACGCTGCCGCCGTTCAGACCCGAGATCGCTCCTTTGGGATTCACCTCGGCATGCCTACAGCATTTCGGTAGAGCATCAAGCTTTGAGCAGAAAATCCTTAGAAAAATTGAAAATGAAAGTGGGGCTTTTTTACTTATTCACCAATATTTTTTTCATATGTCCCGCCCCAGGGAATTACTGTACTGTCTGTTAGAGGTGATGGCTCACGGCATCCTGGTCCATCCTGTAAAAGATGGGAAGGTGAAGCTGTAGACCATGCAAAAAAGAGGATGAGGTGGTTATGGGAGACAGAAGAACGCTCTCTTTTTACGGCAATGTTAGATTTAAAATAAGGTTTAGAAAGCAAAAGGAAACAGAAGGGGTTTGGACAATACTATGATAAACTTGCTCCCTTGATGGTATACATCTACCGCATATCACTCAGCTTGGTGATGGCAAGGATGCTGAATAAAGAACACAATTCAAGTGCCAGATTCCTTTCCAGAATGTTTTTGTCATTGTTGTACATGCCATTAAGGAATTACTTGCTAGGAGCAACCTATACAGGAAAACATTCAAAGTACAATCCTTACTCTTTTATGATTCAGCTAAGTTGTTTCCAGTAAATAAGAGAAGTCAAGAATAACTTTAATTACTCAGCTTCAGCAATTTCTCCCATAAAAGATGAGAGCTATCAACTAAACGTATTTATTGTATGAGTTAAAAAAAAAAAAATCATACTGGAAGATTCACAAAAAAGCACTTACATTTAGAAAAAGAAGGAAAATTACCCTATGTGTTATTTTAGACTATATAAAGATGACGGTCATGAAAGGATAGATTTATTCTCTCTTACATCTCTGATAACTTACCAAATGGATCACAGTCATCAAAGACAGAATAGTGATGCTCGGTAAAGCTCATTCTTTTAATGCTACCCGTATTTTTCATCCATTAAGACTTGAACAAATAACATTTCTAAGATTATCAGAAAATATTGAACTGTTAAGATAACTGGTTCATCATTCCACGAAAACAAAAATTGTATTTTTTCAATCTGCAAATGTTTCATTTCATAACAGAAAAATAATTTGTAAAAAGACAAAGCTGCATGCCAAACAAAAGCTAATGCAAGTCAGCAAGTCTCAATATGGCAACGCTAAGATGAATGGTTTGTCCCTTTTGTATTATTTATTGTGCCTTTATATCTGTGAATTCCAAACTATCTATTACCAGAGATGGTGCCCACACTCAATTTATACAATATTGTGACAGTCAGTTGTTTCCATCATTCCTAAAAGCCACTTCAACTGAAGCTGATGTTAATGCACTAATATCAAAGTTAGGATTTATGCTACCTCCCACATACGCTGTAATTGCGTATGAAAGGGAAGTCACTATGCTATGGAATTACTTTTGCTCACTTTTTCAAGCAAACAAGACCTTGAATTGCTAATTGTTAAGACTATGCATTTTAGATAATTGCTGATTACGGTATTTGAAGTGTAAGTGATTGTTAAATGTGCTGTTTGGCTAATGCCCAGAAAGCCAACGTGATATCATGGATAATTATAGACAGTTTAATTGCTTCGGGTCTTTTAATTGGCAAAGTACATGGATGATGAGAGATGAGATGAAACTGAAAGGTCCGCTGAGCCAAGGAGGCCTCCAGAATTGCATGCCATGAGCTGACCCTCTATTTTGGGTTCATCCTTTAGGGACCAAAGCAGGGTAATAGGAGACAACATCATTTTAGAAAGAAAGACCTAACCTGTCCTACCTCTACAGCTAGTTTTTCCTTGCGAGAAATTCCTCTGCTTGTCTGCCAAAAGCTGCCTCCTATATTCTTTTGAGCCCTGTATGTTACGCAGAGGTGAATTCCTGCAGAGACATTGTCACTGCATCTTGTATTACCCCGTCTGTCTTCTGGTGAGCTTGCTCGTTTCACCTGGTAGGAAAGGTTCCCAACACGTATGGCGTTGAGTCACGGCAGGGGTTAGATGTGGAAGAGCAAGAACCTGCAGAGTATTCATGCCTGCAAATTTTCCTAGATGGCAGTGAGTTTTGACTAAAAATTACAGAATTTGGCTCATGAAGTAAGTCCAGCCAGCAGATGGAGTGAAGTAGCCTTTGTGATTCGGATAACTCTGTTCCAGCACTCGTGACAATTCATGAATCTCCCATCCCCAAAAGTTATTAGAGAAATTTAAAGCTCATGAAATAAGTCAGATTGGCAGATGTGAAAATATGAGTCCTCCTTTTACCCACAGAGAGGTAACTGTGCAAAAATCCCTCGTACTGGTTTGCATCTCTCTCATTTCGGAGCTTTTCTCTCCAGAGGCTAAAGGGTGGCACTTTTAAAATACCATTCTGCTAATAAAATATATTGCTGGACTTCCTGTGCAATGGCCTTTAGTCACTCAGAGCAGAAACTTGGCACCGAAGTAATTGGAAGCGCATCGGTTTCTCAGGCACGAGAGCTGAGGCATGTGTCTCCACTCGACTGCGTGGCAATGGATCATTTTCAACATTTTATTTCTTGTGTTGTTTAAAAAAAATACCAGCTCATTATGTCAATTTAAAAATATCTTCCCAGGATCCATTTCAGTTTGCCATCGATCACGATAGAGACCCGTATACAAAAATAATCGCGGCGCTAATTTGCATTGTCATACGTTGAGACTTATAACGAAGGAACACGTTCAGGGTAGATGAAAACGTTACCAACTGCGCGAAGGTCTTTTAGATAAGCTTTACGCTGTGATAAATGGCCGGAAAAGCAATACAGAGGATCAGCAGGTCAACAGTCTCTTGTAGGTATGTTAATCTACTGCTCTTAATCCTCAGAAAAGCGCCTGGAGGCACTGGAGACCTCCCCGCAGCTGTAACGGGCAGGAGCCGTGCGAGGGGAGGGCAGGACTACAGACCAAAAGTCTGCAACAGGTATATCAACCGAACACAAAGTATTTCGAAGCAATGCCCGCAAACCCAAGCACTGAGCTGCAGCAGCAGCAACTGTACGACGGCGAGGTACGGGACTGCGGGCGCAGGAGATGCGCCCAGGAGGGACGGGGCAGCCCGGAGCAGCAAAGGGGACTGTTCCAGAGAGCCAGAGGTGATGGGGCCGAGGGTCTGGCCTGGAACCCGAACCAGAGAGAAGACTGCTGTAAATGCTAAAAAGGAAAACCCGGCCTCTGTTTCCGCTTCAGGTTTTGACAAAATGCGGATGGACGCTAATTAAGGCAGGCAGTCTATCGGCACAAACTCTCAGCTGCGTTTTCCACTGACATTTCAGCCACGCGAATGCTGGCAGACATCAGAAATGTTTAGTTTTTAAAACTTCAAAGTGGTATTTTTATTTAAGGAATAACTGGTTGAATTGCACGATCCCTGACAGCGTTACAAAGATGACAGTGTTGCTCAGAATGAGCTCATTTGTAAGATCTTCCGCTTGCTGCTGTCATTTCACGTTTTGCAGTATTTTTGCTATAACATCCCTGTATTCATTTCATTATAGGAGATGCTTTTCAGGAAGATAATAAAAGATGTTGCAGGTTTGGGTCCTAAAGTAATCTAATCTGTCTTTTTGAGAGGTTAGATCTCCCTGTGACTTTGTTTCTACTTTCAAAAAGCTGATTTATCCACCTTCTCAGAATACTACCAGATTTAATTCCAGCATCTGTAAATTTAAGATCTTTGAAGTATTTTGAGTCCCCTCAGAGAACTATAACTTTGTAAGTTTGTGCCAGCTAAAGCATCTACCAAAACCCCCCCTCGCTAGGATATTAGAGTAATGATCGTAGACCTGTGTTACATTTAACTGGTTTAAACACTGCCAAAATGCTGCAAGAATTTTCTATAACTGCCTCCAAACTCCTTTTCATCTTTGGCAGGTGGCCTGTAAATGGCTACAAATATGGTTTTTTTTCTGTTTATTCCTTATTTACCTGGGATTCAGCAATACCCTTCCTATGGATAGATTTTTGGGAAGAGTTTCCCGCGCCGGGGCAGCAGGAGCGCAACGTCACCGCTTCCTCCGAGCTGTGAGAGGGCATCAACGCAGCGAAGCAAACGACACTTAATAAATTCACATATACACCCTGCAGTATGTGTACCCAGCAGTATGCACGCAAAAAGACAACCTAAAATAAACCCTAATTTGGGGTTTGGTGTAATTCGCAAGTCTGTGTTTTTCTCACATGAAATAGTATCCATCATTTCAGATCTCTGGCTGAAGAGTTCTGGTTTTAAAATGTTATTGTTTGGAAAACTTTACACTACAGTTTTTGCTTAGTTTTGCACAAGTTAATGGCTTGCAGAGACTGCAAACCTGAATGCCTTCCAGAGACTGCAAACATGAGAAGAAAAACAAAAAGGACCAACTGTAGACAAAATAAGCTACTACCATAAACTTACATTAATTTAAAAAATATATATGGATGATACACATAGGTACATATATATTTATTGAAATAACTAATCCAGATCCCCAAAATCTTCTGAAACCATCTCCTGATTATAGTAGCTATTATGAATGTTTGAATTGCAGAATATTGCTTTGTAGAAAAAAACCAAATACACCAAATAACAGAGTCAAGATGTGGTCGGACAGGGTGCTACATAATCTCATCTCTGCTCCCTTTCCCACAAAAGGTTGGACCAGATGATCTTTGGAGGTCCCTTCCAACCTTTCAGATCTCGCCGGGGTTCCCCAAGCCCCCGACCCTCCCTGCTGCTGGGAGTCCCCATTCTTCGTCTCCAACCAGACCCATCCATCTCCTACCCCCAACCTCCCACGTCCTCGCAACGACCGCATCAGTAAGGACGCGAGAGCATCTCCCTGGAGACTTTCATTTCGTACGTGCCGCCGTGGCCGGTGTGGGCTGAGCCCGAATTCGAATGGCACCTTGGCAGTCATTTAGTTCTCCTAATGGCACCTACTTTATGCAAAACTGCAGAAATTAGAGCTGGAGAAGACACATTAGGTAAATTATGCTGAATGACTGGAATGGGATAGATGGAAATAACTAGCTTAGCGTTTCTTATCATACCGCGCTTCTGATGAGTCACAGGAATGTTGGAATATCGTGTTCTGTGAAGAAAACATGAAAGAAAGGGGAACGAAGAGTCGTCCTACTTATAGAAATCCTAGTAGACTTTAAAATAGAGTAAATCTATGATCATTTTTCAAATCACTGTTCCCCAAATGCCTGAATTATCTCCAGCTATGATGAATTATATCTTCTTTCCACCCTTTCACTGAAAATATCCAAGCAACGGACCTGTCACCACCTCCTTGAGATAACAGCCTACAGTTCTGTAAATCTCACTCTCTGAAAACTTTCTCCATTGTCATGTTTTCTTAATTACGTTTTCACCTTTCCCTCAATTATACTCCTCTTTGTACAAGCCTAAATGGATGCTTTTCCAGCTTGCAGCTTTTCTCTGATGGCTCTTGTCCTTTTGATTTTCAAAGGGGCTGCTATTCCCTGCTCAGTTTTGCCTGTGAAATCCTGGAAGATCATGGATTTTCACAGGTGTAACTAAGAGAAGAATTTGTCCTGTGGATTCTTTATTACTGATGGAAATGTAGAAGCCAGAAAGATCACAGCTTGAGCTTCAGAGCTCACGTAGCGTTGGCAAAGCTAGCAGCTAGGAGAATGAAAAATACCTTTTCCCTGTAAACTGAACAGATTGAGGAACAAAAAAGCATGAAATCACACACTGTACCACTTACAGACATTTCTTAGAAACACATTTTGATATAAAATACAATATAGCTATTTTTCAGTTGTCCTAGTCTGGACATTTTGTTTACAGCCAATGATACATAAAAGATTTTGAGCCTCGTTCACTTTGCCTACAACTGTCTGCTGCAAAGCTGAAATTCTCTTCTTCACCTTAATGCTGATTTCCTATGGAAGCACCGGTGCTTTAAGCCTGATGACAGAAAGCCAGGCTACATACAGATGCTAGAAACATTATTTGGAGATGAATAGAAGGTATGTTTGCGTTGCAGGCTTATGTCGACCTTAACCTGCTTGTCTTTGAATTGCTCTGTTCTCAGACCCAGACCTAAGCCTCTTGACTCTGGATTTGAAAACCCTTTGCTATCCCAGGATCGGCAGCTTGTCTATACAAGTAGAAAGCTTAAACACAGCATATTTCAGGTATCTCCAAGGCTGCTTTTGCTATGTATTTTCACAGCTTTTTTCCAAATACACTTACCCTTAGACACCACCTACTTCCCAGCCCCACCAGGGCTCATCTTTCACTTCGCAGGTTGTCAAATGACGGCTCAGAGACTTGAAAAAAACCCCCAGTCTCTGCAGAGTTTTAATATAAATGTTGGTGGGTAGCTAAGAATTAGCAATGATCTATGGTTATGCAAAAGACAATGAGAATTAACCCCTTATGGAGGCTGAGAAAGCTTCATCATCTTTTCCTCTCCACTGCTACTTACCTAACCACGGCTCCTATAATCGCCAAGTCTGCTAATGCAGCAATTAGTTACAAAAGCAAGCAGAACTGATGCTACGTTAACCACACTTAGCATGTACTAATACTACATTGCAAATCATTTATAATGGTTTCATTACACGTCTGAATGTCAGACAACACTGAGAAACCAGATTATTTGAGGCCAAAAGGAGAACTACGTCTGTCACCTGCCTGACTTGGTGGTGGCCCGGGACCAAGGGTTCGGACAGACACAGCGAGCACGAACCCAGGGAGCTGCGGCTCTGCCAGCCCTTGTGCTAAGGGGGGGCTGAATCTCACCCTCCTGCCTTCCCTTCGGGACAGCACGGTTAAACCTGGCATAAACCGAGGGACCAGCGCGTCTCCCCCCGATCCACAGCCCTGCGGTGACACAGCACTAGTCAAAGGACTAAGCACGACACATCTCGTTGCTTTTTGCTGCAGTATGTAAAGAGCTTATAATTTGGTATTGTATATCTAAAAGAAGAACTCAAAGATGCGGCAAAGGTTTAAACTTAGTTAATGAAGACTTTTCAGGCAATGGAGCCGGTGAACCTGAGTCTGACAATCTCGGGACAGTAATTCCAGTTCCACCATCAACTACTACTAGTTTATCTTAAAAGTAAAATAAAAAAAGAATAACCGAGTAAGAGCACTGAAGAGATTACATCATATAAATAGATTACGGCTGATTTCCTATTTATGATCCATTACATTAAGAAAATATAGCTGTTAATTTATGCCCGTGATGGAGAAAATTATATCCCTTGATAGAATTGATAGTGTCATCTGAAGGAAGGGAAGTATGATATTACCAGATTATCAAATGTAAAGCACTCTGAAATACATAAATTATGGTTTGATATAAGAGATTCCACCCAGAAAATACTGGCTATAAGATTAAAAAGTAATCTCGGAGATGAGACGGAGGGTTGATACATGCTGGGGAGTTTAAAGGACTCAAACACTACCTTCAGCAAACTGAACTCTACACCCAACCTGCACTTCTTCTTGAATGCTGCTGGTTTAAAACCTAAAGAAGAATAAGGGAACAAAAGTCTGTCTTTTTTTTCTTTCTTCCTTTCTTTTTCTCAATTTCAGTAGTTCTAATGAAAGCTGTAACTTCTGCAACAAACCGCATCTAAAATCTACACCGAGAGCTTTGCTGCCTGCTAGAGAGGCAGATTGTCCGACACTGATGAAGAACAGGACATAGCTTCATGTCTCAACTGCTACAAATTCTTTAATAAATGGGATTGAAGGGTTTTCTTTGTCTTTTTTTGGTATGGTGAAGTACTTTGGGAATTTTAGGACTAGTCTGAAGGTAAAGATAATTTGATTGACTTAGAAATACAGCAGTAATACCTGAAACTACAGTATGAAAACCCAACAATGTCAACAGGAGGAGAAAAAATTGGAAACAGAGATGCAAGATGATCACAGAAAACGTGAGGCTTAGATGTCAAAAATCTCTGCAGAACCCCACGGATAAGTTCGGAGAGAGCTACAAAGGACTAATTTAAGCAGTTTTCTGTAAATGAAAATAGGCACCACTTTAAAAAAAACTAATTATTGAACTGTGTTTCTAACATTGTAATCACTAAGGCTGATACAAAGAAAACATAAAGATGAAGCTTTAGATGTGGCAAAAATATGACGATTATATAGTGAAGGTGACAAGACTGCAGTTAATAAAGCTGAGTGCAACATCTCTGGATATAAACAGGCTGACGAGAGGAAATAAGAAAAAGCCTACCACAGAAAAGTATATTTGCAATATAAACCCAGAGAAGCAACATGAAAAGCTTGCATTAATTTTTGAAAAAGGAAGTAACATAAGAGCTGAATACAACCCTTTGGGTAAGTCAAATGCAACGTAATTAGCATGGTAGTTAATGCAAGTTCTATGATCTATGTGACACTTTAGCTCGCTTGATTTACTTTTAGGTAAAGAAATTATTTTTAAGAGATCTATTCTATTCTTCAGACTGAGCTGAGCAGAAATAAAAACAGTCAGCAAAAAAAATGGGTAGAGTAGAAAGGTGCCCATCAGTGGTAACAGGAAGATGGGAAGAAAGATAATACAGAAGTAAAGGGAAAGTAGAAAAAACATTTTTTTTTTCTTTAAAAAAGGCAAGCAAACCAAAAACCCAAACTAAAACAAACTGAAAAAGTTGCTTGGTAACAGGAGTACAAACACAGAATAAAGGAACGCAGAAAGACATCGAGATGAGGGACCCCAAAAGCAAAACCGAGGTTGCGCTTCAGTGCGCGGTGAGGCTGAAGAGCTGCGCCGGGCAGAGCAACGCTCGCGCCTGGCCCTGGGCGGCTGCACAGCCCCGAATCAGCGCTGGGCATGACGTCCCTAATTAGGTTAGGAAGAGGAAATGCATACGGCTATGGTTTGATAGTTATGAGAAAGTACTATTAAATAACACTGGAATCAAAATACTGAGGAAATAATTGCAGGGACCGATCAGTTCTGCCTATCAGGTTTATCTGACTCTTTCCTACCACAAAAGCCATGTCAGACTAAATTTCAAAGCAGCACTGGCTTCTTGCTGGAAATTTTTCGTAACTGTTGATTGGGGTTACCTGGTTTGTTATGCTTAACATGGGGTGATGCTTTGATGATTTATCTCCCTGATGGGAAACAAAGACATGAAGGAGGTTTATTTCAGCTCCAGATCTGTGTGACCAGGGAGGTGGCTGAGCTAGTCCCGACACCTTTGCAGGACAACAGAGCTATCGTGAAGCCACGAGTCTCTCACAAGCTTCTTCCCGCTGTCATTAAGGCCAGTACAACTTTTGCTGTTCACAGGCAGAATACCACTTGAACAGGAGCTGATTAAGATTGAGCGAGAGCATTAAAGACAGGTGAAGGTTCAACCATCGAACATGCTCTCGCTTATCAAGACGTCTGCAGGTCCATTTGGATTACATGATAACCAATGGTACGTAGCCCAGTTTCTTCCTAAGATGTGTTAAGTACCTCAGAGCTAGGGATAAAAAAATGCCACTGAAGGAACACCCAAGGAACAAGGAGTTTGGTTTGTCTTTGTTCTGATACAATATGGTCACTGGACCAGCAGCAGTAAAGCACGATGCTCCGTATTGGTGATGAACAAAATCCACAGAGGGGTACCCATCGTCATCTTAGCTGAGTAACTGGTGGTGGGAAATGAAGCTTTATGTTTTCATGGACATTTGAAATAGCTCGATTATTGTTTCTATTGGCATAGTATTTATGGACTGCAGTCATTAACTAGGTGTACTAGGCAAAGTGTGAACACAAAAGGGAAAGACAGTCCCTCTCCTGATCAGCTGTAATTCTTACAGAGGGGACAAAACAGAATAAAGAAAAAAAAAGAAAAGACAAACACGCAGAAGAGATCCAAAGAACAGGGAAACAGATTTTGTCAGTATAACAAACAAATCATTTTTATAAACATGAATATCAAATTTACCATCGCTAACCTGCAGAACATGAAACAGATATGCTGCCTCACATTATTATATAAGTATATAGCTATAAAAAAAAAATCATGTGACCAACGCTTCAAAATAATAGATTTCAAA
Organism: Haliaeetus albicilla; assembly: GCF_947461875.1. Classification (NCBI taxonomy): domain Eukaryota; kingdom Metazoa; phylum Chordata; class Aves; order Accipitriformes; family Accipitridae; genus Haliaeetus; species Haliaeetus albicilla. The sequence goes on from NC_091506.1 coordinate 3,119,961, forward strand.
CCACTCATCCAAAGTCATGCAATACTGACAGAAATGAGAATAGAAACGAGTACTTTGTGATGTACCAAGTATATTTAGTATTGTCTTAGTAATCGAGCACTTAAGAAAGATTATGGCTGGACGAAAAGACACAAAAACAGCCACTGTCACTTTAGTTCTCATTACTGTCAATGGCTGGTAACATGTAGGGGTTAGAGGCATGGAAAGGGTGTGCTGCATATCCAGAGGGCATACAGGCGAAAAGACCTAAGACGCCCACCCATATTGAAGGCTAAAAGCAGAAGAAAACAGCCAGCATGCTATTTTTCAAACAAATAAAAACCAATAGTTACCAACTACTTCAGATGATAACATTGTGCCTTGGATTTCCTCATCTGCTTACCCTCCAAAATCTGAATTCGTTTGCATTTGAGTTTCTGTGAAGTAATCATTTTCTATTAACATAGTGAAATCAAGTTCTTATTTCAAACAACATGAATTTCAACCATCTTCAAACTCAGGCTTTCAGATGTCCATGTCTTTATTTCCCTGCTTCCACAGACACAGTAAGAGTATAATTCATCTGAACAAGAGAGTGACAGATTTCAGGCTAGTTTTGCTCACTAGAATTATCCCTGGTTCCCAGGAACATCACTGATCATCAGAATAACTTTTTCTGAGGTTTTCCTTAAATATACTTTCCCTAATGTCACATAAAGTCTCAGAATGTCAAAATGTGCTTTATTAATAGAAAAAAAATCACTGGGGACATTTAAGTTCATCAAGTGACGAATGCCCCCTTTGATACGCGCATGACACACTTGCAACAATTACTGGGGAGAGATTAGCAAACCTTTTCTATGCTCCGATGGCTTCATGGAGTGTTGGTTTAGTGCATCAAAGTGCATGTAATAGATTGAATTCCCTGCTGTTTTCTGCAGACAGCCAATTACAAACTACCTGCACACTTGATGCTTTTGACCTTGCCCATAACAATATCTGAACTGATGGACTAAGTCACTTTCAAATGATAAGACTTCGCAACAAAAAGCCAGACACTCCACCCTCCAAAGAGCATTAGGAAATTTACAGTAGGATTATTTTAATTAGTCTCTTAAACCTATACTGTTTACTTTAAATCCCTCTATCCCACTTACCCTGGCTCTACTAGAAATGAGGAGAAAGTATCACAAATAATTTCTTTAGATGAAAAAAAAAAACCTTAAAAAAAAATTGCAAAGCAAGATTTACTTTTTTGCAAGCCAAAATTTTTAGCATTTCCAAATAACCAAATTTGTGCTCAGTGCCAAATTAACCGATAGCTTCAGCCTAAACTGGGACCAAAATACATTCACTTATCACCCGCACTTAAACATCTTTCATTGTTATTAATTCTGATGCAGATTGTGCTTCTGTTCAAAAGCAGATGGGAGCTATGTGGGCTCCTAGAATTTCTTTCAGCATATTGCCTTCAGAAGTCCTTCATTAGCTTTAAGACTGAGTATTTAAAGCCAGGCATTCAGAAACAGTAGTCAAAGAAAACGTGCTATTTTTGTTTTATACAAGTCGGCGTGTTTGACTGCCATACCCGTATACAACGTCTATTCTGCTCATGTTTATGAAAATGAGTTGGAATAAGTTTCTTTGGAAACATTCTCTCCTCATTTCTCATTTCCCTCCTGTCAAAAGTCTTCTGAATGGAAGTTATTATTGGCTTTATAATTTGTAACCTGTAAAATCCCTCAAGGTGAATACAGAAAATTTATTTTCTGTTTAACATTATTGTGCCTTAGCTAACCTTGCCTTTTGAGAACAGTATATCCTAAGGAAGACTGCCTAAAATAAATAAAAATAAGAAAAAGAAGTCCTTCAACAGACGATCCAATTACACACGAGATTACTATGGTAGGGTTTTATGCAAAAATAGGTTTATGATCCCTTAGTGGGTTTCTTATATCCCTTAAAATCATGCAGAGCAAGGAGGTGCCATATTTACATATCCCCATGAATCGATTTGAGGGTTAATCTTCAAAACTCTGTATGTACCTGCTACTACATTTCTTGTTAAGCAAAGGCAGGGCAGACAGTCTGGGTGCTGGCCATGCCCAGACCTCAGCAGATGGCACTGTTTCTCCCGCTCAGCCTCACCAGAGCTCTTTGAAAATTAACTTTTAACTTTTCATCTCCTTTGCCAGCAGCCCCGCAACCCTCCAGGGAAAGACTCGGATGCGGACAGGGGCCCTCGGCGGGCGGCATGTCCCCAGCGAGGCCACCTGAGGCACGGTGACGCTTGTTGTTGGGACGTCCTAAATATATTTACCGTAACGATGAATATATCCTCATGCCAGCCCATCAAAACCTGGTGCATATCCCATTTGTAGTCTATAGCCGCTCTCTATACAAACAACAGATACGTAAGAAAACAGTGTATTTACAAACAAGTGCCACAGATTTCCTAATATTGTCCATATATTGTTGAAAAAATACTGCTTGCTTTAATCCTGCTTTCTTAAAAATCACACCACGCCAGCATCAGCCTTGCTAGCAGCAGAAACCCCAAAAGCAAACTGCGCCGAGGCTGGGACTCACGGCACCCGACGCGCACACGCGCTACGCGGCCGAGCTCTGCGCCCACCCGAAGCACGAGGCCGTCTGGGCTCCCCTGTGCAAAGCCACCCCCAAAAACGTGGGCAGTGGTGGCCGGGGCCACGGGGACAGCGCCCGGGGTCCCCACGGTACCCCTCCGTCGCTGCACGTGCCGGCACGGAACACGGCAGAGTGGTAAGTGGTGGTGGGTGTTTATGAGACCAATTGCGTCTTATCAGACCCAAATCACCTAAAAAAAGCAGATAAGTGCCGGCCAGGGCTGCTCTTCCAAATATTTCATCACTTCTGCCAACTCCGTAGACCCAGCAAAGGAGATCTACCGCACACGCAGCCACGTACGGAGCAACTGCGGGCTCCAGCTGCTTTGGAAGGTCAGGTAAAGGCAGTGGCAAAAATGTCACAAATTATTATTATTTCTTGTTTTGCGCTTGAAAATGATGGCATGGCCTTGGTGATGTGGCAAATGCACTATTAGCGTGCCTCGGAGGAGTTGCGTACGTATGGAAATCACACCTCAAATTAATATCCAAAACCATGTAAATGTGAGTACTTTCACTATCCAAATTTTCTGTTAAAGCTACGCGGACTAATAAAGTTTGACCTATATTAATTTATTTAAGCAAACATATTCCTGAAATCTACACTGAAAGTTATCTAGCATGGGTTTTTAAACCTCCATAAATACATGAAGATGCTGAAGACAATTCCATCCCATTAGAGTTACAAGGAAAGTGTTAATACCCCTTTTTCCTTGAATGATAATCCTGCTCCTTGTAGATTCTTTTGCTGAGATTGCATCTCACTTGCCTTAGGTATTAAGCCTATGTAATTTTCTTAACCATGGGGTATCCATTTATCAGATTTGATGCTGATACCTTTTAGTTGCTTCAGCTGGAAAAAAAAGGCTTCTTTCAGAAAAAGGTTATTTAAATGTGACTATGAATAACCAGAAAAAAAAGCCACCTAAAGCCAGCAATAGATCTAGCGCAATAAAATTCAGTGACATCTGGAAATACATTAGGGTAAGTCAATAGCCTAAAACAAGGCATTATTAGCTGTATCTAGCAATTCATGCTAGTCCCCATTACTTTATTTGCAATCATTTAGTAGAGCCTCTATTGGCCTTTTTTTCATTAGAGAAGTACTTTTAATTCCACAAAATAAAGTCAAGAAAGTTATTATGCTTTCTTTTATTCCTAGTCCACATAAAATAATGGCTTGTGTTTATTGATGCTGTTTTAGTGGAGAAAATTAATTTGTGGAAAATTCATTAACAAACTGCATTGATGTGCTGGCATGGTCACCACAAATGACCACCACAGACTGCTAGGTAACAGGGGAAGAAAGATAACAGCCAAATAAAATCCTTAGTTTTAATGAAACCATCACATTAAGGCCATCTATTTGACTATTAAGGGTTTTATAGATTTTTTTAAAAATTGTAAAATAAATAGCATACTGAAATAAAAGGAAAACTCTCCCTATAATGAGATGCATGCACCGTTAAGACTGTTGGCCAGCTGAGCCCCGGTGTAATTCCACTGTCCTTCTCCTGAACTTTATTTTAATAAACATATGCACTTGGCAATATATTATGTAAATCAAATCCTTGATATTAAGGGCATTGCACATTTCAGTGCATCTGCTAGCATAGGTTAATTATCTTTATACAATTTGTATGGTTAGATCATCACTTGGATAAAAAAGCTCTATCAATTCCCAGGACAACATGATTTCATCACTTGTTTTTCTTAACAGAACGCTGGGTCCTCCTCGGCTGGAGGTATTTTGTTTCCAAGGCCATAAGGAAAGGTGTTTGGGGACCCTCCCCTGAAGTTTACAGCTCCTGAAGGAGGTAGCTTATCTACTTTAAAGAGTCTCGTTTGCCTCTGACCTTGAACAAAGGCAACACAACCGCCCGCTCTGCTCCGGTGGCGAATCCCTCCGAGCCTTGCTGGCATTTGTGCTGTCCCTCGTCCCCACCGCACGCGGGAGGAAGGTTAAATTCCCCTGGAGAAATGAATGTTCTTCGTAACCCAATTCCTCGCATGTTTCCAGTCCAGTTAGAGAGCTGACAGAAAACTGAGCAAGACATTTAAGTGTTTGAACGGTCCTTGAATTGGGCTCAGGTTCCAGAGAAAGTGCAGTTTAACACTATAAGTTTTCCCTGAAAAAACAGAGAGGACTTGTGGGTCAGAGATGCACTTAATGAGTTCTACAGGCTCATCACGTCTGAGAGCATCTTCAGGGCTGGAGCGGTGGCAGAGTGCCGTCCCTAAGCCCGGCAGCAGGGACATCGGGGAGAAAGAGTGAATGACAGAGGATGCAGAAGGCTTTGGGCACAGAGATGGCCTGGGAATGAAAATGCGAGAGAAAGGTGAAAAAGTGTAAAAGTCAAAGGAAGAAATTGAATTATCCCAAGAAATGGAAATAAGAACAACAATAGAACCAGTCACAGCGTGCTATAAACCACGTCAGTAAGTTCCAGAAGCGTTAGGATTTGAAGACTCCTAGCGCACAATCCTCCACAAGCTTGAACATCTGTGGACCCTAACAGAGGAAAAAATAAAACCATCTGGGGGAGTGAAATGACCAGGCATCCCTCCTGAACCAGGCTGCCGCTTAACTTTTGCTTCAGACCCAAGCAGCGGTCAGCGCTCGTGCCTCTGGCCTCAAAAGCAGGCAAGGGACCCCGAAACCCTGCACGAGCTGGGGCCACCTCCATCACCTCATTGCCTCCGTCGAGAAGGCAACGACGTTGAAGCACACGAGCCAGGACCTGCTCATGCTCTGGGGGAGGCTTTTGGCTTCACGAGGACGGGTACCTGACCCCAGCTCCCTCCCCGTACAGCCCAGCGCCCGCCTGTGCAGGACGGCCAGCGTCAGCCCGACCGCGACTCTCTCGAGGGCTTGTTCAGAAGAAAATCGGCGTTCTTCATTTTCTTCCATGCGCAGAGATCTCTGGGACAGGTATAAATAACGCCTTTGTTATTGATTCGGTTATATACGTCTTGAGGGAAGCGATAGTTAACATTTGCTGCAAATATTCTTCGGAGTATTAAAATCAATTCACCTCCAGTGTCTTCTTTTGCAAGTTTATTTTCTATGCATCGTGTGCAATCTATGTCTATGCATTTTCAGGTCACTGAAAACGTATTTTAAAACTACACTTTGCAGAAAGGAATTTTAAATGCATTTTCAGCATGCATTCCTGCCAAAGGCTTGTTTGGTTTTTTGGTTTTGTTTTTTTTTAACTGGATTTGTGATTACTCAATTAGTAAAGAGAAATAATGAATGATAACCAATAGAAACTGTGCACTGCTATGAAAAATTGAATCAAGAATAAGTGATCTAGAAAGAGAGGTCACTGAGTCATTTTGAATAAGTACATTTGAGATAATTGTTATGTGCTTTGAAGACGTTCCGAGAAAAAGAGGCAAAATTAATCAGATACATTAAATTATGAATTATTAACTCAGCTCTATTAAATATCAAATAGAAAAGCTTTTTAGGATTAAGCATGTTTTTAGAAATTCTACTAACTAGTGAGTAGATTTCTTTGATTTAAAAATGATTTTTATTTACATTTGAAGCACAGGAGAGTCCCTCCGGCGCAAGCAAAGCTTTCCAGAAGTGGTGGATCACTTCTATGGTCGGGGTCTTACTCTGAAGCAACGTAAAGACAGTAATCCATTTCCACTGAACCTTTTCAGACTGAAATGGGGATGGTACACAGAAAACAAAGTTTATAAGTAGGTAAAGACAGAGGTATCGGGCAGACTCACCATTTTACAAGCACTGGAGATGTGTCTTACTTATGACTTTTACCGAGTCTGTTGATCCTTAAGTGAGTAGTGGCAGCTCCTGCAGTGCTTGCATTCATCTCAAAATAAATGCAGGACTTGTGTTTCACATCTCCCACAACGCTTTGGATATTTCGGCTGGCTGATGCAAGTTTTTTTTAATAACAAATTCCTTGGCAAAGTCAGCCTTCACATGGAACGACGCCAGAACTACTCATGAAACAAGTTACTGTGGCCTTAAGTTAAATCAATAATGCTGAATGAATAATGGTTGTTGCTGGATGCTGATTTTTCCTGGCTAATAAATAGTTCTCATGTCATTTCCTGAACCACCAGTCCAGCTCCAGCCACTCGGCACGATGAAATGCAAGACGCGTTCCTTCAGCAGAGAGGATGTGAACCCACCCGCTGAACGATCCTTAATCGTATCACAGTCTCTCGTTTCCGTGCCATCTATCAGCGAGTTTTGTGTCTGTCTGCAACTGCCAACAGATGTAATGCGGCTCATATTTAGCGATACACCCACTGTTCTTCAATATCTATAAAATGCACTTGAAACTATTGGCCTTTCTATTTCTAAATGGTTTACAGGATTATAGCAATAACAGATTTTGACCAAAGTTAAGCATTACAGGTTTTGTTAGTTCTTTAAAAGTGGTATTTCTATAAGAAGAAAGTTTCGAATAGTTAAATGCCTATTTATTTCCATTTCTCAGAGTCTGTGACACAGAAGGGCAGACTGAGCAGCAGTATGCCGGTGTCTCAGCTGCCCCGGGGGTTCTCAGGTCCCCAGCTCCTCTCGAGCACCAGCCCCGCTCCACCGGCACTGTGCCATATGGAAACCCTTCAGCAAACGTGCCCCTAATCTTTCTCCTTCACAGCTTACAGATAATTTCTTACATGCCAGACACACTTTCCTCCCCTATTTGCTAGTTAACACTGGTATTAAGTAATTGAACTGTTGCCCTCTGAATTTTCATCTTCGTTTTCAACACTGGATACCTGCAGAGAGTTCAGAGGGGGGATAAGAGCGGCTGCACAGCACTCAAGGCACTACTGCCAAACTTGCAGCAATTTGTTATATTGTTTGATGATTCTGACGGGATTGATTTTCTTCTTGGCAAGTTAATGATATAATTACAAATTAGTGAATTATTTTATACTAGAGGATTGTTTCGTAAATTAGGTTGCTGTCATTTATCATTATAATTTCTTTAACCAACACATCTGATCCTTTGATCTGTTAACATCTCTACTCTGCGGCGTTAATACACGCTCTCAGTCATCACTGTGACATGACGAATAATGAAGCTCAAAGTTTACAAAGCCATAAAAATGCACTTTCTTCATTTTCCTCATTAGCAGGCACACGTGAGTAGGTAAAAGCTGCAAACCTTTCCAAATCTTCTCCTAATACAGAGCATGCACGGAGAAGCCACACATGGAGAAACCATGGGGTTTACCTTACGACTGAAGCTCACCCTGGATAAGGCACCTCTTTCCTACTCATCAGCTAATCAGATTTTGTTATCATCCCCACTCTTCCCCTAAACGTGCTTGCAAATCATTCTGCATCTTTCCTTGCCTCATATCCTTCAAACACTTCTAGCAAGAAACTTTGTTCTGAAAGCTGTGCTCATCTAATCAAAGAAGATTTAAATGAAAGTAATCCTGGATTGAGCCATACATCCAGTCAAAACTAACCATCCATCTCTTAAGTTTCTGACCTAAACAAGGATCGTTTACAGGCCAAAAGCTCTTCTGTGTTTATTTAGGGAAGACTTCAGAAGTTCATTCACGGATAATTCAAAACCTGATTGAATTAGCAAGTCCGCAAAGGTTACCGGCTCAGCTCTGGAAGACAGCAAACACACAAATTTCAGTCAAATTACTGAAAACAGGGGAAGCTGCACACATGCAGATGAGGACCAAACTTAGAACAATTAAAATTATTTCTATAGCTTTTCCATGCATACTATTATCTCAGAAAGCAGGAAACACGGCAAGGTGATGGAAAAAACACTCTCAATACCAGTGAGCATAGTCAAACCAATTCTAACAAAGCGTGCACTTCACCGGCCCTTCTCACAGTGCAAACTATACATGTCAGCCCATAACTTGTCATTAAAAAAAAAAGTGTATTTTACACAGATATTTTGGAAAAATACTGCCAGTATGCCAAATTTCCATTCATAGCTTATTCTGGTTAGCCTCTTGTATGCACCAGATACAGAGCAGACATCCCTGGCGCCAGCTTTACATCTCTATTGTTGGACCCTGCTTAATTGGAACTAAATTAGTCTGAGATATTATCTATAAACTTTTTGACTGAGATTTGTTTCATTACCTGTAATTGGATCAACTCTAATACCTTTCTTCCAGTACCACCACAGCTGCTTCTTCAGAAAGTTCTGCTGGAATTAATTAAAACAAAACAAACAAAACCAGATCCTGATGCATTTCTATCTATTTGTATTTTTGATGGAAAGGACAATAAAAAAAAAAAATCACTACTTCTTTCTTTTGTAATGAAAATAAACACCTATCATCTACATTCCTGCAGTGGCACACGCATACACCAGGCATACAGCAGATGACCATCAAGCTGGTGAGATGTGGAGACATAGGTATCGCTGCCTTCTATTCACCTTAAAAATGGGTTTCTTTCAAGTGATTATAACCGACTCTGAGTCTTTGGTCTAACAAAAGGAGAAGCAAAAATCCTAATCTTAAAAAGCTTTTTAAAATATTTCCAAGAAAGCATTTTTCCTTCCATGGTTTAGTGTGTTATCTATAACCTGTGTTGCGAGGATAACAAGCAGTTGTGATTGCACTTATTTATTTTATGAGAAAGGCTCAGGAATTCAAGATAGTATTGTAGACAAAATACCTCATTTTGGTTTCTTTTCAGATTCTAATGAAATGGATGAAGTTTTCTGGCATTGCCACTGAATTATATAATCCTAGAGAAGACATTAATGGCTGCTCTAAAAATCTAATTAAATTTTAGAGCACTAGTAAGGCAGCCATAAGGCCCATGTAAGCTATTATCTACATTAATAAAAATTAAAGTCAAACAGTATCTATACAGTAATAATGTACCTGGATTCAAGGTCGCTTTAATTCCCTTACTCCCATATTTTCCTTTATTGTTGCTATAAATATTATTATTTAATCAAAATTTCAAATTTATGTACATTTGTTACCCTGAACTGTTCTCTTAATACACAGTATTGAGACAAGAATTAATTTAATTGTTTTTTTCTTAATTGCTTATTTTCTCACCTTCTACATAATAGAACTCCTATTATTAGCATATAAAAGGGCAAGAAACTGGGACAAGCTACAGGTACTTTATTGTATATCTAAATGAAAATCTAGAATCAATGCAACACAACACGGGCACAACTCATCTCAAATGCAACCCTTCTCCTGCATGGAAGAGAACAAAAAGAAGAAAGTGGATGCTATGGAGAGGAACACAGAATAAAAGCAGAAAATTGAAAAAAAGCTAACAGGAGAGCTGGCACAGAGCTGCCCTTACCCTGGGAGCCAGGGCTCTGCGCCGGGGACGAGAGGCATGAGCTGCCCCAAGTCTGCTCCTGGGGCAAGGGCATCACAGCCAGGGACTGGAAAAGTAGCCGGTGCTTGAAAATCAGTATTGACTAAATATTTGCGCCAGTCTTGGGTCATTTATCTGACTGAGGAAACCCACGGTTACAATCCTTTTGAGTTCTTAGGATAATCTGAGTTGGGAGGAATTATCACTCTAGGTACCGGGCTGAGAACATCGTCCACTTTGTCTCAGCCACGAACTGCGCCTTCTTCCTAAAGATCAACAGAAAGAGTGGTCTGCAGCAGTTCCTGATGCAAAACACAAAACGAGGCCAGAGACGTGGCTGACCTGTCCCAGAGTTCGGCATTGACCCCTCGGCTGGAAAACAAAGTCCACCGAAAGACGGGGCAGTGAAAACAGAGACATCCCGGCAGACAGTTGAGTTCTCTACTTGCTGGGTGAAGAAATTCTTTCATTAGCATGCTAACAGCTTGGATTTTGCCTGGGATGCTACATCTGTGCCATTATATTTGGATTTTATTTCTATCTAATATGTGTTCTCTGCAGATTGAAACAAATGGATTTTATTTTCCTACTTTGAATGGCAGAGATTACTGTGCATTTAAATAATGTCTCTACCTACCAAGGAGTATTGTAAGTGACAGAACAAATTGCAAAGATAATTTTGAAGCAGTATCTTGAAGATGGGGGATTTACTTCACTGAAACTTTCCTTTGATTTCTTTGGAAAGACTGAAAACTGTTGGAAAAGCAGAGGATCTCAAGCAGGATCATCTGCATTGCTTCTAAGCCCTTCTGCAAACCTTTTGGTTTTTTCTCTCTTGTTAATGATCAGGGGTAAGATTGTACCAGCCATGGAAATCTACAGTTCGCCTGCATTTAATGATCCCCTGGCTGTTATCACATGGAAGTGCATTTTAAGAATCAAAATATCACCAAAAGGCCACTCCTAAGATTATGCTGTGCACTAATCTACAGCATGCCAACAGTGCTTTAAATAAAATGCCCTATTCGAAAAGGGGAGGAGGGAAAACAAAATGCTTCCATGAGCTGAAGTATCCAACTCCAGGTTCCCCGTGCAGAGCAAGGGGGGGGACCAGGCAGGGGGTCCCCACTTTGCTCTCCTGGTGGCTGTAAGGCAGCCAGCTATGCGGGTGCCTAAAGAGTGGAAATAGCTCCCAAATGTGAACAAAATATTCAGAAATACATGGATTTTCATTACACTTCTAATCAGCGATGCGCACAAATCGTTTACTGAGTGCATAATTAAAACCTCAAGTGTTTTCCATAAAAATATTTGTAAATTAGGTGAATAAATTATTCAGTGGTCATTACTGAAATTAAATCTTCTCCGAGTGAATTTCTTGCTACCTTGTGAGCAGAACTCCGAGCAACACAGCTAATTTTTTTCTCAAATGTAGCAGTACAATGTACTGATGGTACTTCAGTGCTGGTCACAGCAAACAAACCTCGCAAATTCTGTACTATGTGTGTCGGTACATGGAGCTCCAGTCTTCGCCTCCTGAATATCTCTTAGGTATACATGATACAGATGTTAAGTCCCTAGCAAGATCGTCAGACCTTGAATTTCTTTTTCTGCTGTCCAAGACCATTTGCCAGCATCTCAAGAAAAAGATCAAGGCGGCTGCTGTGGCCGTGTCACCTCTCTTAATGACCTTGAAATGCTCAGATCTTATGCCTAAAGTGATAAAAGTAAGAGACTTCAAACACATGTTAAGAAATCAGAGGGATGGGAGTGCTCGGCTTTTCATCGCCAAATCCAGCTCAGGCAGCATGACCCACAGTGATGTTACCTGTACAAGTGCTGCATCCAAGGATAACTAATTCCCATTCATTTTTTAAGCAGGTTCACAGTCCTGGAACAGTTCAATGTCAGACACTATCCGTTCAAAGACAGGAAGGATGAACAGGGCAACTATGGGTATAACGTATTGGGATAGCTATTTACCGGGTTCTGGCGAGAGGATGGAGAATGGTTTTACCTGGGATAAACACTGTGAGAGTTTTTCTCATATTGTTCACTTATTTCCAATTCTAATCTTGGCTGGCACCCGGGGAAATTAAAAAAAACCCTCCCTCACATTTATTGACCATGAGAACCTCGCCTCGTGCAGCCGTGGCACCAAGGGTAAAAACCGCAGGGATGGAGGGAAGAGCAAGGAAGAGAAAGAGCTAAAGGACAGCACGTTTTTTTCTGGAATAGTTCACCCAATTCTAGTAAACATGCCACTTTCTGAATTGGTTTATAACTATTTTTAGGTTATGTATAAAAGTCAGTTTACACATCCAGATGATGTGCATGTATTCCTGCATATATTCTTCCTGTTTTGCTTTTCAAAAGTAACAATATGCAGGAGCTCATAAACAACCAGAAATATCAGCTCATCAGGGAAAATACATTCTCTGCTTCACTTTTCCGTTCAGTTTAAAGAAAATTAGCTAGGCACACAACAGCTCTTACAGCCCAAAGACCTTCTCCACTTAAAGTGAAAAATTTTGCCAGTGTTATTTCCTTCAAGCAGTCATTTCACTGCTGGGCATGTTATAGAAGCAATTTTTTTGTCATCAGTGAAAAATTATTTTGTTTTAGACACCAATTCTTAGAAAAGACGCTACGAACTTCATTTGGAAAATGTTAGAATTGGTTTCTTCATTTAAAATTTTTTGACAATTGGGCATGAGAAAATTAAATTTTTTATTTGTTTTTATTTATTTTGATTTATTATTTCACTCAAAGCAAACTCCTTGATGCACTGTTTCATTTTTAAGTACAAGAAGCACCACTTAAGCATTCTGCATTACACAGGGAAATTGTAAAATAATAATTCAGCTCTGAATTTTGTCTCCCCAAATTCCTAGCCATTTGTCCTCCTTGCTTCACAAACCTCAGTGGAGGGGAGAGGAGGACGGATGGTCAGGAGGAGCAGGGGAACACCAAGGCCGACAGAAACTGCAGGCTCCCATTACAAATTATACCATTTCTTGCACCATTTCCTCCTGTCTTCAGGATGGGCCATCGGTAGCTAGAAAGGAGCCTATAAATCAACTACAGTGAGTGGAGAGATCCCTAAATAATATTTTCTTTGTACTGTACCAGCAGGGATTGGCCATTTGTTATTTACATTTCCACTACAAACTATTTTACAGCTTAGGCAAATAAATTGCTTCAATAACTCATTGGAAGAAAATGTTTAAATAAAACCTGTATTTCACATGGTGCCTGCACTTGTAACTCTCCTTTCAGCTTAGCTGAGGTTTAGTTTTGAATTCCTTTGCGATTTAAAGCAAACAAAAAAACCCAAACAGAAAACACACCTGCATATCTGTGCTGTGAACTTCAGACATGCAGCCCTAAACATCTGGGTACCCAAAAGGGCATCCAAAATCCGTCTGTGTGTGTTAAACTGGACTGCTATGGACTCCTGTGACTCTCTAAACTTCACAAACAGCCTGGCTGGGAACAGCAGGTATTTTCAGACAAACACGTTATTACCAGCCTTCAGCAAACTGGCAAATTTCAAGATAATGATGGAAGGATGCCTTAAAATCACAACAGGTAATGCCTTTGACCCAGACTGACCTGACTGCTTTGCAGCTATTTCAAACTGATACACACACTGTTTCATGCTCAAACCTCTTTATTTAGCTGTTACAACGTGAATCTACGTTACAAAAGTGACCAGCGTTGAACCTTGGCTGGCAAAGACCTTGGAAGAAAGCAAAAATCCACAAATAAATCCACAGACTGATCTTGCCGGATGCCACACTGCTCCTCCCGGGTCATCCCCGTGGGATAGGAGGGACCTCACGGGAGGGCCAGGTGGGACATCCCATAGGATCAAGACCACCATGCTCCACCAAGGGCGAGAGGGAGGGGGTCAGCACATCCACAACCTCCCTCTTCTCTCTCCAGCCACCCAAAAAGTCATACCTCAAGCCACACAACAGCACATAAGAGTTTCGATTTCTCCTGTTTTGTTTGTAGCAAAGATAGAAATGGAACATGAAAGACCATGGCACTACCCCAAACTTGTCATTCTAGTACCCTTCATAAAATGGAATTACTCTAATCCAACCTGAAAAGCAAATTCTGAATTACCTCTAGATGAGCTGTTAAAGACAAACTGATTGAAAGATCTATTTTGTGAAGCTGCAGTGTAACTTCTAAATCCTAAATCTAAATCTAAATCACTTCTTGGAACCCACCATCAACTCCATGATGCCCGTGTGGGCACTAAAGCTGCTGTTCTGTGACTGTAACTATAACCTGGCGATTTTATTTACTTTTGCTAAATAAATTTTCAACTTTATATCTGGTGGAATGTCTGCAATATTTTCTACTTGAAAAAGACAAAGTAATGTACAAATGGTATTTTGAGTGCTCCAGATATCAGTTATTTTCCCTTTACCAAATGTAAAGCTTTTTTAAAAAAAAACAGTAAGAAAAAGTCCTTCAGCTGTTTCGAAATCTGTGCCCTTCTACCTGAGCTCTGAATTGGTGAGCAGTTACGTTATTCCCCAGATACTATAAAAACAGAGCAAGATCTACTTCCAAGCAATCATCTTTCTTCTCTCCACCAACACTCGTAGGCGAGTTGAGCCCAACATTGGGTCTCAAATCGGTGCTTGGAACAAAAGGCATTTTGCAGCACCCAAAGCAATACCAGATCTGCTCCCCAAAGGGCAGGGACTGATGGTTTTAGGGTCAAACCACGCACTCTCGCAGGAAGGAGCCGAGACCTGGGGTCCCACATGGTAACTTCTGACCGGTGCATTACTGCTCCTTTTTCCTTCCAACTCTTCCACGAGCCCCTGCTGACTCACTGTCACCGCGGGCTGGAAGTTAAAAGACAGACACTACAGTTCACTAGAACAACGCTCAGTCTGACTCACTCTGCAAAATCCATGTTTCTGGGAAGACACGCTACGCTTCATCTGCCACATCGTCAGTGTTATTTGTATTTCAGGACCCCTCCTCAGCTCTCTATTAGTCAGATAAGAAATGAAACGTGTAATATATCACACGCATACCCCCACCACACACACATCATTTTGGCAATTTGCTCCCTGGCTCTCCCTGAGACTCCTGAAATCCACACAAAGACGAAGAAAACACAGGAGCTTCTCTTTTTTAAAGGATTTGCTGAACATGCTCTTCAGTGCCAGGTGAACAGATCTGCATTCTGCAAATCCCAGATCACAACAGCTGACCAAAATTTTAGAAACAAAATGTGAACACAATCCTCCTGCATCAAACATCGTTAAATATTTGAGTTAGCTTTATTGCATACTTAATCAATAAATTCATTTACTTGCTGCTAGAGACTCTTCCTATAAGCCTTCTCCCCTCTGGCACTGGGCACAGAAAGGAAAGGTTCTCCCTCTCCGCAGGCTCATTCCCATCCAACCTGTTTTCTGCAAATGAATACATGGCATTAAAAAGTGCAGTCAAGGTCTGAGACCTCTTCAGGCTGCAGCTGAACTAGGAGCCTCAGGCTGCAGAAATCAAAGATTGTAAGTAGAAGCCTCTAAGAATCAAAATATTTTAATATTTTTCTGTGCTTTATTGCCCTCTCACTTGACTTGACAGTCTCATCTACCCACTGCCACAGGCTATCTTTATCAATGATTGATCTTTGTCTCCCTTCCAACCTTATGGGGAAATTTGGAAAGTTGAACAGAATATATACTTTTATTTTATATAACAACAAGGCTTACTGTAAAAGAGACCACCGTGTATTGAACACTCTGTATGTGACCCAAATAATTTATTGATGTTTAATATTCTCCTCTCTCGCTCACTATAACCATTGGAGGAACGTGGAAGTGCAGAGGAGCAGAATACAAAACAACTGAGCCACCGCCAATCTGAGCCCCATGGGTCTTCAGTGATGACAAAAACGCTAACGAGCTGCACCAACGCAGAAGACAAAAACCCATCCGTCGTCCCCTGGCCATCACCTGCAATTGGCGAGATTCCACTTTAAACAGTGCCTTGGAAATTCCCTATTACATAACGGTTCTGAAAGATCATTTTAATTTGCAAATACCACAACAAGAGACGCTAAAGTGACCACCAAAGGACCAGCTACCATTTGTAAAGAAACGCAGTGACAAGAGCGCGGGGAATTTGTGGGCACGGCTTCACTTGGGGTGATGCCCTGCGCTTATTTCAAAAGACACAGAAATACATCAAGACGTTAAACAGAACTTCACATTGAGTGGTGGGAAAGGAATGAAGAGAAAAAGGAATATAAGAAAATAAGGAAAAGTAAGAAATCTCACATCCCTGAGCAAGTACCATCCCCTGTCTGTGGGGTGAGACCCTGCTTTGAACACCTCGCTGGCTACACCAGGCGCGGGTTTTGCTCCCTGCACGGCACGGCGGCAGAGCGCAGCACCGATGCTGTCGGTCCTCACTCTCCGGCCAACAACTCCCGAGGAGCTGCCACCATCAGACCAGCTCATGGGCTGATAACCTATCTATAGCTCTCTGCCTCGCTGATTATCCATTCCCTTCTCAAAGGTAATTTAAGATCCTGTCTCTCCTTGCTGGCTTAGTTCACTTACATTTGAATTAAAAGGACCAAAATAAAAGGCACTGTTTAAGCCAGAACCTGTGCTGGACCTAGCGCTGTATTATACTGAACACAATCAGGTAAAAGTGAATTTCTTAATACTAAACATCCCAAGGATAAGATTCTCCTTTAGATAAGGTTCTCCTTTACAAAATTGGTTCTATGCAGATCATAAAAGAAAAAATAATCTTTTAATAACTCTCCCCCACCAAGGAGAAGAGCAGCTCATTCTCATGCCAGCAGATGAGCCTGCAGTGAGAGCGCTCGCTGAAACGAGCTCGCTCAGCCGGCTCCTGGTCTGCCTGATTCCAACACGAGACTTGAACCGAATCCCTCACATCCCCGCCGGGAGCTCGCACCTTTGCTCCACAGCATCAGTCATCCTCTCTCTAGTGAATAATTGGCAAAGCGGAGCTGCTCCGAGGGAGGCGGCGAGGGGAACGCGGTCCTCGAGAGCTGGGAATTTGCTAGGGAGGTCACGGCAGTGAGAGGCTCTGCCTGATGCGACCTTGGACCACGAGCTCCCCTGGCCAGGAGGGTCCACTGCCTCCCTGCCAACCCCGCTTACAGCCTTGGAAAGTACCACGATAAGCACAAAAATCCCCTTTTCACGTCATAATTGAAAAGCTATAAATTTGGTCGATCATCATCAGGGATCAGATGTGTGGAAGATCACCGGTAGGCTACTGGAAGAGACTTTATAGACTTGTTTGAAGGCATTCAATAATTATGTCTTACCACGAACCAAAGCGATACAAGGAAAGGAAACTGCTGTTACGAGTCCCCATGTAGAAATCAAACGCAAGTGCTTTGAAGCGGGACACAATTTCTACACATTTCTACAGCAGGAACTGGATTTCCACAGTGTTACATGAGAAGGTGGCTCCAGCCCCATTGGGAAGGTCCACACTTCAGTGACTTCTGGCATGACCAGCCCCTGGGCAGCTTTCTTCTTTTTCCATTAGCAATGGAAGCCTGTGACCCAAATACAATATCACGCAAAATATTTCAAAACTAAGGAAGAGCAGAACTTAAATTTTCAAGAGCTCCCTGGAAAAAACCCAACAAATCGGCTATCAGATTTCAAACTGCCACTGCTATACAACATTTAAAAGAGGAGAATATCTGTGGGCAAATTGTCAAGTTTTATAACCAGAAGGATCTTAGAAATATTTATTCTCACTTAAAAATTGTCAGGAATTTTCACTGACTAAATTAGTTGCTAGTTTACTCTCAAGAGAGCAGGTTAGCTCACAAAAAAGCCTAAAATAATTTCTTCAAAGGAAAATGACAAAATTTATCAAATTACTAGTAATGATAACTCTGATCCTATCAGACTAAAAATACACTAGAAGCTGCCAGTACAAGGTTAGGTAATTAGGATTATCATCTGAATGCTCTACTTTTATATCCCCCATCTTCCACAAATTCCAAGCCAAATCAAATTCAAAAGTTTATTGTTAAAATAAGTTGAAAAGGAAAACGGAAAAAAAAAAAGCTTAAAGTCTAGCGCATTGCACTCTTTAGTCCCTGAAGAAGTGAAACCACCTATATTATAAGGTTTCTATCCCCAAATACACAATTCATTTGTGAAAGCTCAGCACCTTACAAGATCATTATGAAAAAAGATATGTAATAGTGACTCCTAAGCTAATAATATTAGCTTTATTGTTGCAGTAATGACCTATGGATTGATTTCTTTTTACTATGGTCACCACAAATGCAGAGCCTGAAGATCAATTTATTTGGTTCTGGACTTCACTTCAGTCCTTGGTTTAAACTAAACATTGGAAAGGTTTTATTAAAAATCAACATATTAAATATTTTTCCTCCTTCTGCAAGACATGTAGTTTCTTTCACTTAGGAAATTCACACTAGATTTGTTTAGAAAGATTTTATTTATGGGTTTTTCTTTTCTACAGCTACAATACAATAAGGAATGTAAACTACCACTATATATTTCACAGTATCTATATCTCTTTTAGGTACTTTCCCTGAAACAGCCCATGCAGAAATGGATATTTAATGAAGCAGGACTTAAAGCAAGTGTGGCAGTTTTAGACCACGTAACAGATTTCTTCTCCGTGGGATTCCTGAAAATTATTTGTTGATTATAGGTTTCCCAAAAGATCTTATATATCTCCATCATCACGCTGTGGTTTCACTTTGTATGTCTTACAGGACACATGCAGCAAACTGTGCCCTACATAGGAGGGAATGGCTCTTAAAGGAGGATGCAATTGTCTAGTTTATTATTAACTGGGTCCCCATCTGTCTGCTCCGAGCGCTCAGTGCTTCAGGGCACAAACCCTACAGATCCACGAGTCTTAGTACGAGCCTGGCAATGCAACACTTCTACATTTCACGTTTTATGTCACCTACAACAGTCCTAAGCAGCAGAAGAAATCTGGTAGGATGGACTGTTCACTCAAACAAGCAAAGAGATAAAGGTTATTTCCCCAAATTGCGTAACTAAGTTCTGCATGAGGAGCCAGAGAGATGTTTGTTTTCCCAAGGGTAATACAAGGGCCTGTTTAAAGACTACTTTAAACTACAGAGAATAGCATTTTTGGAACTAACTAATGAATATATATAGAGAGTATACTGACAAGTTATACTCTAAAGTTTAAATGAACCTTCACAAGATGACCAAAGTGAATGTACAGATCCTTCTCTCATTGAGTAATAATTTTTCAGAGATGGGAATTATTGGTTAACAGTCCTTTCAGGTTCACCCTAAAGACTATAAGATACTAGGAAAAAAATAAAAGTTCACACTGTGTTTTTAAAAATTACTTCACATTCACTTTATTCAAATAAACGTCTGGGTGAACATGATCAATGTTCATTAAAAGCTCCGAAGTGACAGGTACACAACCGGCACTTGGCATTTGCACAGCTAAGCTTTCACAGCTGTAATGAATAAATGGAGCGTGTGCTTCCACACGCAGCTGACACCATCCATAACTCTGTATTTGACACTTGACTGCCCTTAGGAAGGATCTGTTTTTCAAAAATAGTTTATTTGCAGAAAAAAACAAAAAAAATTTACTGAAATAACCTTCTCAAGTAAGAAGGCTTTGAAACGTAGTGATAAAAAAATGCCAGAAAGAAAATTCTTCCAAGTGGTAATGTTTATGTGAGCTTAAACTATTGCTTAGTGCATACACTGGAGTTTATTACCATACAAATTCATTTTAAATATTATACAAAATCACATTTATGTATTTCCTTAAGTAAGTATACGAAGAGGCAGGCATTGCTTTGATGGGAGAGCATCCCACGGGAAGCCCCCGCGGTCACCTGTACCAGCCGGTCCAAGGTCTCACCCACCACAGAAGGGGGCAAAACCCAAGTCCTGCTCATCCCCTGCTAAAATCCCCTCAATTCCCAGAAAGTCACAGCATTCAGGACAGGATATACTTTCTAGGACATAAATTCTCTAGTTATTACAGACATACCTATGTGATAGCCCTTTGTGATAGAAGGGCTAACGCAAGAATTAGGAGTGATGTTCGGAGCCAGCCAGCTGCATGTTCTGGCCTCGGAGAGAGACATCCTTTGGAGGGCTCCTCCAAAGGCATTTCAGACTATTCATTACCCTCGTTTCCTGAATGATCCCTGGCACTCCAATCCTCTAACAGAATGCTTAAAAGTTTTTATGTTTTTTTTTTTTTAAATCTACCATTGAGGTAGATTCTTGGATGACAAGTTTTCTCGGGTATCATTTTTCTCTTTTATGATATCAAAAGCACGAGCAAGGCCAGGTAGGAAAATCCTAGCAGTTTGCACAATGGACTAGAAGAACTAGAATGAATTTCTTTTACACCAGCTCCAAATATCACACCGCCAAGTTTCATTTTAGGAAAATGGAATGAAGGAAAGTGAATCAAAACATGTACCAACAAATTTCTTCTCACTACTCCTACATGATAAACCAACTCAAACTGCCATGAAATCTGGCTACAGCTTCTAATTGCAGAAAACCAAACAAACATGCAGAAAACCACCAATGTTTTGGAATTGTGAAGAAATCTCCAAGCAGAGGAGAAACAACTGTAATTTAACAGTTCTTTTTTGCCTTGAGTATATTATGGATACCAGCAGCATGAAGCGCATCTCTCCCCCTCTCTGTAATGAGAGCACCAAAATGGAAAATATTTGATTTGCCATTTTCAGCCCTTTTGAAGTCTATCTGTCCATTTTATTCACAAAATATCTTTTGAGGCATGCCTTTGTAAGAATTTGCGTTCCCTGCGAGCTGTGCCCTGGCAGTGGGACACCCTTTGCTCTATCCCACCTCATTACATTGATCTGCAAGTAAAGATGGTAATTACTTGTGATGGGCAAACCCTGCGGGCTCAGTTGGAGCTCATACAAAGCTAGCCAAAGCCCTGCGGGTTTGAGTCTTGGGAAATTAGACTCCTTGGGGATTTCATCGTTTTGTGGAGGTTTGGCAGCCCTGGGAATGCAGCGGGACAGACATACGTCCATCTGTCCGCAGCACCAGCACACTCGAGCACACTCCCACCAAGAGAGATACCCGGTTTGGAAGGAAAAGATGAAATCTGCCACGGATGGATGCTGAATAGCAGTATGTTCAGTCCTGGGCTTTAAAAGAAATGAAATGTATTTCCTTGGTTTTCATTTTATTTCTTTGTTTTGTTGATATATTACAAATACTGGCAAAAAAAAGAAATAAGAAAAAAATACTTAATCATCTGTGAAATATGGTATTTCTCTTTTGCTCCTTTGAAAATCTTTGAAGACAGATATCCAATGTTTTTGATAAACTCAGAAATATTTTAAGTGGTTGATATCTGTGCAGAAACTGATTAAACTGCATAATTACTGCATGCTCAACTGTAAACTGTAATCACATGTAACAACCAAGAGGCACAAACTCTTTTGCTGACTCTCAATGATTTGTACTTCATTTTGAGCAGAACGTTAAGGGACCTTTATAAACCAACCTCAGCAGTACCAAGACGGTGAGGGAACATGTTCTCACTCACACTAAGGGTCACAGTAGATACCCATACTCTCTAGGTATATATTCGTTCTTAAGGGTCAGAGTATATACATACATACAAGATGTACGACTTGTGCAGCTTTTCTGTTAAATTTACAAGACCACCTTAAATGTTAAAGATGTCAGTTTAATTAAAGAAGGGCTCAAACCTGGTCATCACTTCACTCAACACTGGAAAGCCATGCAACGGATGGGTTTATACGAACCAAAGTTTTTAAGTGTTAAAGGCAACTTGCAGCAAGAATCAGTTGGTACATTTTGACCAAGACTAGGATAATTTAAGTATTGATTGACTCAAAGGCTAATCTTAACAATCTCATTTTCTTTGCCATTTATACACAAAACCTATGGTTTTCTCAGATTTTATAGCTATTTTCTAGTGAACCTGTGATTCTACAAATGAGTGGTATGAATCACACAGAAATCCCAATTTGTGCTATTTTTTTTTGAGCAGATGAAGAGGTAACATGCAATTTTTCTCTCCTTTAAATAGATGTGAACAGTTGCTTTAATTACCTCTGGAAATTTGATTATTCTTAATTCAGGCTTTATTTGGGGAATGTTTTTTAATGCTGTCTTAGAAGTCACCATGTGCCACCATGCTCTTGCCATTAACCCCACTGATGAAAAAATAATCGCTGAGAGCAAAAGTAGATGGGTTCAAAGGCACGACGTGGAGCAGGAGGACAGGGAGGCAGGAGCTGGGGCAACAGAGCTGAGCAACCATGTCCATCACACAGGCACACCACCCAAGTCCTTGGTAAAACCAGACTTAAGTCTCGGACCATTGCACCTTCGTTTGTTCGGGGTTTATTGCTACCATACTGCAATGGGGAACGGCCAGGAAACTACAAAAACTTCACATGTCTCCTCAACCTCCTCATGCATTTCTCAGTGCAGAAGGACAATGTGGATCTATGTAAAATATTATGCATATTTTCCACACGTGCAGAAAAGAACAAATTTTTCATATCCAAACCCAGAGAGTCACAAAACAATCCACTGGTGAGCTGAGATATTCTCCTCAGCTGGTCAATGCTGTGATTTTTTATACAAACACAGAAACGATCTGAACTATACCTGATCTGAGCTAGAACCAATTCCCCAAGGTGAGTAAAGCCGATCTTCCCTACAGCACCAACGCTGCTGAGGATAAGAGGTGACCTGCCTCCTGCTGCAGCAGACTGCTATAAATACCAAAAGACAGTTACATTATTCTAAATCTTAATGCAAGAACACACTGAAATATTTCACATCACACAGTAAATGGTTTGAAGATTGCAGACAAAGTAGTCAGGCTATGAATAACTGACAAGAAAGTCTCCAGATAAGCGCACAAAATTAATTATGCCATACCCAGAAATAAATAAAAAACACCATCTCCAATGCTAACAAAACAGCTGGTAATAAATAACAACATGTAAACATTTTAATGCACTTATTTTGGTAAAATTAAAATCAATGTGCATGCAGCAATAGCTATTAAATAATACTTACTGGGGAAAAGTCTGAGAAGCTTAAAATCCAGTACCTTGTGTGTCAGAAACCAAACCACACAATGAGAAACAGCTGGAGCTCATCATTTATACCATTTTGAGGTCTTAAGGAAAAAGGCTGCCAAAAAAATACCATGTACAGATCTTCAGGGCAAATCGATCTCATAAAGAAAAGGATTAGTGCGTGTGAGGGTAATCAAATGCTTCATGTTGGATTACAATTCCACTTAATAAATCGAGCTACTTCTACTCATGAAAAGGTTCGTTTGATTCACCAACGCTATTTTATTCTATACGTATTTGATTAGTTACACTAAAAATAAATCCCACACAGCAGAAACAAAAAATGAATGATTGGCCTTCTCAAATAAATGCCACCATGAGTCCTTGTAACAACCCGACCGTGCACGCTGCCCCGCCAGCCCCACGTCTCCCAAGAGCTTGGGAAAATTCCAGCACAACTGAGTCACTTCTTATTATGCACACTGAAGTGTAAACTTTTTCTAATGGCATCCACTTCACTGGCCCAATCCTTGCTTTAACCTCCAGCGAGCACCAGCTCGGAAAGCACCTGCGTACGCAGCAGGGTAAGGGATGAGAGGAGATACAACAGAAGATAATCTGAATTTGGCTCAAGAGGATAACTGCAGAGGGTTATCGTCTTAAAACCATCAAGAAAGGATGAATTTCATATCGTTTTCTACTTTCACTGCCTGATGTGGTGAGGTTGGATGAATGCGATACCACACTCTCTACTCATGCAATGCGATTTGAAGACTGCTGCAAGAGAGACTCAGTTTTGCATTCTGGTGAGGCTGTTGCCAACCTTGTCTGGAGAATAGATAGCTGCTGTTCAGCATGTTCCCCTTGCAGCGTCAAGTCTGCTATTACTCCAATATAATTAGGGACCTCTATGTTCTCAGTGTAATTTTTCCTTACAAGAGATGTCAGCTACTCACTCTTCTTATTTTTCTCTGGACAACATCTGCGGGTGACAACACGACTTTACAGTGAAAAGGACAGGGAAAAATGGTAACCTAGTTTCTTTTCAAAAAAAAAAAAAAAAAGAATTTATGTTCTGACAATGGTCTGCACTCCTCTGAAAGCTGAACCCAGTCTTTGCTGTGAATCACAGTAGTTCGCTATTTTATTTTGACCTTTTCATCATTATGCAGCTTGATTAGCTAGCTGAGCCGACTGCTTTCATACGAGAATGAAATCAGTTACTTAAAAAGGTAAAAGATTAAAATGATCAAAGTATTATTTCATATTCTCGGAGCAGTCATGTTTTAGAAAAGAAGTGCCACCAGCCTGACATCACCGAGAAGTAAACACCTTTCAGTACAGCAGTGAAGGACAACCGCTCCTCTCCTCCAACACCTCCGAAAAGCCTTTTCAGAGGGATAATGCATCTAAGACACAGCAAACTCTCTGCTGAATTACATCTGAGCACCTGAGGGATGCGACAGGGCTCAGAGAGCCGAGGTCGGAGGCGGCAGCGCTGCGGGGATGTGCCAGGTCGCAGCCACGCGAGAGCTTCAGCCAATTTCAACACAAACTCCGAGGGTGGAATAGGAGGAAGGAGCTGAATTGGCAGCCTACAAAAGTGGTTGTAATCACAGATGCAACGTTGAAGAAACGAAGCAAAGATCTGCTCGTGACAGATTAGCAAGCACGCTGAGTAAGCCCTTTCTGCAGCCCTGTCCTTAGGAGTACCCACAACAGCTTCCAGACCCAGAGGAATCAAACCAGATGATTAAAATGAGTCTCTCTGAACAACGGCCCCTCTACGCTCAGCTTCCATCACTGCTTCAAGTCACCAGAGCAAATGCTAGGAGAGGACCAGGACCTCTCCCAAGCTTTCCACCGTGACAGGAGCACACAAAGACAAATTCGTTGTGCTGGCAGAGACCTCCCCGAAGCACAAACCTACCAGAAATGCATCATTTACTAAGTGCAAATTTTGGATACATACATATATCCACACACACCTTTATATAGGCGAGTTTTGTCAATGTATTCATCTATTTCCCCCCCCAAAAGCTACCACAGATGTAGAATGAGATGTGCTATCTAAGCCTGCTAGCAGGACAACAAAAGGACATCAGCTGAGATGCAGCCACTGGGTATCACCAGAGACGGCGCACAGCAGCCTACCTGTAAGAGACAAACAAAGCCTGCTGTAGGGCAGCCAAATGCAAGGACTTTTGTCAAAAACAAACAAACAAAAAAACCCCAAACCAAAACAAAACCCCAAACCACACACCCCCCAAAAAAACCCCAAACAAAACCCAAACCCAAACCAAATTCAGATTTGCATTTGCTCGCAATGAACCTTACTCCGAAAGTGGCACCAAATCACGAAAGAACAAAACAGGTTCTCCAAACCCAGGTGAAAACAGCCTTGTCTATTGAAGATGAGTCATGATTTACGGTAAACAAATAAAATTCACTAACGAGATACAACATCTTTAAACAATTACGGTATTTGTACTTGACTTCGGTATTTCTAAGGCAGCAAGAGCAACATTGCAGCAGGCAGCGTCCCAACACGAGAGCGGTTAGCACGATGGAGTGATTCCATACAAGGCTCTGTCACTCACACTTCAACTCCAAAATAATTGTGTTATTAGGCTTGATTAGCTGGTGCTGATGATTAGAGAATATTTTGCAAGTATCACTTGAATCTGGAAGATACAGCGACTGAAGAGGCGAAGCAGGAGGAGGAACGTGCCAGGGCAGGAGCTGGTGCTGGCAGGCACGATGCCGATGGGATACTGGGGGTACCAGGACCTGGTGCTGGCGCAGAGCAGGAGGGCAGTCCCAGTCCGGGGGAACACGCACTTGCACAGAACAGAAACGGTCAAACTTCCCTGGGCAACTCTGCACAATTGGCTTTTTTTTTTTTTTTTTTTTTTGCATTCAGATTTTATTACACCCAGCCACAGGCCCAGATACATGCACTGAAAACTCCATGCATCTATTATCTCTATTTATTACATAAACCCACAATGATGCTTTAACAGTCCCTTTCACTGCGCTTCCATTAGCAAAATATTGGCATGACTTCCTCTCCCACTCCCCCAATGACAATTATAAAACATACCCCCTAACTACTTCTGTATTTTAAAAGTACATTTTCCTAATATTTAATTTATAAATCATTTCCCACATGTATTAGTAATAAATGTTTAAAGGCGGCAGACAGGAATACAACAGGAAAGCATAATGCTTGCTGTTTACTAGGAGGCCTCATTAAAAAGGCATCAAGAGCAAGGAAAATAAAAACAACCTTGTGAACCTTTGTAATTGGTCTCAGGAGAAATGTAACACTGAGGACATCAATGCAGAAATGTCCCAGCCCATTCCAGTGCCAGAGATTGAAAAAGCATTTCAGTTCACTATACTGTTTGCACTCCTCAGTTCTTGCACTGTCTGATTATTTTTTTAATTAAGACACAAAAACTTTTTATATTTTTTCATACCTATAACATCTCTATAGATCAGGTGTTTGATGTTATGATATTCAAAATCATACTTAAATAGTCATTAATCTTTCCCCACTAAATTAATTATTTTATGGACACAATAACTAGAGGCCATTTTCACTTAGTTTAACTTTTCGCAAGTTCCACTGTGATGGAACTCTCCAGTATACTGCCTGGTACAGTCTGTGGTGTATTTTTTTTTAGTGTCTCTCCTATCCATACTTGTGCTGTTTATTTTAAAAATTATAATGGATAAGTTTGTTACTTTAACTTCCTATTTGTAGAATGTATTGGGCAAAGAATTGTTATGTTAGACACATTTTTAGCAAAAGAAAGGGTTAATGCACCTCTGAAATGAACAGCTGATTTGACTAGCCTTCCCCCTTGCCAGCTAGCTTCCAGTTAGGCCCAGATGTCACTTGCAAAGCTTAATTTTTAAACCAAACACAGCATACCATCTATTACTGAGCAGACTTCAAAATTCATATTTAAACCCAACAGGTCCCAGAGGCTCCTTTTAGATACTTCTGGGCTTCCCAGAAGACTCATGAAAGTTGATTAAACTAAAAATTGCATTTCATTTTCCTGTTTTGTTTGCATTTAAATGGAGAAACTTGCAGCTGGATAATAGCCATATATTTTCTGCTGTACTTCCATTCCCAGCAATACACGTTTTGTCATGTTTTCCGCCACTTAAAGTATATACTTTTTACTGTTTCACCAAATGCAGACCAAGGCTTTCTCTGTGCAAAACTGCACTGCAGAAACTCGAGTCAGACTTTCCTAATAGGTTTAATTTGTGAGATTCAAAAGCCATCCAAGCACAATTATTTGTAATGTCTTCACTTGGAGACGCGTTTCAAGGCGTGATAATTTGCCCTGTGAAAATTAATTCTCTTTCAGCCATCTAACCTTACAGGTCCGTGTTTGCAGGCTTCGCCACATCCAGGCAAACCCCCAGGATGTGGGCACTGCCTGCAGTCACCCGCGGGGCATGGATACACGGAGGAGTTCCGCATCGCTGCTCCGAAAACAGGGAAAGCGTGGTGCTGAGCTCCCAGCATTGGCATCTTCTAGGGATGCTTGTTAGGAGCTCCCACTGAACGTGAAGCCATATCCTAATCCCCTCTCTGAAAAACAAGACCGCTTTAAAACGCCTAAAACATTACTCAGCCACACAGGAGATCTGATAAAGTTAAAATATAACATGAAAAATCGCCGCCCGTTACTCAATTGCAACACATGCTGATTAAACGAGTCTTTGCACTGTTACTACAGAGCTCCTCCGTTCCACCTGAAGAAAGCGGGCGCTTCTCCAGACTCCACGTTCAGGGTGATGCCCCAGATCTGGTGCTTGCATCATTTTTTCTCCAGCGGGCTGTGGCCAGCAGCTCCAAGAGACAACCAAAGCCTAGTTTCAAGGATCTGTAAGAAAGCACGTGGCATAGACATAACCTTGGAGCTGGACCACCGACGTATGGGTGGAAGGCTGTAGGTCACATTAGCCTTTTCCACCCCCTTACGGTTCTTGAGGGGATTCGTTTTGGGACCGATAAGGCAACAGAGATGGCAGGTGGCTGCCTGGCACCCATGCGTGCCCAAGCCTAGAAGAGCCACGCAATGGCAGCAGCTCCAAGCCAGGCACAGCACAGACCTTGCCGGTCGCCGGCTCTCCTCATCTCCCTGGTGTTACAGCCCAGCAGCTGCCACGGGATGCGAGAGGTGTCTGAACATATATCTTAAATTCACAGCTCTTTGCGGAAAAAAAAATTGCACCCCTAAAAGCACTGATGAGAAAAAGCCGTCCAAATTTGTTTTCATCCATTTAAAAGCCCATAAACTTTAGTGTTATTTATGGGCAGATCAGTCTGCTGCGAGCTAACACTGCAAAAGGCTTGCCGACGCACACTTTGGTGCGCTTTCACAGGGTGCTCCCACAGAGCCGCACGCAGCCCTGAGTAGGCTTCAATTGCATTTTAACAACCTTTCGGCACATTTCTGGTCGCTTTTGCCGCGCCATTTTTTTGCGCACCCTATAGCTCCCGAGATTAAGACATATATCTTTAATCTCCTCCCTATCTTTCTCCTTCCCTGCCGAAGGACTTTTCCAATTTCTTGCATGAGAGACTCTAGTTCTGGCGAGTGCCCAGGCCACGGTGGTTGCCCACACGGGCCGTCCCGGGGCAGAGGGAGAGCAGGAACGGGTGCTGCCCATCCGAACCGCTGCAACGCCAGCCCGCAAACTGCCTCCGCTGCGGAGACCGCCTTCCTCCTCTCCATCTCCCCGTGCTCTCTTGTCGCGTTTTGCGCAAACCTACTCCTGCTCAGCCAAAAGGGACGTCGTGAAAATAGCTTGAATTCATCAGGAAAATAATTCTGAACGCTCTTGGTCACATTAGCTTGGGTAATGTGCTGCATACAAGCGCAGCTCACCTGGAAGGACCATGTAATTAATGCACTCCCTCTCTCCACTGGCCAGAGATGAAGGAAGAGCCGTGATTACTTTCACATGTTAAACGTCATCAGAGCATGATCGCGCAGTTAATAATGAAGGAAAACCTATTTCCCGTACCAAATGAAACAAGCTCTGCTGCTTCTCCTCCTCCTCTGCTTCCTCAGGTAACGTTTTACCCATGGCACAGAGATGAACGGCATCCACCCAGGACCACAAGCCAAGGGTTACCTCGGCTCCCCGCAAGCGGCACGATTCCCACTGCAATCCCGCATCCAGACCTTCCCGCAAGTTTTAAGAAATAGCTCTAAAAATTCACTGATTATCCCGAATAGGAGATGGGGATAGGAAAGCTGTAACAGATCAGCTTCCTACATGAGCCTTGTCCTCACGAATGCTTCCCTAGACCAAGTTATTAAATCTGCTGGTACGTGACTGTATTTAGCTTAATAGAAACATGCAAGAGATATGGTTGTTAATAATTTCCCACAGGAAATTTGTGGTTTGCATATACATTACACCCAAAATTCAGGTAAAATCTACAACAAAAAAGGAGTAAGAAAATTAAAGGAAGATTTCCAACTTTAATTTGCAGTATCACCTAGCAAATTCTTCACCTTCGCCATTAAAAAAGAGAACTAGGGTAGGAACTTACATACTTCATCTAAATTTTTGTAGACTAATTACTTTTCTGCAACTAGCGTTGCACGCAGTCTTTGGCGCTGATGAACTGCTCTTTACTAACCCTGCCTGGTCTCTCTGCATCAACAGATGGGAGCAGAATGGCTTCTGTAAATCAGAAACAAGTGACAGCAACTAGATTATTTCACACTCCTGTGAAACAATCTCAGGTAAAATTCACATTAGAATGCCATTAGGATTTCTCCCTGAAATATTGCTTTACATAAATTTTGTAGTGTAATGGTTATTAAAAACCTCAATACAAAGAGACCTAATCAGTTCCTTAATACTCTCTCCTAATTTGTTTATAAGTGAAATCATATTTTTAATAATAGATTATGATATACTGCAAGAGAGACTCCTTATTTTAATAACTTATCTTTAGATATGGAGAACAGTATTGCTAAAATACTAAAAATGCTACAGTGAAATTTCAGAATTAGAAAAGTAAGTGCTGAAGTATTTCAGTTTTCCATTACATGCACTTAAATTTTGCAAGATGGGATTCAATTAATCAGCTACTGCACTCAACTTTGAAGCTGCCAAAGGCAGATTATATCTGAGAAGGCTGAAGTTTTGAAAAGAACCTTTAGGACTACACCAAACACAAAGTCATTTAAGACAAGGGACAAAAATATCCCTTTCTTTTGGCCAGACCAGTTAAATCAGAGGACAACATGAGGGTCCCCTAGTACCGCTATCAGAACAACTTCAAGAAAATTAACACCAGACTTATGTAGCACCACAGTACTAAACTACAGAGCTAAATTATTTAGGAAAGAAAATTTTACTTACAATAATGGATGCCTTTGTATTTGGTAAATGCTACCTTTCATCCATTTTAGCTTAATTTCAAGCCTCCATGGATTTCTTCTTTTCTTCTAACCAATACAAGCAGCTAAAGCCTTTCCTTTTCAAGCATGCCCTTTGAGCTGCTGGTCTCCCTTGCAGTGATGCTTCACAAATGGAACAGCTTCAACATCTCCACCAGTCCAAACCCCTGAGAAATCTGTGTGTATTCATTTCTTTGAAATTATTTCAGAGGCAAAAAAAAAAAGAAAAAAAAAAAGCAAGCACTTCCTTACTTTGTGTTATATTTCAGAAAGTTTAAATGGTCTAATATCCTATTGCTTTTCAACGTACCACAAAGTGCTAAATGGTAAGAATTACATTACTGCCACTGCTTAGATCCTGGCTGATAAGGTGAGCCTTTTACATTTATACTGACTTCTGAAAAAGCTGTTGCTATACTGGTCTAATAATTAATAATTCATGGAGCCAAATTACAGCTCTAGAAGGATACAGCCATTTTTACTAGTTCTTTCATAGTCTTCTGATTTATGTACGACTAAGTAGGAGACTGATCAAAGGAAAAAAATTAAAACTTAACACTTCAGGTTTAAAATTAAATTGCTATTCCATACTCAGAAAGGATGGATGGAGCAGGATATAACAATGCTTGTTTTGAGACAAGCACGTGTGCAAAATTTCTGAACATCCATTAATTTTATTATATAAAAGGACCTTTTGCAGCTCCTAAAATTGTAGATCTTTAAAACTGGAAATATTTATCACTAATGGGACTTTTACTGTCATGGGAGTGCAAGACAACACATTAATATTTGTAACATCTTCACAATAGTCCTTCTTTCATGTTGCCCTTGATGAATGGACTAATTTTTCTGCCCCTTGTATCTATCCTCTCATTGTTAAAGACATATTTTTATTGATCCACATACAGAACAAGATCCACCTGAAGACAAGGATCAGTAAAGGAATCAATTTTGTTATTTTATTGCTTCCAGGAAAAAAAAAAAAAAAATTCATAAAATGATCTCTTTCTCAATCTACCAAGCATACCTTAGCTGACATTTCCAAAAGTGCCTAAAAGACCATGATACAAATACAATACAATACAAACAAACAAGAGTAGTCATCTAAAGGTACAGGCATATATGGGGACTTTCAGAAGTTCTCAGTCCAATGTGGCTTCTAATTGACTTTTTGTTTTCCAACATTTCATCCTGAGACAGCAGCACGGAGGAAACGCTGTCTTGGACCTTGGGAGAACAAGGAGACCTTTTTTTAGTAGATATACCAGGCTCACGTTGAAAGTACCCAACGCAGCATCTGCTTAGAATAGCTATGCTGATCTCAGTCAAAGCAGTATTTCAGCATTGCAAAACAGGAAATTTTGAAGCCTTTTTTTTAAGATTGTATTATTATTACCAATTAAAAGATGAATTATTGTCTTTCAATGGTTTGAGAAACTACTACCTCTACACAGCTACTACAAACTCTGCAAACACAGACAACTCAGTTAAAAAGATGGTCCTAAAGGTCAGTATCCTCTCTCCTGCCCTCTGCTTCACTTTTTTATCCTCCTCAGCACACCTAGTCTCTGGTTATTTGCTGGTTTATCTCATATGCAGATATACAACACAACCACTACTCTGGTTGTTACAACACACAAGCTAACATTAAACTCTTAAAAAGCTAAAGCTGCCTTCTTCATTATGGCCAAGCTACTGAAAGCCTGCAAGAAGCACCTGTTTTTAATAAAGAATTTAAAGCCAGATAACAGCCATTAAAGTTTCTGATCAGCACATGTTTTAGAGCTGCAAAATATGCTTGAACAATCACACATCTTCAATGGAAACAACATTTCTTGGAAGTCCCCTTGTGTAAGGGATTCAATTGAAGTCCAACATTTGGCAGCGTTATGAGGAAACTTCTAAATTCTAAAAGATGTCTCATTGTTCATATTCATGTGGGCTGCTGAATTCCTGGCTATTTGCTCAGCCTTCAGTTTGCATATCGCAAATAAAAATCTCAGAAAACCTAATTAATGCAGCTAGACTGTTTAATCTTTTTAAGAACAAAATAAAAAAAATAAATTGGTGCCAAGAAGAAAGATACTTCTTGCTTTGGTTTTTGGGAAAATGTGTAAGGGCAAAATTTTCATAACTGTTGAAATAATTAGGTCTTAAATTGAGGTTTAGCTTCCTAAGAGCCTAAGTTACTTTGAACACTGTTAATTCCATATCATACAAGATAATCTAGCAGTTTTACATTACCACTATCTATTTATATCTTACTTATTTTGAGCCCCAATATCTAGTGATATGAAGTTATTTAAGCAGAGAACACAGAATTTTGGAGCTGCCCATGTTTGGCCATGTTGCACAGAAGTATTTACATCCACAAGTATGCTTCAATGCAAACAGCAGTAAAATAAGCTAAAAGGTATTGCAACAGATTGTTCTTCTGGAACACAGAATGATCCAGAAGTGCCCCAAAATGAATCCTTCACCAACCTTTCAGAAAACAACTATAAGTATCTACCAGAGACAATTGCTAGATGTGTTAACTCTAACATCAGTTTACTTGATTTTACATTAAAGATGAGAGCATGAGAACGTTACTGTGAGTATCTGTGCATCCTCCCCAAGGCTGGCTAATTACTGCTGCTAGACTGATGAATATTTTTACATTGGAACCTGGGCAATACTTCCTTTTCCTTCCACAGTGGGTGGTAAAATAACGCAACGGGTTGTCCATAGAGGTTATGGAGTCCTTGGAGATGCTCAACATTTAAATGGAAAAGTCTCTGAGGAACTTGACCTAACCAGACCTGCTTGGAACAGGAGGCTGGAGTAAATGACCTTCAGATTCCCCCCAGCCCACATTATTCTATGACTTTAACAGCAAAATAGACACAAAAACTCCCTGAGTGTCAGAGGCTGGAACTGGGAATGAGCAGAAGAAAAATTTGGTGTACACAGGCATGTTTCTGTATTAAAAACCCCACAAACCACTGAGACTTATCGTGAGCAGTTCATTCAAAGAGCTTGAGTTGTTTATCAAATCTATTATTTTGATATAAAATAACCTGATTTGTTACTACTAAGACTAAAAGATACATTTCAAATGAAAATTGCTTGTTGACACTAACAGGAGTCAATGAAGTTCAGCACATGGAAACACTCAGCACCCTGCGGCACTTTCCCAAACTTGAACCAAGCTTTTAAATTAAATCCTGACATCATATTTCACCAATAAGTGACTGATCCGATCATGCTGGAGAACAACTACAAAGAGGTGGTGGGTTAGTGTTAATTTACCACAGTTCAGTTTTCAAATCAGTTCCGTTTACGTTAATTCCTGAGGAATCTGAAACCTTGGTTTTGTCTCCTGGAAAGGCTCAAAGTGCAATATAATTGGAGAGCCATCAAGGCTAATAGAGAAAAATGGCAGGAGATACCTCAGAGAGGTATTACGTTGTTTTGTAAAGCAGAAACATCACAGAAAAACCTCTTATGAGAAATAGTGACCTTATCCTCAAAGAGACTAATTCAAGGTGAATTTAGATGCAGAATTTTATCAAAGACTGTATCTTTCCACTAACAATTTTGTTTATGCCTTGTTTTTTTCCTACAGATATAATAACATCCACTCCTCAATGTGAGCTCTATCTAGTGTGTGCAGAGGCCAGCCTCGCTTCTCAGTTCACACGTACCAGTAATTAGAAGCTTTGCAACTGTACTTAGCTCCACTTACTGTGATGAAAGATGCAGATGTCTGTTTTAAGAGCCTCTGATAAGCATTCAATTTGATCAGCCTGTACAAATACCCTGCAACTTGTAACTGAGCAAAATTTCTTAACCCACTATTCACATCAAAGTACGCAGTCCCAGCACTGAGACTTCGAAAGCTGAGATTTCTAGGCCAGACAGATCTGGGTGTACACCACAAACATTTCAATAGCTAAGACCACATCTTCCAAAGCCATTTAGGGCCCCAGCGAGCTTCCAAGAAGCACTCGGGCAGCCCAGCAGTCACTGACAGTGCCCTACATTGTGCTGAAGCACCTCTGAATATCTCTGCTATTATCCATTTATTTAAATTTATCCCAAAGTCCTAAAAGCCAGGAGTAGAAACGGGTTAGGTTCTCAGCATGTAAAAGTACATCCTAAATATACATATAAAACGTAGGTAAGTTAGTCACCTAAAATAAACTAGTTAGCTTAAAGGTATTGCCATCAATTACACTACCATTACAACTGCAGCTTAAAATGCTATTAGAAACTTCTGGCAATAGAGCTTTGTAGTATCTGGAAACTTGTCTTGTTATGACAAGTTTCTGATTATTTTAATAGGAATGATTATTTAAGCTTCCTTACATTATTGAAAATCCTACGCTAACAATAGAATTGTCTTTTGTATTGGCTAAATAAATCAGCACAGTAAACAAGGGCAATAATATTCATTTTCAGTTAGAAGGTGAAAGCGATGGCAAAATGGAGAACACAGAAAATAGTCACAGACTTACATTTTAAAACACAGCTAGCATTCCCAAAACCAATTAAAGACGGTTTTTGTCTTTTCCCTCACTTTTAAACTGCTGCTGTAGCTTTCTAGCTATGAAACCATCGTTGTACACAAAACCCTGGGAGAAGACAGAAGGAAACCCATGCGGCCCATTAACCTCTACACACACCGACTTATACAAGTGCACAACAGGAATAAATTACCACCATCTCTGGTATCCTTATAAATACACACACATACTCACAACACTGGGAAAGTCATTTTCCACCACAAAGGTGAAGGACTGAGTCCATACAGGACCAGGCAAGCTGACACGGGGGTGCAGGAAATCAAGTGTGCTGTCTTGCAACTAAATACATTTTAAATTAGTCTAACACATTCATTGTGTTGGAAATGCCAAAGGATGCTCAGAGCATGGAAGTGTTCATTCATAACTTTCTACTGATGTGCAAGTTAAATTTGACACTAAAAGAATAAATGAAGAAAATCTCAAGCTCAAATAAAATTTACCTATTTTAGACTAAGGAAGCACCAGGGGCACGTCTGCTAAAGCTCTAGGGTAGGTCAGAAGTACGCCTGTGCTGTTCTACCTTTTCTTCCTAAACTCGGAGTTTTTTGCATGGGTAACAATTGTTTAAAATTGCTGCTAACTTCCAAGTCTTTCTTTGATACAAGTCTAAGAAGTAGCCTACAGTTACATCTCCAGTATTAACTCTAAAAATCTAGGTAGAGCTGTCCATCAGCTGACCCTAATATTGCTAAGAGAGCATTAGGCAGACTGGCAAAAAGCCACATCCAGTTTGAAACATGTACTGAAAATTTCCTCTGTCAGATGAATCTTTAATGTATTTATAATCTGCAATGTTTCCTCTAAACAGCACTCCATGTCTTACCTTGTATCATTTTCCAAATAAATGCCATGCCACAGAGCTAAAACATACGTCCAAATAGAAAAGTGGATTCATTTTTTTTTTTTTAAGCGAAATGTTTAAGAGATTGACCTTATTATAATTCAATCTACAGTCATTATTACCAGAACAACTCAAAAGCAATTCCTGTCATCTTCCCTACTGCAGTGTTTTGGAAACCAGAGCCCCTGCTACAAGAAAGCAATTCTTTCCTGTTTTTTGCACATCTTTTGATTAGAAAATCAAAATACTGACAAAAACTATTATATCTCTTCTGACACTTCTTTCCGGGAGCAAGGGTCTTCAACCCATTTTCTTGTGAAATTTGTTTAGGTCATTAACATCATCTTTTGTAAATTCTTCATACATGAAGAATTTGAACCTAAACCAGCCAGTTTCTTCCTTTCCTGAGCCGTTACAAGAGCGCTCTGTTCTGCTCCCCAGATTTCCCCCTTCGCTGCAAGAGACAAGGGACCTGCAGTGTCAGGGAGAGAGATGTCAGGTTATATGGCAAGAATCCATCTGAGCTGAGATAAAGCTTTTTAGCAGCACGTAGAAGAAAAAACACTATTGTGGATGCAAATGCAAGTATTAGGGCTATTCCCACTCACATACCTTGCT
This sequence comes from Haliaeetus albicilla, assembly GCF_947461875.1. Classification (NCBI taxonomy): domain Eukaryota; kingdom Metazoa; phylum Chordata; class Aves; order Accipitriformes; family Accipitridae; genus Haliaeetus; species Haliaeetus albicilla. The sequence goes on from NC_091506.1 coordinate 3,156,534, forward strand.
AACAATTCACTAGGGCAGCAGACACGCAGAAATTAGTTTTCCTTGCACACACCTTCATCATGTCTGGCTATACAGAACAGAAGTAAATTAGCAACAAACAAGTTAGTAACTACAAAGAGCCTTTCAATAGCTATTTTACTTTTGTACTACAATCTACACAGTACTTATTTTCTTTCAGAAGCCACAGAAACTAACAAAGAAAATACGTGCTGAGGTTTCACTATGACTATTTATGACCTATTTTATGTATCTGATTATGCAGCATTCACAGTAGCCAGATTTAAGTCAAGCTTCTTACACTGCATGCTCATTCAGCAAAGAGGTATGGTTTCAGCTCTCATCTCTCTGAGCTGCACATGACAGTAACTGGCTTCTGGAGTTGAATTTTGAGGTGTTGGTAGCACTGACAATCCTCACCTGAGACCAGAGACCGCCTGCCCACAGCACTGCATGAGCCACAGCAGACAGTCCTTGACCAAGAGCTTAGGACACAAATGAAGAGAAATGAGAAAAAAGTCCAGCTGTGACAGAGTCCCCACAAGATGTGCACTGTATGTTAAAAAGGAGGGTCTTGTTAACAGCTGCTGATGCACTATTCAGTCATTAGATAGTTTTAATCTTAAAAAAAAAAACAAAAAAAAACCCCCAAAAATCTATTTTCCCACATGAAAAGATGTTTTTGTTTGATGCAATCCACATGCAAGTTAAACTAATGCAACCCTAATCCTGCTTTCTCTTCGTTTCAGACGAGGAGTCAGCGTGAGCAGCAAGGACACCAGCCTGACCTTCCCCAGACTCACACCACCCACCCGAGGAGGAAAACTCCGTGGGGAAGGCCACCGCCACGCACGGGCAAAACGGAGACGGAGCACAGCCGAGACGAGCGGGCCCTGCTCAGCATCCCATTAACATCCCCCATTGTGCATTACGGCACAACCTGGTATTTATGTCCCCGATGCTCAGATAGCGAGGCACCCAGTCCATTTGGCGCCTATCAGATAGCAGGGCTATCGGGGGAAATCTTTATCTGCTTCGTGTGACACGGCTGGATAGAGTATATCTGGAATTCAAACGTTACGCTGGTACTTTTGCTATTTTAGTTACTTCAGTGACGCACCGGCCCTCTATCTGCATCTCACACGGATGAAACGCAGAAGGAAGGCAGCAGCTATGTAGGACAACGGCAGGGAGACGTCTCGCCATGCTGAAAACAAGCCTGGAAAAGCAGCAGTCCTGGCAACAACGCTCTATACAGCCTCACTGCAACAGGGAAAAGACTCGAGAGGGTTGTGTTTTTTTAATTGTAAATCCTTGAAATACATATGTCTGAGGCAACATGATGCTGTATGTTTCCATTCACACCTGTGATAATTATGCCTGACTTTGATATAGTAATTATTTTTTATGATGCTGCTAAACCATTATATTTTACCCTGCATATTTAAGCAAGAACATCTTCACTTCTTTTCTCATGATTGACAAAATTACACTCTCCTAAGCAAAAAACCCTCTCTCTACACTGCTCTGGTTCACCAAGTTCCAAACCAGTCCTATGAGTCCTTCCAATCTACTGGAGTCAGATGCCAATAAGGAACAGAGGAAAGGATACAGCCCTTAGTTTCTGTTTTACTCCAAACTTCAAGACTACCTTTTTCTTGATGTTCATAATTTTTCATCTCTGCTACTGATATGTGGATGTTTCTTTAATATCTTTCTTTTTGTAGGTCATATTCTCATTACATTTAGAGATGTTCTCTAAAAGATACTGAATGAGAGCTTATTACCATACAGTTATTCAGAGGTTTTGGGATCAATGTTGCATGACCCACGAACAGGCTGGCAGAGAAGATTGGCAATGTACTGCGAGAGGAAAATTCTGGCTACGCAGGACAAACTGCTCCTCTTCAGCTGATGTTGAACTACAAGACAGAACTACAAGGTCGATGCACATCTGGAGGAAACCCAAAGTATTTAATATGTCTAAGAAACTCAGTTACCTGAAAGTTTTTTCTTCTATTTTACTATGTGTCATCCCATTTTATGGTTTTACAGAATTCAGATAACAACATAAAATTTCTAGTTTCACATGAGAAAAACAGTGTTAAAGACTACTGGAAAGAAAAATCGAGTCAAGAGAAAGCCCTGCTGCCAAGTAGCATAAGTTTGGATTCAGAGACAAGTCTCTGTGCTTGGAAGGGCCAGACACTGTTCCTGGAGCTTCTGGTTCACTCCTCAACAGGAATGCTTTGGACTTGGCTCTTCCAAGTAAAGCTTCCAGATAACAAGATAGCCATTAAAAAGGAAGCAGTCAGTGGAACAAAACTAATTACACCCTCCCTGTCCCCTCCCCTCAATTTGATGTCTGTTAAAGATGATAAAGTTTAGGGCAGTAAGGACTGTAAGGTCTAAACTTCCCTCAGTTGTGCCAAGTTCTGGGCAGCAGGCAGAACTATTCAAATATGAAAAGACACTAAAAGAAAAACTGATTTACTTCTCACTTTGATATTCTTATGGAGACACACAAATAGATCTCAATTTTTATAGCCTTTAAGGCCAACGCATCATGAAATTTAGTCTTTCAAACTGAATTTAAATGCATCCTTAAATTATAGAAAAAAGGCTTTTGTTCCCATAAGATGGCAATCAAAACCAGATGCACTAAATAATGTTGCTGTTATGAGTCTAGGCAATTTTATTTCCAAGACAAAAGAATGCTTCTTAAGCAAAAACTTTGATTAATTATTTTGCATCAGGAAGAATGAATCTTTTTTTAATTGTAGCGAAAAAATTCATTATTGATTAAAATGTCATTTTAAGTAAGACATTATGGAACCAAAAGATCATTTCTGCTCTTTCCAAATTAAGCATACAAAACTAAAATTTAAACTGTAAGTAAAATGCCATATATTGCATTGGAAGGAATTTCCAATAATAGTAACTGCTTTATATTGGTACAAACAAACTTTGTCTTAATTAGATTGACCTTTAAAGAGCTTCTCAGGCATTTGAGAAATGTAAATACTTAAAGCATGATTCATTCGCATTCCCGTTTGCTCAGACAACTCTGAAAGCTTTGAAACACAGAGCTGGGGCCGATTCCATCCTTCCCGCAACTCCGCTGGGGTGGGTCCAGCCAGGCCTGGGGTGAGTTTGGTGCCTTCCGACCGCGTGGTGACCTGCGGTGATTTGGACCTTGGATACACATCGGCACAGCTGGGAAATACAGTAGGAGCTACAACAGCTCGGGACTTGTGAGATGAGCAAACGGTTGATGGGGTTGAAGATGAAGCGGCATCGCTGTACCAGAAGAGTACATGGTTCATGTCATTTGCCCACAGATCATGAATTTGCTTAAGATTATTCCTACTTTTTAGTGTAAGCATACAGACTACGGCATGTCTCTTCCCATGCAGATAGCCCATACAGACTATTCCGCATAGTTTGTGTATGTTGACTTGTGATACGTCCCATATGGAAGACTCGCAGGACCACACAGGTAACCTGCAGATTCTGTCTTGGAGCAATTTTCTTTTATTGATGCTGAATTTATCCTTGATAGACTGAGGAAGTGAATTTGATATAAGGGAATTTATTTTGCCAGTTTATGATGCTGTTTCACAGTATGTGGGCCTCACGCATCAGAGGATAACAGAGCTCATGTTTCAGTGCTCAGACTTGTCATCTCTCTTCCTCCACCTCTTCTTCCGAGTGACCACTGCACAAACCTTGCAACCAGCATAATAATAAATAATAGATGATCTTACTCAGCAAGTGACTGTGTACGGAAGGGATGTAGAATTTGGAATAAAACCAACAAATATAGTAAGAAACCCCAGACTTTGCCTGAAACAGAGAACAACAGAGATGGATGTATATCTTCCCAAGGTCAAGGAAAACTAGTCAGATCCTTAAAAATATTACTCGTATACACAACCACACCGTTATAAAACCAACACAGTCCTACTCAGGCTGCCTTCTATGTGTAGGTACGTGCAACCTTCCCTTCAAAGGCAGTTCGCATCCTCAGGATTCAGCCGCGCCAGCAGAGAGGATCGCTGCATCAGCCCTTACGACTCGCTTTTACCTACGTCCACGGAAAGCCTGTTCCCCCTCATCACCGCACGCGCTCCTGATTGTTCGTTTGAAACTGTCAATTTAAAACATTTCTCTTATGAACTTTAGCTCTAACTAGACTACTGAGACTGTGAGTGTTCCTAGCAATAAAGGAAGATTAAGGCTGGGAAGGACAAGCAAGTATCATAAAAATAACAGTGTATAATTGGGTAGCCTACCATAGCTGGTGAAGAGAAATGAGCAGGTCAAGCAATTGAGAACCAGGAGAAATGACCTTAAAAAGTTCTGTCTGGGGACAGACTGCCGATGGTCTCATCAGCATTCAGCTCCACCACCACAGTCTGGAGGAGGAAACATAATGCAGAAAATGGAAAGGAGGGAGATAGAAGAGCAGTGGGAAGAAAAACATCTTTCTTAATTCAGCCAGGGAGGAGATGGAAACGAGCCGTCTGCAGCCTTTTTTTTTTTTTTTTTTTTATGAGTCCTCTGGTCTGTGACCCACCCACTAATATATTTTCAGTATCACATATAATCTCTAAGAAAAAAGATTAGTGCCTTACAAAGAAAGCAGTTGGTAGAAAGGTGCTGTCAGATCTTTTGCGGCATATTCCTATTGTTTCATGAGAAGTGAGAGGGTCTTTGGGTGGGATTTCCAACAATGCTCAGCAGATTGAGGTGCTCAGTGATTTTCAGCAAGAGCCAGACACCAATCTACCTTTTATGTCTTTGAAAATCTCCTTTTACTTGTAAGCTTTTCAAGACAGATTGTGGTTTCCTAGGTGTTTATATAGCTCCTTTGGCATCTGGGTGTTACGGCAATATAAAGTGATATTGAGAATTGGTTATTTTCTGTCATCTAGCTTTTCCATCAGGTTTTTACAGCTTTTTATAATGAAAAAAGATTTTTTTTTGGAAAAAGGACAATTTTGTAAATGCATACATATACACAATTTTCACATGTGTTTACAGGTTATCAGTGAGAAACTGAAAACCTCCAGAATTTTTTTTGTTGTGTTCTTCAGGATTCCATTTTTCAACCATTATACTTTTGCCTGAATATTTTCAACGAAGAGTGATCTTTCTGAATTTTACTTCTAAGCTTTTCCAACAGAAAAGAAAATAAATTGTAGGTTTAACAAAAACAAGAAAATCCCACTCAGCTAACAATCCCCGCACACAGGGAGGGTGGATGCTCTGCGTTTGTGGACTACACAGGAGCAGCTTTTTGGCCATGAGCCGAAGTCCTTCCAGTCCCCATTCCACATACAAGGCAGCATCCATTACCCAGCAGAGACTCAGGTGTAATTACGCCTTCTAACCTGCCCGGCAGCCACAGAGATTCAGTTTCTAATTTCCATTACTTCATTGCAACAAGTTCATAATTAGACAGTGATAATAATATGACTAAAGATACAAGACAAGAACTTCTTCATAACTTCCATCTCTTATTGTACAAGGGGTGAATAGCAATGGAAGCACTGGCAGTGCTGCTTGCCTTCAAACCCATTTAAATTTTTCATGGTCCGGCATGAGTTTTGATTCAAACCTTCAGATAAGGAATGGTGCAGAGCCCCTGCACACATGTAGAGTTACTCATACATTAAGGTTTATTCCCCACACTGTTGCTTCAGTGACATTAAAAAAAATTATTAATTTTCAGCAGGGATAAGCACTCTGTTAGGAAAATGCCATCCCCAGATGAAATAAATATGCAAAAAGCCAGAATCAAATATTCTCACCAGGCAGGTTCCCTTCTACTCTGCTGAGGTCAAACATGAAGACAAGCTGTAGGAGGTAAACCCATATCTGCTTTGCCATATGTCACCCTATCATACTTATCCTCAGACCAGTTAGCTCTTTCAAATGTCATTAAAACTGACTATATTGAAAAATACCTTAAGATCACAGCATCTGTGGTGCACCTGACCCATGATATTTAGGTCTATAAAAGATTTTCGCCAATATGCTATAAAAGAGCAGGCACATGCTCCATCCGTAGATATGCAAGACTTGGTCCTGCGAGGTGATGACAGCCCTCAGCTCTCATCAGCCTTAAAACAATGACGATGCTCAGCAGCAACCAAGATCTGCCCTGCACTAAATAAAAAGACAGTTACACGTTTAGCTCCAGATGCTGCACAAGTCTCTCCCACACAACTTATCTAACTTCCCACTGCAGCTAACAAACGCAAGGCTGATGTTATTACTACTGTACTTTTTTCATATTAATAAACAATTAAGCGAAGCCCTCGCTCACAGCACACTGTCTATTACTGCATTTGTTTTTTCATAAGGCTTTTAAACAAGTCTATGAGCTGAAACCTGTGCAAAATCTAAAGAAAAACAGCTGGGCTATTTCTCCTATAGAAAGTTACAGGAAATCAATGCTGGACTCGCTGTGTCCTAAATCACCTGGAATTCACCTATCCCTGCTCTATGTGACATATCTGCCATCGTGGGCACTTCAGCTCACAGGTCCCATACGTTCCAGGCCAGGAGCCTGGCATTTTCACTGCAAGGTCACCAAACCTCATTCTTCTCCCCCCCCCTCAGCACACCATTTTTCTGGAAATTTGGTTGAGATTTAAGCGGTATGAGATCTCAGAGGCTTTAGAAAATGCAAGGACATCCATGTGATCATTTTTATATTGGTTCATTGATTCTTTGGTGCTCATTTTCACATAGGGATTATTTCAGAAAGGACTAACAATCACATTAACGGATTAGCTCTGGCACTTCTAAAATACACACTAGCACCTCAAGTTTTCAACAAGTCTTATTTTGCAAATGGGAACCAATAAATATCAAGAAATGCTGGTTTTGGTGAAAGAATCACTATATATTTTATATACTTAATTCGTTTTAGACACTATCAACTCCGATAAATATGCATGATGCTGAAGGGGAGGCCACCAGCTTGACTGCATTAGGCTGCTGCAAATCACTCACCCTACAACTTCATGGTGGTCTAAGAGCAGAGTTTACAATTAAGACCTACATCCAGCTCAGGCAGCTGAGGAAAACACTGAATGCTGGCACAAAACCCGCCGGCAGCACAATCAAAAGCAGAGACGTTGGAAAGGTTAGGGTTCATTTTAAGGGTACCACTCCCTGCTCCACATTACCAATGATGCCTCTTGTAGAAGGAAAACCATTTAGAGTGAGATGCAGGTGTTATGCTTATGGCAGAGATTTGTTCTCAGGATTTCCAGGGATACCCACGGGCTCAGCTGGACGGCCCAAGCTGGAGCCCATCTCCTTCAGCTACTGCTCTCCCCCACTGCAATGCCATACCTACGCAGCAGTAGCTGCTGTCTTGGTGTTATACCAACAGATTTAGGAAATGAGTGGCTAACGAAACAAGTAACAAGATGGAGAGTTAAATTCCCAGGGGATCTGGCCATCTGCAGTGGAATTTAGGCGCAATGAATCCGTTCAAAATCTAGCACAATACTGAAAATAGCTACAAGACCATCCAGGGATTGCTTCCTGTAAACTACAAAAAGCATCACAGCGCAGGTGCAGGATTTGGGTCTAGTTCCCTAGTTTAAAGTGGCTACAGTTTCAGTTCACCTATTATCAAAATGAATTTAATACTTTATAAAGTGTTTGTACCTTCCATCTCTAACCGAGGACTGGTTTTTCATTGTGTTATAGACTGCTGGATATGCTTGTACCAAATTACATGAGACTTTACCTCTGTTTAGTAACGTGCAAGAGGCCAACTGCTGACAAAAATCTCCTCGGGCTAACACGGAATAAAAAAGATTGCTCCTATGCCCAAGTTCACGCAGCCTAATTTAACAGAGGTTTAGGCATACTTCTGCAACAGACCTATTACAAATCACAAAGTTCATTAATTTTCAAGTACCACAAAAAAAAAAAGACAATCTTTGTGCAACTTGTTACACCTTTCTCCTTAAATCCTTCTTGAACAACAACAACAAAAAGATTAATTCTGTAATGTTAGATTTAAAAGATCTGAATGAGATTACAAAGAAGGGATGGCATACAGATGTCTTCACTTCCCAGCAGGCTTGGTTCTCATCTACCCCACGGAAATTTGGCTAGAGGAGCTGTGATTTTCATCTACAGGAAAACAGAGTTGCACTAAAAGTCTTTTTGCTTCTCTTGCAACTTACAGAACACAATGCTGTGTGTGTCTGCTTTGTCCTATACATTAGAGATGTGTACATCTCAATTATTTGTTTGCTCAAGAGACTTTTCCAAATAGAGAGTAAAGGCTGGCTGAACATTACCTCTCTAAGGGCCGTGTAACTCATTCAAATAACACACGTGGGCTTTGCAACATGAGATGAAGCCACAAGCCATCAGCTACGCAAGAAGCATGGAGCGATGTATGTCATTAACCACATATCTTGCTAGATTATTACTGCTCCAGTAAATAATAATTCCTGCACCTATTACGTTAAAAATCCCAGATACAGAGACTTGTCCAAGGAGAACAGAGTGACCTTTGCTCTCCCACGCACCTCGCCGGCCGGAGGACAGTCCAGTCATCACCTGCTCGTACTCCAACTCTTTAACTCTTCGCTTTTCTACCCTCCCATTGTCCAAAATAATTACACTGCTCTTTTTTCCTCAGACAGGATCTCCCCGAGGTTTCTATTAGCAGAACCACAGGGACCTGCTGCTCAGCAAATCCAGCTGCTTCCCTCCCGTCCTCCTCCCGGCCCCTCCATAGTCCGGTCCAGCAAACACTTACACATGGGAGTTTCTTAAAGCATGCAGAGAGTACTTGAGTCACATGGGACTACTCAGATACTTCCCTGTGTTCTACAGGAAGATGTAGAATAAAATAACATTGCCGTCCTAAGTTATTCACAACATGGCCATTGCTTTCAGTTGAGGAACATGACTACACCACTATGAGTCTCGTGCTGTTTCTTATTTTCTACACCATACCCACTAGAACACTTTTACAAGCCATGAATACATGAAAAATACCTTGCTTTTAGCATTCTGGGAAATGTTTTCATCTGTACAGGTGAATGGGTTAAGTAGGTATTTCTAAGGCTTCTCCATTTGCTCCTGACGACCTCAAAACGCCCCATCATTTTTTTTGGAACAGCCTTAAGCTCAAATGTTTAGGGAAGCAAAACACTGTTTAAATTTAAAAAATGATCAGGTTTCCAACTATGAAAAAAAATCAGTTGCTGAAGTTCAAATACAAACCCATTATGGTCTGAAAGGAGGTTTCTTATTACTAAGTTCTGCTTCAGTTGCACCAAAATATTAGTTCCGGCTGGATTTTCAGCCAGTGCAAACAAGTAGAGGAAAAAAAAAACCACAAAAAACCAAACAAAGCACAAACAAGGCCAGATTCAGTTCTTCATCGCCAGGAAGTGAAGTCCACAGCTAAGATTCATACAAGCTAATTGCATGACAAGATTATTCAAAACATTTCACATCTATGTAGTGGGTTTTGTCCATAAGCTTCCTAGAGAGCTTAACAAGCAATATATGAAATATAAAACCTGCATTAATTTTAACTTCAGACTAGACTAATAAAAAGTCCATACTAAGTTCATTAGCATCCTCTTATCCCCCCCAACAATACGTAGTAGACACTTGACTCCACAGTAGAAACAGTAAAACCACCACCAGTGACCTTCCTAAATTCAGACAGAAGAGACTAGATTTCATTAGTACTCCTATTAAGACAATAGAGCCTCTCTGTAAATTACTGGTTATTACCAAATGAAATGGTACAGAACAGATTGCTTCTGTGTGCAGCATCAGACTCGACTCTGCTGCTCAACCTCTTGTCAAGACAGGCTGCAATGGATTGATCACGCAGTGCTGGAAATAATTAATATGTTGTGGTGTTACCGAGCTTGAAATCTCACACAGAAGTTCAAGTACATTTGCTGCTTCCAGAAGATGATGATCATCAGGATCTTCTCATCATCAGCCGTGCTACCTCCCCCTTGCACGTTGAGCAAGCAGCACACGGCTGCTGTCGTTTGTTGTTGCTAATTGTTCTAGTCATCTCCCTGTCGGAGGAGGTTGAACAGCTCTGGAAAAAGCAAGCTGTGAGGTGAGGGGCATTGCTGCTCCCTGCTCAGGATGCTCTGACTCATTCAGGACGTGCGAAGTTACAAACCAGATGAGGGACCGGCAGACCAAGAAGCCGTGGTGAGCCCTAATCACGAAGCCAGAAAAATTAGAAGCAAGCTGGTTTTTTGGACCTAGAAAGGAAGGAAGACGACCCCACCGTGGATTGCAAAGGTAACCGGCAAACTGCCAAGGTCAACTGAAAGTTGAGAGCTATGAGAGAGCACCAAGCCAGGGGAACACTGTTATGGTCCTTATCTTACTCAGTACTTTATTTGGGCTCTATACCTTCCAGTTTCACTTATAGGAATCACGCCAGAATACCTTCATTATTTAATACAATTTGTCTGTGTGATACTCCCAAACCACACTGCACGGCTTTTCAGGTTCGTTAACTCTCTGCACATGGGCCATGGGCACATACAAGGACAAAGGGGAAAACCATCTCATCTTGTTAAGGTTTCCCTGGATTTTCCATTCAAATAATAATAAAAAAAATCTTGGTAAGTAAAACCTTACTTTCCACACAGCAAGTTTCAGAAGGGACCATGGATGTTCGAATATTTTTGTGACAGAATTATTTCCCTGGTTGACTTTTCCCTTCAGATACATCTTTTCTTTTATCTCGTCTTGGTCCTTTATCATACAATAAAGATTAATTTTGAATTTCTGCTGATTGTATGATCTTGGACTTCATGAACAAAAAACCTCTTTTATGGGAGACATTAATATTCACAGTGACAGCCCCGAACTGCTACTTTCAGAAAGGTTTAATAATTTTCTAAAACCTCTTGATTTTCTCACAATGAGTTGTATTCAGGCTAACTTTTCTACTTGTCTTGGGCTATGTCATTTACCTTGAGCCTTGTCTGGGTAATAAGCACTAGTCAAGTCCCTTATTCATTATGTCACTAATTGCAATTTCTTTTCTTATTATTTATAACAGATAACTCTGGTGCAGAGCAGAAACTTGAGAGAAAAGTGGTATAAAAGTAACTTTCCTCTTCTCTTCAGGCACTGTCCGTGCAATCCCATGCCTTTCATCCAAAAAAAATGAACTTTAAAAGTAGAAAAGGTGAATTAGGAGCCTGTCATTCCAGGCTTTTCCCAGCTTGGGATTATACCCACTCCAGAGATGGCCAGGTACTCCCCCAGGGCATCAGCAACAGGGAAGAAAACTCAGCTCTGAACACAAATCAAGTCGCTGCCTTTGAAGTACGGCTCCTTTTGCCAGACCACGCAAAAACATTCAAACAGAAGCTTCTTTCCCCAGAAACCTGGGGGCAGAGGTAACCCCACTTCCAGACAGGGCTCCTCACAGCAGGAACCCAAGGTTAAAAAAAATTTCAAGTAAAGGGTTTATTCGATTAAAATGTCCCATTTAAGCAGGTCATGAGCTTCTGAAGGGAGATAAAAAGCAGGTAGGAATACATATCATTGAGATGCCTCCTCCAATGTAGTCAGAACGGGTATTTTTTTTCTTGAGCTGAAATACTTTGTTAGTAAAGATTAGAAAAAATAATTTGGGCTTGGAGCAGAAACTGGCACATACAAGTACTGTCTTATATTTAGTAAAGTTAGCTTAAAAATATGTATTTACTTGGCTGGCCTGAACCTGCGGTGCGTGGTAGAGAATTGGGATGAGGATCTCCTGCATTCAGAGGAAGCCCGCGGTGCGTCCAGCCAGGACAAACAGGGAGACCTGGAGTGGGATGAGGGCACGGACCACCGGGATGCCATGCATCATCCAGCTGCTCTTCTCCAATTGCCCCAAAGGGTAATTCTGATGACGATATAAAGCATCACAAGAGACTAAATTCAGTTTCTTTCCAAGCCATCTTTTTTCTGGCTATCACATGCATTGAGTAGCGATAGAATTAAGCTCAGCTGCTCTCTAGATGACACACCACGCTCTGAACATCAAGTCTCTGATGGTTTCGTAGCGATAAAAATGCTTTGAACCACAGTCTAAATATTTTGTTCCTTAAAATATTTAATAATCCACTCATTTATTATTCTGTACTGATCAAGAGATTTCAGAGAATCACACAGTAAATTTCTGTAACAAAGTTGTTAGCACTGGGCACAGCTAACTTTCAGCAGTGCTGTTCTAGTGGCTTTGATCTCCTTTTTGTTTCATTGCCATTAGCAATACAGGCTTTTTTACTCCACCAGCATTTTTGCCCTGGTTGAGTATTGATGAGGGTAAGAGGATTACTCACTAGCTGCATCCTACCACCTGCTCTTCTGATCCTTGGCTTTCAGGGCTTTGAATACATTGTACACATACCTTGGGCTGAGTTAATACAAACACTGATAATCTTCTACTTCCTCAAGGCTTGTTTCCATCTTATTTGAAGATAGCTGTAATTAATAATCTCCTTTTAAGGTCTAATTTCTTTTTAGTTAAAGTCAACTTTCATCTCATTACTAATCTTCCTTTTATTTCAAAGGAGACTCTAAAGTTAGAGTGAACAGTCACATCTGTAGAAAATAATTACATCTGTGAAAAATATTTAATTGCATTTTTTTATACAAAAAGTTTTAGTTTTACTTCCAAATAACTATATATCTATTCTGATATTAGTGTTCAGCAGATCCTTCACTCCTACCCCACCATTCCTCTGTGCTTGCTGACAAAAAAGCTTCTATATCCTAGTGTCAAAGGATTTTTTCATATCTCTTTGCCATTTTATTGCACTTGGATTTTTTTATACCACTTTCCCATATACTGTTCCAGATTGATGACAACTGTTTCTTTCGATCTGCAATATTTGTGGCATTGGAACAGGATCTTTTTGGTTCTGGCTTTGGTTTGATCTACATATGGAAGACAGCATCAGGTGGCAATTAATCTTCTATCTGTGCAATAAAAACCCCAATAAAATAGCATTCCTCAAGTCCATGTCTAAATGAGATGTATGAAAACGTATTTTAGTACATTTGATTGCATTCTTTTTAAACAAAGTTCTACTTCAACAAGGCAAATCAACTCAATTTATGGCCAAATGGCATCCCTTCTGACAATGGAAAAGCTTTTCTTTTCCTGCTTTTCCATCTAGTTAAATTCTCTAGAGGTGCAGTTGACATTTCCTAGCTGCTTTTTGTCCTCACGTTCTCTTTAATGTCTCAAGATTACCTAGGTCCACTTTGGTGAAACAGTTAAATACCCCATTTGCTCTCTTCTTCATATAGAACAAATAATAATCTGTAGGCTATGTACAGATTAACTACATCATATAAATCGCTTATTTGTAGGTCATATAGATAATTTAATACTTCTAACTGAAGAAATGGATTGACTTCAAGAGAGAGACTTACTGTTACAGTGCATGGCAGACACTCAGTGTGTACACTGCCTAAAGACCATTTCCCATCCCCAAAATGAATCTTTAGAAGCAAGGGTATGAAATTATAGTGTGCTAAAAACAGTAAGAAAACCATCTGATCCATATACAGACCAAGACAACTTAATAAACTAAATACAATATTTTATATCTATTTAATATTAAGTCCTGGACAGAAATTCAAATCCCCCTTTCCGCTGTTCCACCATCTTAGTGAAGTTGTACGGTATTTCACCAGGAAGAGACTCAGCAACCCTCCCCCCCCCCCCCAAATTACACATGCAATTTCTTACATTTCAATCTTCTATAAGATTAAATGTGTCACATCAAAAATTGTCATTGACCTGAAGCTGACTGGTTATCTGCTACGAAGGTGGTATTTTAATTACCAAAGTTAATTACCATCTCCATGGAATGCAATTTCCTAACTTCATGCCGTTGTAAAATAGGAAATGGAAAGTACAAGCGGTGCAGAATCCACAGAAGGTCTACACAAAGGCTTCTGTATGACTAATTGGTCTGAAATTTAATCAGTTAAATTTCTGTTTCATGTTCCTTTGATAAGATTATCTTAATTACTTTTTACAGTATCTAAGTAGGAGAAATAAAGGAAAAAAACCCTATCTGCTGAAGGGGAAAAACTAATTCATAAGTCTAAAGGGAGAAATGAAAATAAGGGGAGGGGGAATACACATCTGTTGATTAGGCTACATAAAGCTCAAATCTTATACTTCCAATGCTTCATGTTTCCAAATAGTCATGAATATACTGAACTCTTCAGAATTTTGAACTTGCACTCAATCAAATTGCACAAGTTTTTTTAGCCCTTGTCTTTTTTAAAAGGCTTCACATGTGAACTGGTTATACACAAATATGCCAAAATAAGGGCAAGGATCGTATGTCCCATCAGCTCTAACACTGCCCTTGTGAAGTACTAATACTGTTCTGACATTTTATACGTTTTATATGGTGGCTGTAGAGTCTTTACCATCAAGAGAAAAAAAGCAAGCCAGCATGGCACGGCAAATAAGAGCTTCCCTCACACCTGGCCCCGGAGAGTCTCTGAGCAGGGAAATGCTCCAGGATTATGTGATTAGAAACAAAAAATCCAAGCCCACGTGAGAACAGTTTTGAGCTCTCACTTGCAAATTGTATTGTAGGCACGTGCGTCCTGACCCCGCTGGACCAGGACTAAAGCATTCCCCGGCAGACCACCGCTGTCCTCCGGCACTGCGAGCCCTTGGACTATGCTCTGGATGGGACCACCACGCGTGATCCCATTACGTCATTGCAGTATTATTTTAGAAGCAATTTGGGATCATTTCTCCAAACTCAACTCGGCAAACTGCAGATTTGTTATTCAGACATGGACTAAGCCACCAGGCACCGCTTCACCTGTGCTCACAGCGTGCTTTAGAAGACCTCTGCAGATTAATTTCCCTCTCCTTAAAAACCCAACTGCTTTACAAGCTTCTGATTTTGAAAATATGTTTTGTTCTCTATTCAGATATGAGCTCTTGTGTTTACATACTTAGTGGTATGTAAAAGCTGTTCATTTTTAATTTGATAGAAGAGGTTCAGTGTTTCCAAATGTAAGTTTTTGATAAATGTGATTTCTGTGAGATTAAAACAGAGCAAAATTAATGTCTGTACTTATTTTGTTTCAATTATGTCAACACTTCATTTGCATAAAATATTGTTTTCATTCCTCTTTAGTGCAACACACAATAAAGCTTTGTATTTTTAATTTATCTAGATGAACAAATATGAAGGTTCTGCAGCAGTGTGGAGAATCTTGTTTAAGAGTAATTTCAGCTGAAAAATCAAGATTTTGGACTGCCAGAACTTCTCTTACAACAGAATTCTGTTTTTTTCAGATACTCTTAACTTATTTTAAGTCTGTACTTTTTTAGGCAAATAGTCACTTGAAGTCTGTCTGTTCAATATTACTGCAGGTCTCATCCTGTTATTGTTTTCTTCTGCGGTAGAAATAATACATTGCATTATTAGCAGTGAGATAAGTTTCTATTTAAGAAGATCAGACAAAAATGAAAACCAAATGATGCCTTATCCAAATCCTCTGAACTCAAAGGGCTGTTTTCACCCATACTTATGGATACTGAGCAAGGTCCTCTCTCTGCAATTAAATGAAGACTCTGAACCGACAGAAGTTTAATTACACTTTCAGATGCATCCACAAGAGCAAACTGGAAATGACAAGAGATACATTGTGATCACAAACTTTTACTCCTTCAGTCCTAGAAATGAAGGAGAGTGGAGGCCTTTGAAATGTTACATTATAAAATTTATTCAAGAAAATAAATTGAATCCTGGAGGTGTCTGAGCCTCCTCATCCTCATGGGATTTCTGGTCCCTGTGACAATTAACAAAGAATTGCACTTAAATGGAAGACACCTTTCTTGTTGCTGTCCACAAGCAATTTATGAATTGGATAAAATTGCTACAAGCTAAATGTTTCAAATAAGCTGGCAATCCTGCTGTTTTCTAGCACTGCTCTCAGCTATTTTGATTCTCCAGACACGTAAAAGACAGGAGTTATGCATTAATTATCATCCAATATTCTTAATCAACATCAACTATAAAATTCTTAGTCAAGCTCTTGATCACAAACTTAATCATGCCTAGCCCAAACTGATTCAGCCTGTTAAGTGGGATTCATTAAAAAGGCTCTGCTATCACATCATCAGACACTTTCCAGATATGATACTTTTTTAGTAACAAACAACATCCAGTTGAAGCAATCACTACAGGGGCAAAGACAGCATTTAATTAAATAGGATGGACATTTGGCTTCACATGAGCTAAACAGCTGTACAAGAAAGAGAAATCTAACGCGCCAGCTCCCTTGTTTATGTATTATGAGCTATTTCTGAAGATCCTCGTAATACCTACTGGTCTAGCAAAGAGAGTAGAAAACTGATGAAGAAGAATAGTCATGAAAAATTAAAATATATTTTTTTGCAGTTGTAAAAGGTAACAAGTCATTGTCAGGGTAAGCAGTAATTGGAAGAGTAATTACAGCTCCCTTGGGGTGTTTATGAACATCTCACTCTAGCTAGTTTAAATACTGAGCTTCGTTTGCAATGTACTCTCATCTTGTTTAACCATACAACGGCTCTCAGCAACAGTGAGGGTGGCTCAGAGCTCCCAGGGCAGCCCTTCACAACCTACGCAACTGTAATTGTGTTTTCCGCTGCTGGAATAGTTGCTGGTCCCTCTATACATTAGAGCTGAACACCCTGGATCAAAATACCAGGCTACCTGTCACACAGGATCAGCGTGATGTGTGTATTCTGGAAGAATTTACTATCAAATAAATTTCTGTTTCCCCCCAGAGTTTTATGTAGGCACAGGGAAAAGGACAGGGAGGTAGCATTACTTTTGATCACTTGGTATCTGAAAGGATGAATTCTGTATTACTAACATAAGGTCAGTCAAAATGCACAGATGGATAGTCAAAATACACATTGGGGTAAGAAGAAATTCAGACGTTTTTTCTTCTATCAAATGCAAGTAGATAAGTCTTCTTGATGGACAGTTTGGAAATCCAGGCTGACTGTTCTGTAAATCACTACAGTCCATAAAATAACGCTAGGACAAGGTATCCATTATGACAAGTAAGTACTTAATAAAACTTTGAATTGGTTTTTTCTATATCTCAGGAAAAGACAAAAAGGCATCAGAAAAAAAAAATCACAGTATGTTGACAACTGAGAAATTTCCATTCATCCAACACATGATATGTTCTAAATACAAGTGAATTCCTTGGACAATTATGAATGACTGGTTACTATCTGAGAAACAATCCTTTTAACATTCATTAAAAGATTTATGTCACTCAGAAGTTGTAGAACAAACGGAATTTGCAGTCTTTGAAAATTAAATGCAAGCTTGTACCTGATTTATTGCAGAGATGTTGTAATCAATAATAGAATTGAAGCTTAAAAGCACAAGGTCTCATCTGACAGTAGAGCATCTTCTTCATCTGCCCTCCCTGCAACAGCTAACTTCTGATCCACGGCATCTTTGGTAATAAGAACCACTTTCTGCCAAAGAAGAGACATCTCTTCCTATCGATTTTTTTTTTTTTTTTTTTTTTTTTTTTTGCACCAAGTACCTAGGTAGATTTAATAGTGCTCTTCCACCCTGTTTTGTATGTGCACAGAATCTCATTTCACTTTCTAAGCTGTATCTTTTATCAAAAGAAAAATGGGTTTGAACTGGCACTCAGGAAGCACTATCTCCAAAGATCATCCATCAGTTACCCTGGTTAATTAACTAATGCATAACTTTTCTTTATTAATGACAAAGCCTGGTGACTTTGATCTTTCAGGTCCCAATCAGATGGATATTCGCTATTTTTATCATTAAGGCTTCCTACTTGGTAGGGTCTCACAGGATCTTCAAGGTAAAATTCACGTTTCTTTGTATGTGGCCATTCGATTTGCCTGGTTGTGCTTTACTTCCACACCTTCCAACACCAGTGCAGGAGTTTCCTTTCAAACACCACACGGGTACATTTGCCTGCTACATCCCATAAGCCTGTTTTCCACCTCCTGCTCTCCACCATAGCTCCATGCAGTACAGTAATGTTAACTGGGACACAGGGTCTCGCAAGCAGCAAGTCCCTGTCCCTGCGGGAAGACCCCCAGAGGAAGCAGATGACATTTTCTTATCCGATAACTAGGCAGGTGTATTGGCTTTGTGTGGCAAGGTTTGGTATTGGGGGGGGCTACAGGGGTGGCTTCTGTCAGAAGCTGCTAGAAGCTTCCCCCATGTCCAACAGAGCCAACGCCAGCCGGCTCCAAGATGGACCCACCAATGGCTGAGGCTGAGCCCATCAGCAACGGGGTATTTAAGAAGGGGAAAAAAAAAAAAAAAAGTTGCTGGGGCACAGAAACTGCAGCCAGAGGAGTGAGGATATGTGAGAGCAACAGCCCTGCAGACCCCCAGGTCAGTGCAGAAGGAGGGGGAGGAGATGGTCCAGGCGCCAGAGCAGAGATTCCCCTGCAGCCCATGGTGATGAAGACCATGGTGAGGCAGGCTGACCCCCTGCAGCCCAGGGAGGTCCACGGTGGAGCAGATCTCCACCTGCAGTCTGGGGAGGAGCCCATGCCAGAGCAGGGGGATGCCCGAAGGAGGCTGTGACCCTGTGGGAAGCCCATGCTGGAGCAGGCTCCTGGCAGGACCCGTGGTCCCATGGAGGGAGGAGCCTACGCTGGAGCAGGTTTTTTGGTAGGACTTGTGACGCCATGGGGGAACCCACGCTGGAGCGGTCTGTGCCTGAAGGACTGCAGCCCGTGGGAGGGCCCCACGCTGGAGCAGTTCGTGGAGGACTGTCTCCCGTGGGAGGGATCCCACGCTGGAGCAGGGGAAGAGAAGGAGTCCTCCCCCTGAGGAGGAAGGAGCGGCAGAGACAACGTGTGATGAACTGACCCCGACCCCAAGCCCCATCGCCCATCCCCCTGCGCCACTGGGGGGAGAAGGTGGAGAAAACCAGGGGTGGAGTTAAGCCGAGGAAAAAGGGAGGGGTGGAGGAAAGGTGTTTTAAGATTTGGTTTTTATTTCTCATTATCCTACTCTGATTTGATTGGTAGTAAATTAAATTAATTTTCCCTAAGTCAAGCCTGTTTTGCCCGTGACAGCAGTTGGGTGAGTGATCTCTCCCTGTCCTTATCTCGACCCACAAGCCTTTTGTTATATTTTCTCTCCCCTGCCCAGCCGAGGAGGGCAGTGATAGAGCAGCTTTTGTGGGCACCTGGCTTCCAGCCAGGGTCAACCCACTGCAGCAGGTTAAGTGTACAACATCTTCCACTTGTGGGCTGACCTTCAGCGAAGACTCGAGGGCCAGTTGCATATCACTGATCTACAACTCAGCAGGTAATATGCTGCATTAACAAAAAGGTCTGATTAACCAGAAAATGTTGCACAGAAGAGTTAACCTCTCTTTCCTGGACAATGCGACAAAAGCCGTAGCTACCTTTATATCTAGAGATCTGGACATCAAACCTCACGTTAAAAGAAGAAAAAAGATGACATTTAAAAGGTGATACTTAGGGGGAAATTTTTGAAATCATGCACGGAATGCTTCTTATGGAATAAGAAAATTATTTTCAGAGTAATGAGTAAAATGAAATTACTGCTGCACTCTTCTCCTTCAAAGGAAGTTCTTCAACTGATAAGTACTGTGATTGAAATTTCATTATTTCAGAAGTTTGTATTGTTCAAATACATCTCATCCATACTGTAAGTTAAAACTTCTTGTGCCTCTATGTGCTATATATAGATACACAGTGCACAGAACAGATATATGCAGGAAAGTCACGTATCTAAACTTTCTATATAACCTCACTAACAGACAACTCCCCTAAAAATGAACAGCATATTGGCATGCCATGCATTAGTCTGCAGCACTAGCATATTTATGGTTATCTGAAAGTATTCAAATACATTGCATTTTATCCTTAAGCAGGAAGTTTACTTCTACTAATTACTGCAGAAATTTCAGAACTTTTTTCCATATCCTTTTCTCCAAAAATAACTTTGACCTTCCTCCATATCTCCAAAATATCCCCAAATTTTTTACACTGCTAGCCACAGCATTCTTGCGTTCTGCCAAGCCCCGTGCATCCATGCTGCCGTGCAACAGTGGGGTTGGGGGCTGGTTTCCACAACAGGCGGCAAACTGGGCTCCCACGCGACTCACCGGGAGCACGTTGGCTTCTCAGCTCCAGCCCAAGACCCACCTCAGCCACAATTCCTTGGGAGCTCTGAGGTTGGACTAAAAATAGGGCAAGGTTTTATTTCTGTACAGCTTTCTCAGGTGATTGGCAGCCCATGCTGATCAACCGGACCACACTACTGCTGTTTATATTCTGCACAGTCTTTTTCTTCTAAAATGCATGTCTAATTCATAGAATCGTTTAGGTTGGAAAAGACCTGTAAGATCGAGTCCAACCATTAACCTAGCACTGCCAAGTCTAGCACTAACCCATGTCCCTAAGCACCACATCTGCACGTCTTTTAAATACCTCCAGGGATGGTGACACCAGCACTTCCCTGGGCAGCCTGTTCCAATGCCTGACAACCCTTTCAGTAAAGAAATTTTTCCTAATATCCAATCTAAACCTCCCCGACACAACTTGAGGCCATTTCCTCTCATCCGATCACTTGTTACTTGATAGAAGAGACCAGCACCCACCTCACTACACCCTCCTTTCAGGTAGTTGTAGAGAGCGATAATGTCTCCCCTCAGCCTCCTTTTCTCCAGACTAAACAACCCCAGTTCCCTCAGCTGCTCCTCAGAAGACTTGTGCTCCAGGCCCCTCACCAGCTTTGTTGCTATTCTCTGGACACACTCAGCACCTCCATGTCTTTCTTGTCACGAGGGGCCCAAAACCGAACACAGTATTCGAGGTGCGGCCTCACCAGTGCCCAGGACGGGGGGACGATCACTGCCCTGCTCCTGCTGGCCACACTATTTGCTCTTAAAAGCATTCATGGCTGCAGCTCCTACTGTACCTCTGCCAACACACAGTAATTAGCCTAAGTATTTTCTCTCTGTTTTTTAGGGTACCATCTCTTCCTGGCTTCAACTAAGTTCTCCCCCAGAGTTACATAAGGTATGAAATATTTAATCAAATTCAACTCCATACAAGAAAAATCAACTAACAAGGTAACAAAGCATACAATTAAAAATGGAGATAGGAAACTGGGTTAAATTCTCATTCCTGTAAATTCAGTTCATGCAAAAGCAGAATTTGACCTCACATAATTAAGAGCACACCAGCAAATACAGTGCTTAGAAAAGTATTTCTAAACAAATTAGAAATACGCTTTCAAGAATTTTTTTTAAAGGTAAAACCCAGTGACATTCATACTTAACTCATTAATCTTAAAAAAAATATTTAATAGATATTGTTCATCATAGAGTTATTAAGAGACTGCCATTAGTTGCAACCTTCTTA
Organism: Haliaeetus albicilla; assembly: GCF_947461875.1. Lineage (NCBI taxonomy): Eukaryota > Metazoa > Chordata > Aves > Accipitriformes > Accipitridae > Haliaeetus > Haliaeetus albicilla. Next base: position 3,178,021 of record NC_091506.1, read on the forward strand.
GTGATACCTAAATTTTCTCAAAGACATCTGGAAATGCAATTAGTTACTCAAGTACACAGTGGTACTTACCAGATCCTCAGCAATGCCAGACTGGCCAAATATTGCATTCTAACAGCAGGATAAGACATGTAGAAAGAGATCTTGAATACACAATATTTTATAAAACGTGAACATGTGAACCATTTTCTTCTATAGTTCTCAGAAACTCCTGACTGGTGTGATACCCATGCAGCAAATCAGAAGTCTAGGACACTGGGAAGATCTGCTCTGGGAGTATAACGGTAGAAAAGAGTAGAATAAATTTCTCTCTGCTTATCTCCAGGCCAGGAGATCATTTATTCCCAGCACATTTTTGCTTACAAAAATGCCAATATACTTCAAAATAGTTCTTTCTTTTATTGAAATCCAGTCTGTTAGCTTGGATACGTTTAATGTTAAAACACTGTATTGTCACCTTAAATTCCAGGCAGCTTCAGAAAGTCCAGTGGTGTTAGATTAGTTCTTTAACACCTATATAAGTTTTCTATAGGAAGGAAAGATCATTTGGATATGAAAAACTCTGTGTTTGCTTCCAGAATTCCTATTAACTTTGCCTGGTTAAGACCATCTGCACGCTGGAAGCTATTGGAATACAAGAGGAAGGAGAGGTCATTTAAATACATTCACTTTTCTTCAATACCTAGTTTAGTATGTTTGGGGCTTTAATCTGGCTGCCTAATACCAGCAAGGAAACGGTCACTTTATTCCTATCATTACCACAATGAATAAAAATCAACCTCAGAGACTACAAATTCCTTCTCCACTGTAAGTAAACAACAAAGCTTAACAGGCTAGAGAGATATCAGGAGATAATCACATCCTTGGGACATTTAACAGGCATGATAAGTACCACTGCCAGAATATGATTATCTTCTGATAACAAGAAACCCTGGAGTTTTCACGCTGCTGCAGAAAACTCATTACTGGGATGAAAACCTGTATTTATTGTTCCTGAATACAGAGCTGGCAGCTGAGAGCTATGTGCAGCGGAGTGGTTCGTTTCATGGCACAAGCTCTTGAGGTGATTATCCAGGTGCTGAGTTGACCCCTTTGGTTATCCTGAGCTAAAACTGCATAGGACACGGAGAAATGAGCTTGCACAGCATTTAACCTCCTCCCTTGAGCTCCACTGATTGACTGAGATGCAACCACTTCTAAGGAGAATGAAGTTGTATCTGACCATCAAAAAAAAAAATTCCACAAAAAAATAATCATTATAGGAATATAGGATGGCCTTGTGGCTAAGAAAAAAAAACCAACCCCAAACTCCTCACAAATTCTATCACCATATTTGCCCCAGAGGACTTTGGAAGTGTGTAATTTCTCAAGCCTCTTACAATAAGGATATAAATAATAAGCCTGTGTGTGGAATGGTTTTCCTCTCCTGCCAACGCAGCCTCAGTTCCAAAAGGAAACCCAATTCCTGCCAACGCACCCTCTGCTCCAAAAATAAAACCAGTCTGTTTTGGGACAACCTCCTCCTCCAGAAACTTTCTGTGACTGAATGAAGGTCATCTGTTCCAGAATAGCCATTCCCTCAGATGCTTTAAAGTACATTAATGGGGTTTTTGCTATTGATTAACCCAAACAGAAACTTGGCATGGAGGGTATTTCTGTGATGGCTCATCCCCCACGCCCAGTTCTGGGCTCCCCAGTAGCAGAGAGACTGGAGTGAGGCAAGCGAAGGGCCATGAAGACAGCTGGGGGCTTGGAGCATCTCACACAAGAAGAGGCTGAGAGAGCTGGGTCTGCTCAGCCTGGAGAAGGGAAGGCTCAGCTGAGATCGTATCTGGGGGGCAGTTGTAGAGACAGAGCCAAACTCTTCCCATCGGTACATTTAAATGTAAGAAAACACTTTTTTTTTTTCCTGTGAGGGTGACTGGAACAGGTTGCCCAAAGAGGTTGTGGCTTCTCCATCCTTGGAGATGCTCAAAACCCAACTGGACACAGCCCTGGGCACCCTGCTCTGGCTGCTCCAGCTCTGATCTGGGTTGGACTGGATGGTCTCTGGCCATTCTTTAATACACTTCAAAGATATTTTTCCCAATGAAACCCCAAATGTATGTTTGTAGGGAAAAAAAGTGGTTTTGTTTTGATAAATTTGTCTTTTAAAATTAAAAACACTGCTGAAGAATGCCCACTCACAGACATTTAAGCATAGCTTGAGGTGTTCAGACAGGGCTTCTCTTTCCCCACCTGCTACCAGCCTCACCACCTATAGACACAAATGGAAAGACGACCTAGCTCAGTGCCTTCAGTTTCTTGCCAGAATCAAAATAAAATTTAAGGACTAGATAACTTCCACACAGTCAGTACTATTTTGTCCTACCAACTCAATTTCACTCAGCAAAATGTCAAGTGTATATATCCGGACAAGAGGTTTCTGCATCATAATCTTCTCTCGTAAGTACTTGAAAGCACTTGGACTCCTACTTCTCTGGGCGCCAAAGGCATGAATTTACCTGCAGAGAAATGCCCTCTCTCCTCTTCTCTTTGAGGATGTTATTCCCTTCCTAGAGCCCCAGTCTACTGAACTGGTATGACTAAAGTGGTTTTATTTTTACTTACAAGTTCTTTATTTCATTTGTATTTGGTTTTTCCAATAGTAAACCCATCAACCAAAAAGACACCCCCCTTGCAGCTGCGGGGAAAGAGCTTTTCTTCTAAAACAAGGGAAGAAAAAAAAAGCAAACCAGGCTTCGTTCACCAGCAGCGCAGAATGCCTTTAATAAGAATCCGTCAATCCACATCCTATTTTCTCCCACATCTTTGTGTCACACCACTGCTGATTAAGGTGTCACTTCACACAATACAGAGATACTGTAAATTGGGAACATGATAATTCTGCAGGTATCTACCTGCCCTCTCACATAACAAAGACCTAGCTTGATTTTTTTTCCACAGGTAGTAAGTAAATCTAGGTAAAGCCCAAACTGCTCATAAGGACCACTGGCCAGATTATCACTGTGAACAAGATCATTCAATACTCTATTATAATAGATTACTTTTCTTACTCAAATTTAGGCTTGCACAAATTAAGTCCTAAACACCAAAACCAAAGAGATTTGGTACACAAATCTAATAAAACTTTTGGATTTTTTTTTTTTTACTTTTCCTAAACCAAGAGCAGTCTTTGTCTAATCCTAAAGCTTTACCCTCCCCCCCCCAACTGTAAACAGCATTATGTTTTAGAATTGGCAAGTCATTTGTACTTCAGGCATGATTAGCCAAAAACATTTCTATAAATTCATATATGATATACAAAATGGGCCTGATGCTGTTTATACAGAAGGTATGTTGTCTACTATAGCTTCCTTCCTAATTGACAGAAGAATGAATAAGCAGCCCAATTTTTATCATCCTACATATTTTACTCAAGGCATAACGGTAAATATTACAGTCTAGTCCATGTTGAAAACATGCCTACCATATGAGAACCTTGACAGTCCAATAAAATGCTCTTCAGAAAAAACAAATCATGTAGAGCTCTGGTTATATGTCAAAGATTTGAGATACACCCATGCAGGACAGCGATTTCAAAAGTGGAAGTGGAAGAAGTTGGCTTGTTCTCTACTCTTGCAAAATGTTTTTCTGATTCCAAGTGAATTACTGCTAATTACTGCCATGAAGAACACAGATAGGCAGATCTCTCTGCCTGTGTTTACGGAAAGCTCACTGCACTAATCCAAATGACAAATGAAAGTTTTCCACAATATTTTAGAAAGATAATTGTGCCATCTGGGAAGCTATATCACAGCTGTATAAGAGTGAGCAGGCCCCAAGATGTGTAACAACTCCTTCTGTGCTGAATTAATTTCAGCTAATATATTAATCTTGGATTTTAAAATTTTTTTTCTTTTTTTTTTTTTTTAAGAACATCCTGGTACTTGTAGCATTTTAACAGGGCTCTCTGAATATGCATCAAATAACTTCTCTCAAACAGGAATATACAAGCATGATTCATACAAGCACAAAAGTCCATACACACATTTGCATGTACTTTTTGGTGAATCGAGAAAAGAATCAAGCGGGCAATGTTGTTGCCAAAAGAAATGCAGCAGGGAAGGATCTCCTCAACACTGTAGTCGAGCTTTCTGCAAATGTATTATTTATTTCTGCTTTTATTATACATATGATACCAGAAGTACATCTGTATCTCTTCACAAGATCATTATCAGGGAACTACAAATCAAAACTCATTTCGTCAGTACCGGTTTCTTTATTCCTGCAGCTCCATGCCATTGCTTCTGTCCTTTATACAAAGGGGATAAGAGAAGAACTTAAGAATATACAATATCTCCCAAACTATATGGACCATTATGTAAGGACACCTATATTATCAAATGAAATATAGAGTTTCTCATTAATACTACATTTAGATAGATCTCAGTAAAAATGTACACAGAGAACATCCATGCGTTCTCTCAAGTTTATTCAAGTGTACAGTAGTTACCAGAGAGCCCAACTAGATTCTACACTGAGCTTACTTTTATTTTTTTTCTACCTTTTTTGGCAATTCCCCCACTTTAATATCTTTACCATTGACTACAACTATCACCTCATCTCAAAATACACCTTTTAATGCCTGCAGGCCTGCTCATTCAGCCCCAACACCAGCAGACAACCTGCCTCCTCTTAGAGCCATTATTAGGGTCCAAACACCTGAACATCTTTCTAACTGGAGGTCAATAGCTTCAACTACAACCAATGTTATTTTCTTTCAATTTTCAAACAGCAGTAGATATCCTCCAAAGTTAAAACTAACAAAAGAAATAGGAAGATATACTGGAAGATACTTGACTTTGTATGGACTCCACTCCCTGAATCCGCAAGTCGGCTCCAAAAAATATTAAAGTGGTCAGAGAAAGAAAGTTTGTCGGAATGTGCTGCTTTATCAGCTGACAAACCTAGTGCCCTATTGAAAGGGTAAAGCAAGCCCAACATAGCCAATGTTTTTCAGCTGGGGGGGGTGGGAATCAAACCATTTTGATTCATATAATTCTTGAGAGGTACCTTCAAAATTAGGAAGGACTCCAAGGCAGAACCAAGCGTATAGTATGCCTACAGCTATCTTTAGGATACCTTTGAGCAAATTCAGACACTTGCAACACCATCGTAAATGTTAGACCTACCAGAACCATTACTCTCTGAAAGCTGTATGACAGACTGTAGCAGCAGATTTGTTTTTATGAAAAGAAATATACAAAGATTATTGAAGTTAATTACTTTTCCACTTACACAGACAGTTTCAGCTTATGTTCTAGAAATGAAAGTTCCTATTTGCAAGCCATATTAATCTAAAATTCTCGTAACAGATTATAAGCCACAATTTATTTCTGAAAGATTCCAGGCATTAGCACAAGATTAAGTGGTGAACATTATCCCCAGACAATGGCGAGGTATAGAAAGCCACACCAACTTCAAAAGGGCTTTTGCAAAAATCAGTGGAGCCGTAAATCGCACTCTTGGCACAACCTGCACCTCGATTTTTCTCCCACGGAAAATACATTGAGAAGATTTCTCTACATGTGACACTGAAGCAGCTTAAATGTAACTAGACCAGCCGTAAAAATACATCTCTCTCTCTACCCGAGAGCAAAATCGGGGAATTACATCTAACCATGCACTCTCAGCTATTCAGAATTTGGCAGAAAGTCTTAGCGAAAATGCCAAAAGGGACTTTTTCCCCAAGGGCTGGGGCTCATCGTCACTGTTTCCTATTCAAACAGAGGGAAAGCCCCATGGCTATTAACTACTTTGTCAAGAAAGTAATACTGCATTAGAAGCCACAACGTGCTAAAAGCTCCAATGATGCGAGGATATGATCAGCAGCATTCTGTGTAGGAGTCCATAAGAAACCGGGGACACTAAGGTATAAAACCAGCATAAACTGCTATAAGGAACTTGGCATTTACATTGAGTTCTTATTAAGACAAACCCACAGCATCTGGGATGAATCAGTACACGACGACAGTTTAATACATATGAGAGTAGGAGGATTACGTGTCACACTGGGACCATGAAATTTCCATATTGGGACCTTTAAACTTGCCTTTCAACAGCTGCAGCTCATATCGCAACACTCATTTTAATCCATTATTCTCCATGTGGTGCCATGTAAAGGCACACAATGAAGCACCAGAGCTACACTTCCAAGACCTTATAAATCTCAAGCCATTTGGTCCCAGCAGACCAAGTCATAGGAGCACTGTGGTCCCTGAAGCCAGCCTTGCATCATCGTCCCACGACCACCCATGGAAAAACCCTCATGGATTTTAAGGGAGATGCTTAAAGCGAACACTGGACAGGAGCAGCAGCCCTTCACATCTCCTTAGTTACACCGAGTAACTCATCAGTGTAATGAGACATCACAAGCAGCCTGCTTCAGACAGACTTTATTTGCTTCATACTCGTTTTTCCTCTTCATATCCAGATTTAGGGCCAAGCTGGTGCTCATGGGTTTAGTTTCACAGCAGGCTTTTTCAACACCAAACCCTAAAAGGGAATAATCAGAATTTGACGCGCGCTCATGAAATCAAAATGGAAAGGCCAGTTTCCCTGGTGCATGCCTGCTTTTTTTGACAAGTGCTCAAGCTTCTTGCGAGAGCTGCCTTGACCAGTAATAATATCTCTGCTCGTCAAGCCCAGGCTCCCACGCTCAGTGCACCCACGTCGGGAGGTGAACCCCAGCAAGATCCAGCGACCCGACACGCTGCCCAACCCTTCAGCCTTACCATTTCTTTTGATTTTAGCCAATTCCCCCACCACCACAACTACCCTTTAAACCAGGTGCAAATAAGATTTATTGAAATGTGACAGCAGCAGAATAGAGAAATGCAAGGGTTTAGACTTTCAAGCACAGCTGGGAGAGAAAGGCTCTTGGGTGACCCTTGCAGGAACCTGCTGAAGACAACCAGAGCCTGCACAGGAGAAATATCCTAAGTGACAGGTCTATAGAAAATATGTAATTAAAGACTGTATTAGTCTGCAGAAATATACTGCAACTGAAATGCAGTCACTTAGGCAAAATTTCTAACCTTTTTTTTTGGCTTTGCAAATCCTTTAAAGTTATTTTGACAGTTCTTTGTGTATGTATAATACTTTAACGGGGGGGAAAAAACACTAATTCCTGCGGAACAAGTAGGTAGATAATGTTCTTATCTAGTCAGTAGGAATGTTTAGTGCCTTTTTTATAAAAACATGCTCAGAACATCCTACAAAAAGGACCAATTAACCGCAGATTTGTGCATTTGTTCTGAGCAGTAGCATTGATAATTTGAAAACACAGTGGTATGCACAGAGCTGAATTCATACTGATAATTGCTTCAGTATAATTTATGTCAGTAGGTGCTACAGGAGGAGTATGGTATACTAGCAGATAATAATACAGTAAATTAAAAATAGAATTTGCATAAAATTAATGTACCATTAAACTTCTCAATATTGATAGAAGTACATTGTGAAGGTCAGCAGCAAGAACTAAAATCCCTAGATACACACCACTTTACTAACACGTGAAGAGTCATCTGAAAACCGCAGTGTGGAAGTTTCAGAGCAAAGACGAGCAAGAGGTCACGGAGCCAGACCAGAAGTCAGACTCGGACCTGGTGTAATTCCATTAACTTCAGGGAAATTGCATCAGGCTCCACCAGAGATGCTGAATTTGGCACCAGTTCTGCGAAACGTACACTAAATAAATGCACAGAATTTTCTGCTTCCTGCTGGCTTGTTCAAGTTGCCTTGTTTTTACTTTGTTACAAAAGTCACTGTTATTTGGATTTGGAAACATTAGAAAAATGATAATACTGATTTAAGGTAAAGCATGTTTATTCATTAATCTCAAATGCAACTATTTCCTACAATGTAAAACATTATATATAGTTATTCCTCTATTTTTCCATCACTGAATTTAAAAAAAAAAATTCAAGTGTACTGAAACACCATCTGAAAAGTGTATTTCTTTTTTAAAACCACATGGTCATGAGGGACGATCACACTTCTCTGCTAAATCACTTTGCACTTCCTATAGAGGAACCATTTTTGGTTCACTAAGTTTTTCCTAGAAAGAGACCAAGAAATAAATATTATGCTAAGAGAGAGTCTACCCATTAATGTAGACAGAAGAGGAAAAAGAGAACAGGGCTTCTAAATCATGATGGTTCCAGGAGAAAGGGTGAGCTTCTAACCAAGGCTGGAGCCCACATTCACAAAGTGGGTGGCTCAGGATTTTATACTGAAAAGATAGTGAATACTTTCATTTATAAACACTTCCACCAATATATTTTATTCTATACTTGAATACCTCTATAGAAAGTCTGATGCAATTACTAGGATAAGACTAAAAAAAAAAAATCTTTAGAAGATACCTGGAATACAGACTATTAGAGTAAGAAAAGGCTCTACCAAAAGTAACTGAGAAGGTTGCAAAACAGTATAAAAGAACAGATTTGCATAAAGTTTTGAAGTATCTTTTAGGGAAAGGATAGTATAACCTAGAAAACCACAGTTTAAATTCACAATTCCTTATTACAAAAGCTACAGTTAGAAATAAAGATTTCCTCATAATATGTGAAATTTTCCCTCTGTTCCTCCAAAACATTGCAGAAATCAATAAGAATAATAGATAACTAAACAAACTGAATTATTACACAACTCTCTTCAAGCACGTGGTCAGCCAAATAGCACTGAAAATACCATGCACCTCAGTTCCCCACATATCACAATTTCAGCTGCCTGGATATCAGATCCAAGAGTTGGAAGAGATGCTACACTCTACCAATTAGAAAAATAATAAAAGAAACCTTTTTTGTTTAAAGAAGCATAGCTATAATACTAAAGGCCCCACACAAGTCCATTTTGGGAACAGTTTCCAGGAAAGCGGTATAATGTTTTCTAGCTGACAGATGTTGCACTTGGGAATACCCCGGCACTTTATGGAGTTTTCCATACCATTGTCATCGATTCGGCGTATTGCTAAATTCTAACACAAACTTCTTTCATTTTCTGTATTTTTGAGATGCAAAATGTGAACAGAGGCAACCACATCTAATACATTACATTTAATAATTACAAAGACTGAAGGGTGTTTAGTTGGGTTTTTTTGTTTGTTTTGTTTGTTTTTTTTTTTTTTAACAGTAGTGGAGGAGTTTACGATGACTTTACAAGCAGCTTTACATGCAACCCCTTTACCTCCATGGACAGTGACAGCCTATGCCCGGTGCTGTTCGGCCACCATTATTACTATCATAAATCAGAAACCCTCACTGCTTATTTGTGTTATGAAGTCCCCTCAGGATCACGGAACGAGGCAGCTTCTTGCCACAGAGCATTTCCTATTACTCATAAATATTGTAAGGGCTAGTTCTGAACACGAAGAATATTTCAAAGATCAATTACTGTAGTTGCATTTGAAGCTATGCATGCAACATTCACATGGATGAGTTTGATTTGCATTATCACAGACAAATCAGACCAGGTAGAGAGCAGAGAGTCATTAGAAATAAGAAACTGAGTGAAAGCTTCCAAGCACTGTGGAGTGTATTTAATAGGCACCAGCAAAACATCAAAACAAATGAAAATGAAGCATTTAAAGAATGCAGTCTTCTTCCATGAGGCATGATGACAGCTCCCTAGGATAGAGAATCGTAGTGCTGGAACATCAGCTATTTTAAAGAAATTACTGGCATGCTGTGTTTGGTTTACTGTCTCCCACCTTGCATTTTACAAACTATATCAAAGCACATAGTATAACGGCTCCAATTTCTTTCACAGCAGCTACACCATGTGAGAAAAAATTGACAGATTAAATAGAATGTAACTGCCAAAGCAACTGTGAACTATGGCTGCCCAAGAGAAAAAAATGATGTTCCCAAGTATCACGTTAAGAAGCACTTTTGTGATCAAATGCAACAAGAGTCCATTTCATTATAATATTCTTGGGGGGGGAAGCAAGCAACTCTTCCTTCACCCCCTCCATCGGCACAAAACATTACTGCAGCTCAGGTAACCCTCCCGTCTTCTCATCTGAAGAGGCTGTTGAGTAGAAGTGCCACATACAGAAGAAACACATATATCGAATTTTTTTTGGCTATGTGCACTTTCATTTTGATGAATTCTCAAGTCTGACCCGCTTCAAGTCGGAAGAAAAAAATATCTGGTCCTAACAGAAATTGATGATGCTGTGTTAAATGAACCGCCCGCATTGCTTCACTGAAGAGACGAGCACTAATCTAGTCAAAACACTGGAAGTTCACTACTTTATCAACGCTGACATGCATATGCCTAAGCACCAGTGACATATGCATACATGCGTTATTTATCTTGCTCTACGTTCATTAAACGGACAAATTGATCTCTCAAACATTTTAAAATCATGCTGTCTTCTCAAAGTATTATGGGCTGAGCAGAACAGGCCACCACTGCTTCAAAAGCCAGATGTGCTCTTAACCTTATTGGCCAAACAAGATATGAAAAGATAAGGCATTTTATGATATTGTTTACAAAACAAATACGGATGATACTCCACACCAGGGCACTGCCCAACAGGGTCACTTTGTCCTGCATTATACTGAAAATAACAAAAAGAGGTCTTTTTAATAGTTCCTAATTTAGCCATTGGGATAAAACTTGCAATAATCCATTTCTAGGCTACATTCCTGTTAAATCTACCTATAAGTGTGACTTCTTCGGCCCTCACTTTATAAAAAGAGCAATAAATAAAACAGTGGTCTTTTGGGACCTCTGACAGAGGCGGGCAAGAGAAAGTTTGAATGTTCTTCAGAGATGGGTGGGATGAGCCCAGCTCCAGAGCCTGGAGACAATTCGACAAGCTTGGCCGGGCAGCACAGCTATTCTCTGGCATGCCAGTCTCTAAATGAAGGGAAAATGGGGTATTTTAATGAACTATCTGCATTTCCACAGCTTCAAACTGAGCCCAAGCATAGTCTTAGTGACTCATGGATTTCCAGGTGGACTAACGCCCTTCATCAGCAAAGGAAAATGCCAAAGAGTCAAACCACAGCATCTTTAGGGCAAATAGATGCTCCCAATCCCTTGCTGATTTGCCATTTAGTTGGCTTTTACTAGACTGCAGTCAGGAGTGCAACCATCCAAACTTCAGCCACCCAAGCTAGCAGCCAACCTCATCATCAGATGTTCCCCTCCCCACGCTGCCTCCTGTATCGCTCCACGAGCTCTATACCCACGCGACAGGATCTGAATTGCAAACTGAAATATAAACATTAATCCAGCAATTGACTCTCAAGGTTCTCTGTTTTGCCAGGATTTTTCAGATTATTTTTAACTAATGAGATTTCTTCGTTGTAAATAAGAGGCAATTGGCCAGGTTATTAAGCAAAACAACATTAAGAGGTTAACTAGCATGTTAAAAACACACGGTAACTAGTGGAACGTTAAGATACTGGAATTATACATTAAATAGAGCACACTAGTCAGTACAAACCGAATACTGAAAATAATATTATGCAGCTGATTTTAGATGGGAAGAGCAGGAATATTTCAAATGAAAACAGACAACTCATCATCAACAAAACCCTCCGTATCTGTCTTCAAGCAGCTCGTAACTCCTTCAAGCTACAACAGGGTGTGTTGGGAACAGTGGGAAAGCTAGGAGAAACTCCTTGCTTTCATCAATTCCAGTCAGACTTTAATGTTGTTGTAAGGGAGGCTACTTCTTGTTTTCACTCTTAAAATTCAGTATCTTCTTCTGTCTTCAGTTCTCACCATGTCACTGTTCTGCATCCCTTCAGCGCAAACCCTTACTTACACCAGAAGCTGGACACCTTGCCATGGTCACGGTACCTTCGAGTCCCTAATCCCAAGGGCAGGGAGACAATTCAGCAATTCCAGCTGTCTGGATGGTGTTTTAAGAAGTCCTTTGGAAAACAGTAGCAATTATGCAACATCTTTACGGATATCACCAGCCTAACCCGAAAGCACCTTATTTCTAGTTTGTTATCCACAAGCAAAGCTATTTACGAAGAGGAATGTTAAGTGTACCTGCATATATATTAAATCAAGTCAAATCAGCTGTAAAGCATTCAAAGCATCTGTGTACTAGTCAATAATTTCTGAAAACCCATTAAATGAATGCTGGAATCTGTGTGTGTCATTTCCTGCTGCTTTCAGCTATGGTGCTAACAAACAAAATGGAAGATCAACCAGTTTGCACTGGGCCCAGCACTCACACCAACAGCAATGCTAATTAGGTTGCAGCTCAATAAATGTTCTATGGATTTAAGGACTAAAGTAACAGCTGTACACTTGTACTCATCTTGGTACAAGTTTTCTGTTTCAAAACATAAATAATTATAGACTGGGGGAGTAAGAAGGAAGATGGAATAAGAGCATGATGAATATTACAAAAAATGCCAGGAAAGCAATTATTTCTAACCAAAGTATTTTGGATTAGTCCAAAACATTTTTGTTTTTAAGTATTATCAGTATCTGATGGAAGCTAAAGTCCAAGTATTTTCTGAACTCAGCTGGGCTGCATAGTAGAATAACATACCACGGACTTCGTGCATGGGTATGCTGTGATCTCTGCCCTCACTAGAGAGATGGGTACGCTGCTGAATTCCTCCCCATAGCCTATCTTCCAGCAGCAGGTAGTACAGGCGAGCAGCCCATTTCATAGAAGGGAAATGATTTAGGATAACAGTGACCAACGATAGGAAACACTGACCCAGGGATACAAAGCTACAGTCATAAAACACCATCACACATTATCAGACTCAAAGTACTTCCATTTCAGTTGTTTTGACCCTCAAGTTGAGGTTTTTTTTTTCCCCTTAAGCCCTTTACATCTTGTATTGAAAATATCATGGTGATGAATGCTGGCCTGCAGCAACATTTAGAGGACTTTACTCCTGCACGGCTTTGATGCAAGTTAGGTGGTGGGATTTCTCCCACTACACATGGGTATTTGGTTCAGAGTCAAAAAGACTCTTCAAAAATCTCCAAAGCAATCTCATTTCCAGACTAGCATATGCATACAGAAAGCAAATTTTATGCACACTAGCTCTGCTTTATTTTCCCTTTGAATAAGTGTTGGAATACGTAAATGCTCTGAAGGCACGCTGCTGTTCAGCAAAGCAAGGCCACAGAGCATTACCAATACCAGTGTCAGGAGAAAGAGAAAAGGAATGGAAAATGTTAGGTAGGTCTTGCTAGTCATTACTCTGAAAAATAAAACAATAAAAATGAGAGTATGACAAGAAAATTCAGCTGGTGTTTGGTTTCTGGGGCAATGCAGTAAGCAAGTGGTCAATGCCTGTTCTTTTTTTGAGATAAATGTCCACATAAAAGCATTTTAAATCATAGAGGGCATTACTCACAGTAATACTGAATGATGGACATTTCACGTTATGCCAGAAATGAAGGTTATTTCTTTGCTGAACTAGCCTACTGAGAAGCATAAGAGCTTAAAACAAAAATAAGCTTATCACACCTACAACACTTCCAAGAAGAAACATAAAATAAGACAAGATAAAACATATTTTAGGCTAAGAAGTTCATGTGTGCTCACCGGAAACCAAGATGACAGATGTGTCTGTCTCCAGCCAGCCTCCTCTTCACCCAGAAACGTTTCAGAAATAAAGCATACATAAACATACTAGTGTTGTTTTCCTGTCATTCCTTAGCACTTACATCTTTAAAAAAAATCCAGGTTCTTAGATGAAGTGAAACGGTCCTAAAACTGACCTGTACCTGACATGCCTATATGGAATGGGCTGCAAAGAGCTTTGACAATATTTTTCCGCCTGGATTCTGACATCTCTCCAGGTGAGTTACAGCCCTAAAATGGGGGGGGGGGGGGGGTAATTTCTGCCGCTTATTTCTGTAACTTTAGTCCACCACCGCTCAGGAAGGAAGCACAATCTGCAGTCTCATTACTGTCTGTATGCAGCGCAGCTAAGGGGAAATATTATTTGATCACGCATCTCGGATCACCCCAGAGCCACACCTTCTGTCTTCACCCTTTCATATCCACGCATAAGTAACAGGAGCCTCTTGAGTATCTACTAATATGTGGGTGATTCCTGAAATTTTATCAGTTAACGCTTACATGTGTGTTTCTGACAGCTACATAGGAGGCTTTATGTTTTCTGTCTTGCCATGTGAATGCCCTAAATCAGTGGGGACCATTCCTTAGAGACAGGTGCCAGTGTTGAGAGCTCTCGACACTTCTAAGCATGGTCTTTATTCAAAACTGAACTCCAAACACAAACCCTCTCAAGCAAAACTTTGCTACAGATTTCTATGTGGTATACATCAAGATGGCATATGACGAATCATTTTATGGGTCAGATCATACAACATGCCTGGCTTCACCATCTCATTTTTCCTGATTGCTAGGGCCACCCACGCAAGATTTAAATTATGCTGTAATCTGAAGCAATAAGAAGTCATTTCCACCCCTTGTCCCATCTTCCATTACATAGCAGATAGTTTAATTATTTCATGCAAGTTAAACTATATCCACTGTTCCCAAACAATGACGAAATAGCCTGGTGGAACCTCGGACACCTTCTTCCAGGATGGGAGATGCTCACTGCCATTGATATTGCTGTGAAGTGTGCTGTTTCTTTCTGATCCATGGGTACACACGTAATAGATAAGAAAGCATTTATAAATGAATGAGGTGGTCAGTGGCTCCTCAGATGAGGCCCCTAAGTCAATATAAATGAAAGATATGGCCTTTCCCTGATTATGCACTCCAGAGACAAGTGGGGGGGGGGGGAAGAGAAAAAAAAAAGAAAAAAAATAAGATTTTTTTTTTTCCTGAAACCTTGACTCCCTCATCCTTCTGCCTGCTTAATTGCCTGCAGTTTATACTTATGAATACTTTTAAATCAACTGAGTTGTCCTTGTTTATACCAAGGGAGCTGCTGCTCCTTGTACTGCCCCATCCACTACAGGGATACCTGTTCTGCCCTGGGGTCTGGTTCATTTTTATAGCCCACCAACAGGAAGAGATTTTACACTAATAATCCCTTAAAGTGTTTTCACTCTCCACACCATGAGTTCACTTAAAACACTCAGTTTCAGCCTTATACCTTTATGAGCAGATGCTTGAAGCTAATCTGGTGCTTCAGTGGTACCCTGAGCCTGATGCATCCTGCAGCTTTCATCTGTAACTAGCAGGAGCAACAGAAGTTTGCAAACCTGAACTGCTGTCACTGGAGAGTACATTTATAACATCCAGCTAAGCTTCTGCTCTCAGCTACACAGAGCTCCTCAACTTTATCAGCCTAACCCAGAGGAAGAAGGTGTTTTGCCCATGTAGTTAGTCCCAAGGAATGATCATGGAACTACAATATTAATCCAGAATTAGTTAAATCGGTGTCTTTACCCAGAAAGATGCTCTACCAATTTTAACTTTGGCTCAAGCACTGGATTAGGTACCATAAAAATGAAGTGGCTTTGTAAAATAATGAGGTCATTGGACTTCATTAACTAAGAAAAAATTAAGTGGGCTCACAAGAAAAATCACACTGTGTTAAGTCCGTTTTTTCCTTTCTCATATACAAATATTGAAAAAAATGCACTCACATAAGGAAGTTGAACATTATTACTAGCAGCCAAAAGCATGTAGAACACGTAAACAAATAGTACAAGATCGATGTTGCACAGGAGGCTTAATAAAGAATGATAAATAGGAAGGGATGAACTTTTATATAAGCATCTCCAGCAACCAAAGAGCAAACCAGAAAAAACTTAACATAGAAAAATTCATTTTGGTGCATTCACTACAAATTGTTCAAGTTATGTATTTTACTCTGCAAATGAAGGGGAAAGGTCTTATCTGGAACAAACTCACCTTTTAGAATCAGATTTTACACACACATGCATATATTTTGGGGAAACCTAGTACCTGTTTTGAGGCTGTGATTGCAATAACTGGAAGAATAGAAGGAAAACCTTGTGTATGCATTTTGCAAGGTTTCTGCAGAACCAGGGTGGTTACAAGTTTGTCCAGCATGCTCCAACCTCTCCATCTTGCGATACTGGAAGGTATTTTGTACCATCCCCTAAATGGCTTCCCTTCTCTTCCTGGGACTATGACTGCTGCTCAAGGCAGATAATCAAATTTCTACAGAATCAAAAAGAATAAGATATAGGTGAAGCTGTTAGAAACCAGCCATCAACAAAAAGGTCAGGGCCTCTGGCAACGAAGAAAAAAAAAAATTACTCCTGTAGTCTATAAGCAGATTTATTCTTGATATAAAGCAGGACCATTTACAGCTCAGCAAAATTTTAAAACTGGTAGTAAAGCACATTACAAGCTTTCTTAATTCAATTTTGTCTGGCATTTATTGTGGTTAATAAAATACCTAAATGTCATCGGGATATATAAAAATGTATTTATAGGTTAATAAATGCATAAACTGGATTATTCACAAAAACAGCTTACAGAACGCCTCGCATCCTAAATTGATCCAGATTTGGGTTTTGTTCCCTGTCAGAGGGGTAATTAGTGCTTATTTACAAAGATTTTACTTTACAGCACTATAAAAATGCATCTGCTTACTTCCACTGTTCAGAGTTCATGCTCAGCTTCACAGGATCTAAGTTATCTTAACTATGAACTTTTATTCACCTAGATAAGGGAATAAAGGCTCCTCAAAATATCCTTTGTAGCTGATTCTTTCAGGAATACAACCCTACTACTCACCAAAATAAAGATGGACCATAAATACCTAAATACAGGATGAAGATTTACCTAGTTTGGAGTGGCAATAAATAGCTGCTTATTAGAGGAAAGGGTCTTCGCTTTGAATTTAAGAAAATAACTTTAAACAAGAGAAAACACACTGAAGGGTGCTGAAACAAAAATGGAAGCGCTGATGGGAGCGACAGTAGTCTTTGCATCCACATTACCATAAAGTATTTACAGCAAGCTACTAAGGATTTCTTGCAAAATAGGCACAAACCTTAAATTGCTTATTGGCTTGTTACAGCTGTGTCAAGCCCAATAAACTACTTTGGATAGTTCAGTGTTTAGTCTGTGTGTATATACACACACAAAAAAACCCAAACCCTAGATGATTTCTTTTTGTCACCTCTCAAATGGAAATGAAGGCAAACACACTAGAGAACAAACATTCTGCACTATTCAGGTAAAATTGTACTGGAAGATTCTACAGATTCCAAATATACATAGAAAAAATGACAAACCTACACAAATTGTACTCATCCCAGAGAAGGATTTTGTCCTTAATGTCCCATTTTCTCACTCAGTAGACAAACCCTCCTGAAAAAGTTGTGTCAAACTTCTAGATTCAGGTTTTTTTTTCCCTTCTCTTCATTCTGAGGATTTAAAGTTCAGCCTTTTCATTTCTGTTTTCAGATATCTGTCTTCCCCCGAGTCAGAACTTCCTTGAAATAAACTTTAATGTTCTTTAATAATATCCATGCTAATGATGATGATTGGGAATGGTCTGTTTTTAACAAGTACTTGAACATTTAGCGTAACCAAAGCTTTTATATGTAATTAGTGCTCTGAGCTGAATTCTGGTACAATACCATTTATATCCAAATTATTTTTAATGAACATTTGGATGCACCAGACTAGAGGACTACAGGTTTAAAAGAAAATATATTAATATTTTATTTTAAAACCACTTAAAATGCATTTCTGTAACTAATAAAAACAAAACAAAAAAGCAACCGCTAAGATAATTGACTAAAGAATATTTTTCTAACTTAGGAAGCACTGCACAAAGTTTCTTGTTCTTTAGTGCAGAACTGTAGGAGTGATGAATGCAAATAGACATACTTTCAGGAAAAGAACAGAGACCAGGGATGCGTATATACAAATAACATAAAACACACTGCTAACTTATGGGTGCACGCTGAGCCTTTTAAGCGCTGAAAGGACAAACATTTCAAATGCAATCATCCTTTCTAAAAGGTATTTAATATAATGTAGAAGCATCACGTCTCCCAGAAAGCTTTTATACACAGGTTGTCTTTTTTATACAAATAGTTCCTGAGCCCTGACAAATACAGTAAGTTATAAAAATCCTTGGTAATGCAGTTCTTGTTCCAGAAGCTGCCATTTTTAAATTGACACTTCTGCATTATAGAAATAAAAGGACAGTGTTTTGTTTTTTTTTTTTTTAATACCTTGCATTTCCCTTGAAACATATCGGGGAATTACAGACATTTCCAGGCATTAGTGTTAAAAGACATTAGCAAAGAAACATTTCAGTCCCTTAAGGTCACAAGTTTTAGCAGACATTGAGCTCTCCAAAGCCAAAGTAAACTCAAAATGGCTAAAAATGAGCTATTTTAACATTAAAGGCAAAGCAAACAGTACAACTAGGCCTGTTGGAAATTTTGCTTGTTTCAGCAAACACTCTAGTCCATCAACACTGCCCAAAATTATCAGTCAAGGGAAATATTCACAGTCCTGTGGAGCCCAGCACCATTTCCCAGTAGATAAAAACCACATCATATAAGAATTTTTTTAATGACGCAAAAAGTTGCGGTAAGGATTTTCCAATATTTAAGAAATCTTGACTATTCTTCTGGGGGATTTAATAGTGTTTAATCAATATGCAATTACATTTATTTAATTAACAAGATCTCTAGACAACTAAATAAATATTGAAAATTATTAGACCTTGGCTTTTCCATAAAACAAAGGATTAAAGTGACTTTTGAATAGCTTTAAAAAATGACAAATGTGTAATGACTGAAAGAACTGATGAAAAGAAGTCATATCAAGAACTTCGAAAACAGTTCAAATCAAGACTTACCAATGGTAAAAGATATGCAAAATATACTTGTCTTCCATAACTTACACCTTTAGTGTTGTTGCATTAGAAACAACACTTCATAATTTGTCATCCTATTAAGTACCTAAACAAAGCCATATGGTACAAATTGCATGGCCTTTTCATCAACTGGGGTTTGGAACGATCCCAAAGTGACTTGTTTTCACGAATTCTAAGCAATTTTAAGCAATGCATCATTACTGGATGAAGATTTAACCAAAGAGTGCAAACATTGAACTGTCAAAAGGAAAAAAGATAAAGTACTCAAACCTGGATTTCTACAATTAGGTATCATGTTCTGAATGCTTCTTTATCCTTGCAAAACACCTTGCAATAAACACCTAGACTTCATTAATTTTGTATCTTGTAGCATCAACTTTATTATGTGTTTTTGTTTATGTTTAGCCAATAGTCTGTCAAAGTAAGTGCCTGTACTCAACTTGTGCAATCTTTCCTGCGCAGAAAACTCATTAACAACGGGTTATTAGCACCACCCTTTGCTATCTGAGCTCAATATTTCAGGTTCTCATTCACTGATCTTTTGTACTGTGGCACAGTTCTTTAATGAATTTGTGTCAAGCTCATTAAGGTCTGCCACCATTCACAAACCAGTTACGATAAACGCAAAGCCTATTGCAAATTCTACCACTTAAATCCAGAAAATTTCAATCTTACAGGATTGATGGCCCATTCATGGAACAAGCAGCACCTGACAGCTTAAAAATCAGAAGTTTGCTGTCTTACTGGAGTTTCATCAGGTTAAGAAAAGGTACTTTGTGATTTTCTATTCCACTTAATCTTAAAATCACACAGCTCCATGATACAGAGTTGCTTCTCCTATGCAATTTGACGGTAAAAGCGTTTTGCAAAAATCTGTTTTATTATTACATAAACATATTCAGGACTGCAAAAAGCTCCGCTTCATTTAAAAACCTTGCAAGATACAGTACGTCCCAGCAGCACCAAGTTTTCCCTTTCTAAGCTAAGGAAGAGATTGCCCTTATGAACAATTACCACTATGACCACACTTCCTATCACAAACGGCAGATTACTACTATTATTATTATTATAGTAATACTCTCCACCACTGCGCCAGACATGTGTGGGCAAGAGCCCCAGAGGTCACTCCTGCCCTACACCAGACCTTAAACTTTCTTGGGGTTGTGACCTATACAAATCCCCAAATTTTTATCTCCCCTGGTTTCCTCCATCTGTATTCCCAATCTCTAATTAGCTTTAATTATAATTGGTATCTTTCCTCTGGGTGTTCACCCTTCCCTTAAGGAATACATTGCTTTAGCGATGACTAGCAAAACAGTAAAGATGGGTAGATTTGCTCCAGAAAATTTACCGATCTGTCAAAAAAAGGTAAGGTTTATTCAAAGCCTTTTTGATACAAAAAAAGTGAGACTGGAGATTTCACAAACTTTTTGTGGCTGCTTCTGGGCCTTTTAAGTGACAGCATTTCGAAAACAGTCAAGCAATAAAGCGTTCACTGCCATCTCCCTTTCTCTGTGTTTTGCCTCCAGACTGAATGAGGAGCAACTAAGCATTCTGCAAGCTCTACTTTTTTGGAATGGCTTTCAAGAAAAGGGGTGAGTTTTTAGATTATCTAATTAACTCTATCATAACATGGCTATCTTAATTAACCCTGCATGATTCAAAGACCATTTGTATATCTGATGTGCAGTACAGCTGCATGCAAGCAAAGAATAAGTTTCTCCTAAAAAAAACAACTTGGAAAACAAAGTTTCATGTCTTGATCCAAAGTCCATTTGACCCAGTGGAAAAATGCCACCATTTTTGAATGAGGCTTTAAGAGCAATTTGCATTATTTTTAGGAAAGACTATCTTAGAGCAAAGGTTCTGAAACACTCTTAAGAAGTCTGAAGTACCACTCGAGACCCAGTCACAAAAGCTTTAGGCAGACAAAATTCTCATTACAATCAGCAGGGGTTTGCTTTCATAATGAATATTTGAGTCAACTGATTGGAGTGCTCAACTTCTGAGACGGTTGGTGCACAAGATATTCTTGACTGTGTGATTTCTCTGTAACATACAGCACTGATTTCTTAGAAACAAGCAATTGTGACAGGGCTGAAAGGGGTGCAAATGGGTAAAGCTATATGCAAAGCAGCTTGTTTAACTGTTCAGTGTTACTTCTCAAAGTTTAAACTGTTCATACTTAAATGATACAGTTCAAAGTTCCCATCAAGTGAATGATCCAACTGTTGTAACTCTTTGAAATAGTACAGTTGGGCCAGAATCCTTACACTCTTGTGCAAATAAACTGGGAGAAAAAGAATTCAAGGAGTTCTCGTCCTCTTAAAATCTAACTTAATTCACAGGATGATAAAGATGTGAACTCTCACATACAGAGCAGCAATAAAAGGAAGTTGAATTACAGTTTGTAATAACTAAATCCCATACTGAAAGTTCTTAACAGTTCATGTCATTCTCAATGGATCATAACATCCATCTACTGATTTTAATGAACTAAGAGCAAATTGCAACTGTCCAATAAAAGCATTTCTAAAATCACGGCTGCAGACGTTCATCTTTGGCCACCTGAAATTCTCAGCATATAAACCAGTTGCACAGAATATCATTGCAATTAATTTTATCAGTTGCAATAAACAACTGAACTGGTTTAGGATGATTTTGGAAGCCTGTTATGTTTGCATACAAATGCCCACCAAAGCTTTTAGGCATGTACGCCTTACCAGTATGACTCCATGAAAGTCCATTTACTCCTGTGGAGTTAGAGTAGTATAAAGAATCAAGATCAGTCTCCAGAGGTTCTTAATATATTTTAACACAAGACAGATCCCAGTCTGGACCAGTGGGGGATGCTCTGTGCGTACCATTGCCCTCCTCTGAACTGCTGCTGAAGCGTTTCTAGCCCAGACACCGTGGAATCGGCCACCTCTCAATACAAGCTCGACAGTATGCTGGAGGAACTTCTCCATGGGATATTGCAAGTGGTACAGGGGAGTTTATCAATTCGGCATGGTGGCGGAATGGGGGATTTGGCACATGGAGGAGACGACCCTGCTTTTTGAACTGAGCCTCTCCTGCGGGCACTGCAGCCGTGGTACCGTCACAACTCTGCCAACGTGGAGGGTGAAAGCAGGTGAAAACTACTTACAGTAACAAAGCCAGAGATAAGATTTATAAAAAAACCCAAATCATTCACAGTCCACTCAACTAGCATGGAAAACACTCAACTGTGTTAGGAACAACAAGCGTACTGAGGAGGATTATGCTACATCCCAGGTAGCCCCTCTCCCCTTCCCAGACAGCTCCCTTCTCCCCCTTAAAAGTCAGAGTCCTTCCAAGTCCCCCCTTCTTTACCCAACACCTTCATGCTAAGCCAATTTTGCCACCAAAGCCAATGTAAAATATTTCTGTCTCCTCTCCCCCATTTCATGCTTCCTCCCCATGGTCCAACTTACATCTTGTTCTCCTACAGCTGCTTGCTGGGTTGTTTCATCAACTGGATCACTGAAAACAACATTTCTGTAATTACTTCTAGTTTTGTTTTACTTGTTTAAATAGGTTGCTTCACTACAAAGGTTACATACTCTTGTTTCTTCCTTTTTTCCCCTGGAACAGAAAATACTCCTAGTATATTCTTGTATTTAAACAAGCACAGTAGATTAATTAATGTTTTTAGTCTCTGGAAAGCTTGTAAATTCTGTCTAGCAGGAAGTGGCCATGAAACTTCTATTTTTTCCATAATTAGGCATAACAATTAGCACAATAATGCCCTTGTTAACACTTCTAATTATATGCAACTAGTCCGTCAATACTTCCTTGAAGAAAGCTGGTTACCTTTCCCATCTCATCTGGGATGGTCTGCATCCCCACAGGCACAACAACCCAGCATCCTGCTTGTTGAACAAGGGCAGACTGTGGGAGCCAGTCTGACATGCAAATCAAAAAAAAGACCTTTACTCTAAAATAGCCCTAACAAAAACCTACTTATGTAAAAAGTCATAAAATAGCTCCCAGCCAGGCAAAAAATGTTCAATAAACCCAATGCATCGAAAGCATCACCAGGTTCCCCCAGTACTGAAGTTTTGCCACTTGTTCTTTTGGACTAGACCTACTCGTTAATCAGCTCCAGCACTGGCTGTGGGTTTTGCCTTGGGTCTGACAACATGAACTCAGGGACCACTTACATTTTTACTGCGTATTGCCATGTCACCAAGCTGTTCAGATTAGCTCTGCTGGGAGGCTGTCTCATTCCAGGAATAGAAATTAATTAATCAGTATATTTTCCGCCTCCGTGCCAGGAAAAACATCTCTGATTAAAATGGTGTACTGAAGATTTTTTGCAATCACTGCCGACATGACTATTGATTAAATGAAAACCTTGTGAGCACTTACTTGTTTTATAGGTGTATTTACTTCATTCCTCTCAAGCTCCTTTGTTTTAATTAAAGGGTATATTCTAGACACACTATGATTATTATATACTGAAAACACCTTTGTAAATTAAGACATCTCTTTTTTGAAAGAACGGTGCACTATATATGATAGAAGTACTTAACTCCCCAGTTTAGATTCTTAAAACTTCAGTCTAGTGAAAACCTTGCCTTGGAGGTATATACCGACACTTAATGTTGAAGCTCCAAATAAATCTACAACGTTGCTTCTGGGCAGGAAAAGTGCTTCACACATCACTATGCTGAAGAGTTGGTGCATCCATAACTAAATCCCACCGCGACAGCACATTTGGCAGTCTTTGCATCTTGCTTGGACTGAGCTCCCACTTCTCAGAAAATTTCTACCCGATAAAGGTACATTTAAGCGAACAACGGTCACTATTGTCTCCTTTCAAGGATGCTGGCGGGAGAACCATACTAGCTGAGACTTTATAAAGTTGAGATGGTAACTCATCTGACGAGTTGACGACCCCAAGCCCTTCTGCTCCAAAAGGCATTACAGTCCCTATTAGCACATTACAGAGGAATGTCCAATATCCAATTATTTCATTCCTTCCTGCTGCTGTGATCCAGAGGGGCTTCAGGAAATTAGAAGTTAACTGGGCTGGATCACATACTACTGCCAGGCTACAGCACTTGCTGCCACTGCAATGCAGTCATCAGACCACTCTCCCGAGAGCTGGAAAGCTTCGGTTTCCAGTTTGGTTTCATTAATATATTTTATCTAATATCTTCATGCACATGAACCGGTACGTAGAGCTGAGAATAGATATCTAGCTCTCAGGAAGGGGCTGCCGCCCACTTTAAAGGCACCAGACCCCTCTCAAGAGTGGAAAAATGAAAATAAAAATCCAAAGGCAGCCTTTCATACCACTTAAATAAAGGCATCCGTTGGCCCCAGTCTCCATTAACACAGTCCTCCTCGTACACATAGTAAACTGAAATTCCATGTTATCATTTCTGTACTCCAAAGCATTTCTGATTGAAACCCAGTCAAGCTGTAAGCACTTCTCGACTGATTTCTCCATACAGCCTGCTGCCAGAATGATGCCTTTCCTTCAGGACATGGTCTGGCTCTCATGAAGTATTGCAGGGGCCGTGAGAAGGCACGACCTTAGGGGACCTTAAATCTTCGTTACAAATGCCCGTAATGAAGGCACTCCTGACAGTGATTATCCACCCTGTGCTCCATCCAAAGATAGAGACCCGTATTTCAAACTCAGTTCCAATACTTTTCCTCTTGCTAAGGTTTTTTTTTCCTCCAATATATAACGTGAATCTATTCTGATGCAACTAAAGCCCTATCTTGCATACATTTGCTCCCACAAGGTAAACTGAGGCCTCCTGCATCTCCTAATAGAGCAGAGGTCTAGAAAACACCAACTTTCTCTGCCAGACACACCAATTGGTCCATATACTTTGTTAAAATAATGGACTAAACTTGCAATATCAGAGGTTAACTTTTGATATTCACAACAGATTTGATGCATCTGTGGTACACTTCAGTTTGCAGGGAAATCAGGAAGGGTCCCATGTGTACGGTCCCAGGAACCTGGGAGCCCCTTGGGCACACGCTCCCTCCCACAGTCACGCTGCAGGAGGCAAAACATATTTCTCTGTGTTACTTTCCTGTGCTTCTCTGGGAAAACTATTCACTTTGCCGCATCTCTGCTTCTTCTGACTCACGGAAGCATGGACTGGGGCTTCTTATCCTGGCTTGCTGCAGAACTGAGCCCCTGACCTTCCATCTCTTCTGTTTCAGGATTCCGGGAGCATTGGACACCTAGTTCATTTCAGTGAGGACAAAAGGCTGCTGTGTAATTCAGGGACTGTTTCTCCAAGTATTATCATGAGGGAAAAAAATAAAATAAAAACAAATGACATCACACTTGCCCATACCTTTCCATGTCTCAGTGCTTTCCTCCATATCTTTATGGAGACAAATGTTCACTGATTCATTTTGAAAATATAAGATAAGATATTAATCATCACACATTCTGTTATAAGGAAATCATGCTAAATTAGGCCAATAATTACAAGTTGTGAATTATCTGGTCAGGTCTGATAAATGGAGAACAGCAGGGAGCTTTAAACACTCTTTATCTTACATACCTTGTATATTGCCTAGTATTTTACCTATTGCACAATTGCACACGTATGCTTTGGGAAGGAGATTCACAAACACATACATCCCTTAGTCATTTTGCCATTTTTTAACTTACCAAAACTGCACATCTCTTCTAAAGATGCCTAGAACATTTTCAAACCTCAATGTGCATAAATCAGTGGTGTTGCATAAGGCAACCCTAATTTATGCACTCACTATGGACCCAATTAGTTCTTCCATAACAGAATGCCAAACAGATTTTCTTAATAAAGCAGAACATATCACATCTAATATTTATATAAAATGCAGAGTTTTAACTCTGTCACTTTGTGTTACTGACCCCAGACTTTGAGAAAGGAATTCTGAAACTGGCTTTTTTTCCACGAGCACTAACTGGCAGAACTTGGGACAGATGATCAGTTTGAACAGATCACCATCACTCCAGTGCAGCTAATGGAGCGACACGGATTTCCATCAGCTGAACGCGCGGTACATCTGCGTGCCACACAATAACTCGGGGAGGTCCTGCAAGCCTGGTGGGACAGGAGCAGGCAGGAGAACATGGGGGGGACTTTGCAAGCTTCCCCTCCTCCTGCATGGAGCAAACCCCTTCACCTCTGCAGGCAGGAGGTTATACCTTAGTGAGCAGCAGACAGCTGTCAGGGACTCTATATCTTGATTATACTCTTGTTAATATTTTAATCTCTTCCAGCCCAGATGGCTTAATTCCTTGGTTAAGGCTGAGACATGCCTGAGTGCTTGCAAGCTGAGGCTCTATCAAGAGAAGTCTGAAGTGACATGGTCAACGGGGAGAAAAAAACCCCAAGAGAAGCAGTGATCACATTAGCACCTCTGATATTTCTCACTCGAGTCGGGAACCAGAAATCCTACCAGATGTCCATGTGCGGCTTTGATTCTGTGTCAACACTTCTGTCTGCATTTGTAACCTACTTCAGGTGTCTCCCGTGTATTTTGTCGCTTGATGTTTCAGCTGCCCCCAGCGCAGAGGGCATCACATCATGGAGTGCACAAGGTACCACATCGCACTGGCCAAATCCTGGGCCAAAGTATTAGAAGCAGACTCAGATTTGCACAGTTAAAACTAAACAAAAATATTTATGGGATTAAAAACCAGTGCTATGGAGGTAACCTAGAAGATCAGTGTCAAACAGTTCTTGTCTGTGAAATGGATCACAAGCTGATCCCAGAAAAAGAAAAAAAAGAGCATGTGAAATGGTGGGCTGCTTCTCCATGTCCTCTCTGAAAATGGTAATTCAAGATATTGCTACCCCACATGAAATATGCTTACAGTGGCTACAAGCAAAACCAACAAGTCTGATGTACCGCGGCAGAACCAAGTGCACTAAGTCACTTCAGGTGACAAGCAAATAATGTTTTATTTTTTTGGTATTAATTTCAAGCAAATTAGTCAAAATGAGCCATTTTGATTTTTCATGGGTATGCAAATTAGCTTCATTCTTTTGCCTAACAACCTCTAGTCAAGACTCTTATAATAAACTAAAATTACATAAACATTTTAGAGCAGAACAACAAAAAAATTCACATTATTTTTCATAGCCATAAGGAGAATCCTATGGCAGATGGGTAACAGGATCCACCTGCGATATAGTTGATCCAGCCAGTGCTCACGTTTTGCATCCCACAAATACTAGGGATCGAGCCTTGCAGACAAAAAGATCCAAAATCCTGGATATAAATACACGTAGTTTTTGCTCAGACAGGTTTTGTTTTAAGTGTACAACTACACAATGAAGTTTGGCATTCCTTAAGCAGAGGGCAGTATTACATCAGTAAATGGTTACTAAAGTTACCTATCTACAGTATGTGAAATTACATTTCTGCAACTTAAGAACGCACATTCCAGGTAACTGACTTTAGATATAGATCTGTATATCTCTCTCCCTCTAAAGTTTCAGAAACTACAATGATATTAAATTAATGCAGAAAATTATAAGTAGGGAAGCATTACAGTTTCCTCCTCACCCCACACCCTTTGCTAAGAAAAAAATCTTGTCAATATATTGCTTTACTTTGACCAAGTCCTTTTCCTAACTCCTTTCTCAAACTTAATCCCAGAAGGTTTACTCTTCTCTCCTCCTTGTATGTCACAATTAAAAAGTTCATTAAATATAAATGTAAGGGCTACTCAGTCCAGTATTATTCTCTAAACCTGCACATTCTCGCGCTCCTCACGGACCTGGCACTGCAATCCACTAACAAGAATAACTACTCTGAGTTTCCCTTTGATTCCATGATGCTTTGGTCCTTCTGGCTCCTGTAATCCCTAAGCACTCTGCTGACGCTGCCCCTCTTAATGGAAAAGTTGGAGCTGAAAAACCTGCCAGGAGATAACATTCACCAGCAAAGTCTCAGCCTTAAAACTTTTCCTAGTGCTTTGACATTTGTGTAACATTCAGAAGCTGCTTGCTCACACAGAGACGTTATTCTCTACCAGTGAAGCACTTCAGATGGAAAGTATTATCTATTCCTAACTGACATCTTCCACTAAATGGAACATTTAATTAATTTGGTCCTAGGCCAGTCTGATCTCTTTTGCTTGCGTGAAGACGAACACGACTTGTAACTCTTTGGCACCGTTTCTTCTCCTCCTCCTCCCCCTTAAAAGGAACTTTAGTTGTTTACAGAATAGATACAAGAAAATCCAAGCTGGTATGGTGACACATCATTAGTTAAAAATACACCACAGCATAAAGAGCTTTAGTACAGAGAGAGCATTGGAATGCAGAATTACACAAAAATGGCTTAGGAAGGAAAATGAAAGTCATCTGGAAACTGATGATTTTTTCTGCTACAGGCTGTAGCAGAAGAACAAAAAGGACTGCAAACACTTTGTGTTTTACTACAGAAAGTGAACTTGGTACAATTAACTGAGTTGAAAATACAGTATAAGGGGTTATAAAAATACTTGAAAAGTATCTCTAAAATGCAGATGATAGACACAGGGTACAAGGGGGAAAGAAGGTCTCAAAAGATACAAAGCAAACCCAAATCTACAAGGGCATAAAACCTGCATGTCCCTGACCAGAGCCAGGCTCGCATAACCAGCAAAAACAATGTGATTTGTGACTTGCAGTAAGTTGCAGAAAGCACTAAAGACAAAGAAACGAAAATCCAGCAAAGATGACAGCAGCTCCTTGGGAGTTTCACTGTGCAAAAACCAAAGTTACTTAGCACGCATGCCACATGTACAGTCTGGCAGATGTACATGATGAGTTCTGACAGTAACAAAGAGACAGCATAAAACGGGGATGCCCAGACTTAGTCCAGATCTACAGTTCTGTCTGAAAACCAAAGCAACTTCCAGATCTGAGCAACACTCCACCGGAGAGAGAAGTAGCACATCTCCTGTCTGAAGTTATTTGTAACGCTGCATAATGACTTCGAGCTGCTGCAGACTCTCTCGACAGCTGAGAGAGCAAGCCGAGGTCCACGGTTCTTTGAGAAAAAGACAAACATGGCCAGAGGTTTTTATGAAAAGATCACTTACACCTGCCTAGAAACACCAAGTTCACACTAATGCAATTAATTAGGAAAACTAGCGGATGAATTTTAATAAGGTACCACCCATCCGTACTCCACGTGCCACAGCCACAAGCCCTCCTGCTTTAGTGCACAGTGTCACACGCGTAGCGTGGGATCCTCTCGCCAGGAACAGCTGAGACTTCAGGGCCTGCAGATAACCACGTCCATCCCCAACTTGGGTGTAGCTTAACGAAATGACAACTGTAATTAGTGCACAACATGGAAATCTCAACCAGATGCTGAAAAAAAAAAGCCCCACGTATTTCTGAGTGCCAGAAAGTAAGGGGCTCGTACTTCCTCGGTGGGTCTGTCATTCCCTTCCAATATCCTTCCAGTTTAAAAAGAAGCCTAGCCAAACTAATCAATATAACCCCCAGGACAAATTCATAAGAAAGATTGTAGCTGGCTATAAAATGGTGTACAATAAAGTACAACAGAAGTCAACGATAAGACAAAAACAGTAATAGAGAAACTAGGGTGGGTTTTATATGCATCGGTGGGAACAAGGAACACATCGACTGATCTCGGAGCAAGGCTGTGCCCAGCTGGAATGGATGTGAGCTGGCCCCAGCAGTGT
This sequence comes from Haliaeetus albicilla, assembly GCF_947461875.1. Lineage (NCBI taxonomy): Eukaryota > Metazoa > Chordata > Aves > Accipitriformes > Accipitridae > Haliaeetus > Haliaeetus albicilla. Next base: position 3,207,562 of record NC_091506.1, read on the forward strand.
GCAAGCCATTTAGGATGCTTGAACGCTAAAGATCAGAAAGTTGAAGATCTTGATGTATATAAAGGTATTATGAACAATATATTCATGCAGCAGTATCAAAAATAAGAATTACTAATAGGAGATTGTTAATGGTGAAGGCTAAAGTTCACATTCAAGTGGCATAACCTGATGCCCAGCCTACTGCAGCTCAGGACAGCATACCTTTTGAAAGAAGTCATCAAGAAAAAGTGAAAGGGATGCTATAGTGACATTTTGCAGGGGGAAAAGAGAGGTAGCTCTAATCATCAGCCTCTGAAGAGGTGTTTTAATTCTAGGATAACAGACTGTGGCAAAACCTAAACAAAAACAAAGAAAATCAGGACACATCTGTTCAGCATGAAAACAGTTTTTTCCATCTGCTTCCTGTGGAAGAAAAAAAGACTTCAAGGACTGTGCTGAAGATAACATCTCACGTATCAAAGCAGGTGATACAGTAGAATTGTGATAATTCTTGTGGAATGAGAGGAACGAAGATTAAGAGGAAAATGAGGAAATAGATCTTTGAACTAGTTTGAAGTAGGGCACCACAAAGCTGATCCGAATTCCCATTAACTTTAGTAGAGCATGAAATACAGTTTACTAGCTGTATGGCTCCATATTCAGGAAATACTAATGTTGGGTAGTTAAGCTATTGAAATAAGTACATTACAGTCAGCGACAACTACCATACATTGCTGCATACTCATAACTGGTAATGAGTCAGAAGTACAAAGGAAAATACAGACCTAATAGTAAGAGTGCTACAGGAAAGAATTGATGGAAAGGAGTTGTTTTATGTGAAGAGGAATGAAAATAGTGGCTGTGAGACTAAAGTGATAACTTCTAAAAGGTCTAAAAGTGGCAAGGGAGCTGAAGTGATGAAAAAAGACCAGAAGGAATTACATACTGGAGACAAAAAGATGAGTCATATTCTGATTCCTTCTTTATGCCACATGGTGTATTGAGGACAGCTGCCACTCAGTAAGTACTGAAATAACATTTTACTAGAAAACTTGGAGCAGGGCAGTTGCACTACATCATCTCTACAGATCCCTTCCAAACTCAACTATTCTATGAAAACAAAAAACTTGCAACATGTTATAGAGAAAGTTTTATCATTAAAAAAAGTAAGACTATGAGAAATTGAAACAAAAGACATGTTTCCGAGTAAGGAGGCAAAGATGCTCTTCCTAAGATGGTACAAATAGGTACAACAATCAGTTTGAATGAATTAAACAAAACAAAAAGATCTTATTTTCCTTCTCAATAAAGACACCAAATTCAACTGTCCTCATAAGTAAAAGAAACTAAGAATCAAAATTCAAAGTAGACTTCAAGATTTGCCCTAAGGAATATTTCTTATTCCTTCAGTTGGCAGATTGATCCTTTGAAGCAATGCATCAGTTTGTCAAAGCGCTTTTGCTGGGGCACAGGATGCAAACATGCACCTAAGACCAATATAGGAAAAGACAGACCAGGCAAACATCTTTCAAGTCAGTCATGCTGCAACACCTTCCTGCAGAATCATATTTATAATATTTTGCGTTGATAACAGTAAAAGGGTGACACAATTAGGTTCTAGTAAAGATTAGACTAAATATTTTAATCTGCAAAGCAAAGATTAATTTTAACTAATTATGTATTTCCTGAAGCACCTTAATTTCTGTTTAAGTTGTTTATTTCTTGGAAATAGAATCTTTGGGGGGAAAAAAAAAAAGAGGAGGAAAAGCATCAAGTGCGTCACAAGGAACCACGAGGGGTAGACAGGCTCTAGTGTTTCACCCAGTCATTGGTTTAGTTTGGGATTTCCTAATTTCTAGCCAGAGGTAGAAGTGGTCCAGCACCATGAATCTGAGCAAAGAACTCGAGTACACTGGTGCAGTATCAACACTGGCAGCAATCATTTCATACTTCATAATTTCAGCACCAAAACACACCTTCGTGTTTGCTGACTTTAGCATTTTTTGCCTCATGAATATTTGGGTTAAGGGGCACGTGAGATGCAAAGTTGGTACACCTCATTTACATTTCTAAAGCAAACGTTTAATATTCTAGTAGTCGGAAATTCATTTCCCAAACGTTAATTGATGCTACTGAAAATTGCTAAGGGCATATTCAAGGCATTTCAAATGATTAACACAAGATTTGATAGCCAAGGCGACATTTTAGTAATGGTCAAGACCATTGCCTACCTCTTGTCCCACCTGTAGCAAGAAACACAAAAACTGGTGCAATTGAATCTGACTAAAATTGATCCGTATCTCAAACCGGAGTTCATCTCCTTCACAGAGCTCCTTTTACGGGTGTTTCAGGCCTTTTCCGATTTGCACCATGGATGTCACCGATGAAACGAGCGGATACTATTCAAGTTCCCTTGCCACTCAGCCCCTCAACCACCACAAGCGCATCTTTAAATACTTAAAAGGAAAACCTTAAACCCCATTTGATTTGCAGCTCCCAAACCCTGCAGGCCCACAGCCTCAGCAGTGGAAAGCAGCCAGAGAGGATGTCACCAGCCAGGCTTTGGGTCTCAGACTCCCGGACACACGGCTTTCACGCTGAGCATCCCAGAAATCCCACCGTTCTCCCTTTGTACAGCTGGGCCCTGGGAGACAGCCATTGCCAACAGTCTGCCAACAAGGTGACAGGAGGTAAAAAAGCTTTCAACAGATACTTGCTTTTAATGAGGGCTTGTGGAAATAAACTTTTTTCTTTTAAACATTTGCTTGGAAGAAAAGTCTCTTTAGTCAGCTCACCAGCCAGCTGCACTGAAAGCTGAAGAAGTCAACTACAAAAATAAAAGCATTTAAACAATTGATGCGTCTTATTGACTCATCCTAAGTAATACCTGAGCACACCGAGACCAAGCACAGCTACCTAGAACTGCAAACTCCACACGAGGAAGATGCTCTGCCCAGGCACACCTGTACAGCAGAGCACAACCTGCTGTTACTCCCCATCCTCCTCCTCCTCCCCTGCCAGCAGCTTGCTGCCTCCCAGTTCTCTCCAGTCTGACCCCACAACCTGGGAAAGCTGGGTTAAAAAGAAAGAGGTCAAATTTCCTTTCTACAAACCTATTTAATGCTTATTGCATATATTGTCGTTGTACTACAGTTTGGGAAGGAAGGCTCGCTGTGCTTTACCTTCTCAGCCTTTTGTTCCTCCGTGCTGTGTACCTTCAAGCAGGCTGCCCCTAACTGCTCTCTCCCTTATTTTAGAGCCCAAGAGAATAACTTTCAATATTTATAATTACAACAGCCATTGCTTCAACCCAAGAAGGATTCTGCTTTTAACTTTGCCACGTCACACAGGGCATTTGCATAGTTGTATTCAGTGTTCTACAGCTTCCACACCTGAGAAAGTTCTTTCATGTCCATTTTGATGCTGGATTCTGATCAAGATGCTTGAGCTGAAGAAAGCCTCCCTCTGAAAAGGGCTTTGCAGATTACTAATGCTTTTTTCCCTGGCTAACTACAAAACATTGAGTACAGAGGCACAGGTCTGAAATTTACTTATCAAGTTAAGATTAGTGAATGAATTTATAGTTCTTCAATCACAAGGAGGCGGATGGGCTTTTTCAAATAACTCAAACTGGCACAGGTCCTACAGGGAGCCTTTTAAACCCATGTGTTCTAGAAATGTGAGCAACTGTTCTAGCTTAAATTGCTTCCTAAAAAGAAGTTTTGAAAGGGGCAAAACATTGCTTTTGATTTTAGAAGTCCACCTATGTCCACAACACTTGTAAGATACTAAACACAATAAATCTCATTGAATTTAGCTAGCCTCAATATTATCTTGTTAGCAATTGATTATCTGCAAGAAAGCATATAGTGTTCCTCTTGCAGTTTGTAGGGTAAACTAGGACTCTCCATTCAGATTAACAATCTGCTAAAAAGCATCAAATACATGACGACCAAGCAGCAGTCCAAACTCAATAGGTGTGTTGGGGAAAAGGCATGTCAGAGTAAATGGAGAATCCTGTCATTCCAGACTTGTCATTCCAGCATTTCTCAGGAGCTCTACACTCACTTAAGTATCCCTTGAGGCACCAGCCACCATGAGATACGGGATGACGGATGTACCATCTCAAACAGCAAATCCTACTGTGATTTTAATTAAATTACAACAGACGTTTTATTTTTTCCAAAGCCTCTAGACTCTGTATTCCTTGCTTGCTTCCAGTGATTCAGCAGTTTATTTCTCAATACACTAATCCCTTCATAAGACAGTTTCTCATTCCTTTTAAGTAGTGCTTCTGACAGCAGCTACCTGTATCTGTTGTTTAAGGCTCTTCTTTTTTTATTAAATAGAAGTAGTTTATCTCGGACATACTTTTGCTTGCAGACTCTACCACCTTTACATCCATGAGAAGGCTCCATCTTCTAGCAGTTCAGGAATTGTCTTCACAATATACTGTTCCTCTATACTTTTAAGCTCACCTGACAACAGTGTTGCAGAAATTAAAAAAGGAGGCAGAGGAAAGGAAACCTGAAGCCCAGAGGATAAGCAGCAGACAGTGACACCTGCCCATAAACATAAGCCAGCTGTGAAACGTTCTTCACAATATCTGTAAAATACATGTTTACTTTGCTATTTACAGAGGACTCAATAAAACTGCCAACTGGCTTAGTTGCTAACCTAAAGGGTGCAAAAAGTTCAGTTAATGGGGGGGGGGGGGGGGAGGCAAAATAGGCAAAAGCAATTGCCGGGACCTGCCTCTGCCAGAGCAGGCGGTAGGGAAGCGTCAGCAACTCTGTAATTCAATAACACCTTTGAATCAAGGCTGATGCATCTTGGCCTAGCTATTTAAGCAATGGCTTAAGACTTACTTGGTTTAGTGAGCCTTTATTGTAGTCATGAACGGTTTAAAAATACCATAGTAATTGCTTTTGACCATAATCATCCAACAGCCATTAGCTGTTTATCTCAGAAAATTAATCCTCAAAGGGTGACCCTCATGTCCAAAATATGCTCTCCGTCATGAAGAATGATTGATAAATTATTCCAAGCTAGTCCACAGAACCACTTTTAGCAGCATTTTATCATCAAAGTTACTTTCCCCTTAATCAAAGGCTAATGCAACATGAAATCCTTAAACATGGGCTGCACCATAAGATAAAGTTAGCAACCTTGAAGAGGCTGGAAAATAGCAATTTGCACACATAAACACAAGATTTAAAACTACCATCATAACCTGCATCATCAATCACAAGCAACAGTGGCTTTAACAGGACTATTTTCAGAGTATATTAAACTTCATGACATCTTAACCTTCTTGTAAGGCCACAATAATCTCTTTACAGTATCAAAGAAGTGCAGAAGGGCAGATTTGCTTCACGCAGAAATATTCTTTGCATCAGATTTCATAAATAATGGCATTGCTGCCTTACCAGACATTTGTTGGTGTTATTTTCAGCCCCATATACCCACTCAGAGAACACAGACAACACGTATCTTCACACATACTCTGAGAGACAACACACTCTGAAAGTTTTGCACAACTCCAGGAGAAAGCTCTCACTGAAGTGAGGCACATCTCTTTAGGTAATAGCTCATCTTCCAAAACCTGCTCGCAAGGGAGAGATCTGGGCAGGTGCCCGTGACTTTTAACATAACTTTGTTAAAAGTTTTGTTCATGTATCTGATTGGTGCTTTTGTATTCATCGTGTTCTTGTGAAGAAAAGTCAAGTCGTGAGTATTCCATCCTAAATATTACTGCTACATAAGAAAAAGGAAAAATCTCAAGCAAAATGCTGCCCCTGCAATAATTAATCATAATCCAAGTTGTATGTATCAAAAAGTTGTCATTTTATCCTGCTGTAAAATTAGCAACTCTGAGGTGCCACTTCAAGGAGAGCAGAGACTGCTCATCTTTTAAAAGACACCACTAAATCCACCGTAAAATGGCAGTTTTGCTAATTCAGTTTTTCAAATTACTTTAGAACAATTGATTCAGTTTTAATTGCTCAGGCTTCCCACACAGAGGGGAGCACTGGTGGCATGAGAAACCCAACTAATAGGGGAGAAGGAATTGCTGAAGGAGAGAGGGCTGGCAGAGGGGCACGGAAGGTGCCGAGAGGGAGAAAGGAACTGGCACGGAAGGAAACCAGGAGATAATAAAGGAGGAAAAGACCTAGCAGACCTTCAGAGGAGAAATAGGGAAGGAGTAAGAGGACGTGGTGGCAGATGCATCTGGCAATAAGGAGTCTCAGGAGGAGGACAGTTATTTTCTATGGATCTTGAGAAGCAGAGGGATGCCTGGAGATCACAAACAACTGTCTTTAAAAGAGTGATCTAAAAATTACATGCAGTAAGGCTATATCCAAGTAATCCTCTTGCACACTGACCCACAGCACTTGCAACTGAGCAAGTTTCCACCTGGAACGAGCAGCAGTTCTCCAGATTCAGGTAGCCAAGAGCTACAAGACACAAACATTCACACACCCAGCAAACGGGAAGCTACCACTTTGGTGCTGGATGCCAGTGGAGGAAGAAAGACCCCACAGTTTCAAACTGTGCTGTAATTAACTGCTATTCAGACTATAAAGCAGAAAGCATATTCATTATCATTTCTTTTCCTAGAGCTATTACCCAGCACATTCAGTACTTCTATGCAGGCAAGGACATTCCTCCAGCACAACTGTACACTGTCTGCTGGTAATATTTCTAATTACAATTACACTGTAAGCCTGGTTGTTGAATACAATGCACAGATGCTACGAGCTTTCCAAGATGACTGTTAGCCTGTAGCTGTTTTAATTAGCTTGACAGGTAATAAAGTAGAATTTTATAATTATACTATTACAATGCACAAATGTTTCCTTTCAAATCTGTACTTACTGAGTCACTTAGGTAAACAACAGCCAGTTTTGGTTCACCAGACCAGAAGCAAAACCCCAAACTTGGCTTCCTCTATGCCTTGCTTATAGCTGAGCAAAGACCACGTGCTGCTTAGGAGTCTGGGTTAGAAAATCCTTCCCTCCCTTAGAAATGAAATGTGTATAAAACCTGAATTTGCAGTCCCTGTAAGTGTACTTTTGTCAAGCATAACACCACATGTGATCCCTCACTTCCCTAAAAAGCGTGCTGTGCGTAGTTCTTTAAAAGCACAGAGCTGGATCTCAAGGTATGCTGCTGGCCAAGAGCCCCACCAGCAAGGGGCAGGTTTTAGACACACAAAGTTCGTACAAGTTCTCCGCTCGGGACATCTCAGAGGCTTAGATCAGATTGCTGCTCTGACGCCCCCCACGAGAACACGGTTCTGGCTTGTGGTCCCATTATCAGACCTAAACAAGACACATCCCATCACTGAACTTTTAAGCACTCGTATTCGCTAAGTATCCACACTTAACTTTTTTAAAATACCACTTGACTACAAATGCCACACCGGTTACATCACAGAATTGAGGCATTCAACGCAAATTCCAATCACACTCTCGCTAATGAGAAGTGTTTACCAAACAGTTATGTATTTCTGTAAACAGAAAGCAATTTCCATTCTTCTGTCTACAGTGGTGTCAGCGTTTGCAAGCCATTACTAGTATGGATATAGCTGTCTACTCCAGTCGTTCGCACTTGCTATCAAACTGGCATTTAAGGATTTGGAATGCAGGACACAAGTCTGCAGCCTAAAAATAATATCCTGAGATTTGATCCTGCACTTCTTATTCAGGCTCAATTAATCAAGGTTGCCTAACTCTTCAGAAGTACTTTTCATCAGCAGATTGAAAACACTTTCCAAATGAAATGCCTATCAGTATCTCCTTTTTACTATGGGGAACCTGAAAACGAGATTTCACCCGAGAAAGGGCTTTGAGGCTAATTTAAGAGTACTGTCCAAAGGGATGAGGAGTCCATTATTCAAAGTTATCTTTTATATTAAGAAATAAGCTTTTCCTTTCAGACCATTAGAAAGTGATATATCACAAAATTTATCACACTGTCTTTGAAAACCTCACACAAAGATAGCTTTGCAAATTTCAGAAGGCCCAGGCTGAATAAGAATAGTTTACTTGATCTACAGCAGTAGTTCAGTTTTCACTGTAAACACCACCCAGGACTAAGGAGAAAATTCTGAATTACTCCAAGGAAAAGAAGAATTAAGAAATTAAATATTTTGATCAGAAGGCATCTGTAATCTCTCTGAACAGACAGGGCAATAATGTCTAAAACTGAGAAGGAAAACCACATTTATTTTTTAATTATTTAATTGTAAGCTCTGAAAAGGCTTTGTTCTCCTTTGGAGAAAACATAATTCATACTTAGAAGTATGTTGTTCTTTGATAGCAATTTTATCCATGGAGATTGGCTACATGGAAGCCAAGCTTAGTGGGGCAGTTTTGGGACAGGGCAAAAGCAACATAGTAGGGGTGCAGAGGAAAGCACAGCCAGAAAGGCACAGCCTTCTGTTCTTGACTGGAACAGAGCTAGGCACTCCAAAAAGCAAAATATTTCACACTTAAATCTATGTTTCATACTTGATGTTGTTCCAGGAAAAAAAAAAAAAAGCAAAACCAAAAAACAAAACACCACACCAAAAAACCCACAAGATAATTTCAGGATATATAGGGCAAAACCCATCTCTCAACTAACAATATTGATTCCTTTGGACATTCAAGCTGAGATGCCATTAAGAAAATTTGCGTTTCAGAAGCACCACAGGTTTTTTGGCTAATTCAACTGTAGAGTCAATCATTCAATGATTAATTAAACACCAATTTTGAAAATCCCTTGCAAGAAAAATAAGAGCCTAACCAGAAAACAAAACAAAACCCACTATCGATAACAAGATATCAATATCCTTTTGTAGAAGGTTCATTAAGTTATATACATTCTTTTAAACAATGGTACATCTACAAAAATAGTTTTCTGAAGGCAAGCTGTTCCCTGTTTTCTGTAAGCCTCCCAAAGTAGAATTGCATAAATGCAATATATACACCCTATGAACTTAAATGCAGACCTCTGATATGTTCTTTTAAACAGGTAAACAAAACCCAGTGTCAGTGTACTGAGAAACTAGGGGGCAGATTCTTTAGTCTAAGGCACAAACAATGCAGAGAAGATTTTGACATTCAATGCAATGACGTTAAGAAAGAATAGAAATTAATATCACCAACAAATCAAAATTAGTATTAAAGAATTGTTACCTTCTCCAGTGCATGATACGTAGACTTCAGTCAAATTGCCAATACCTGAAAGTAGAAATTCATATGGAAGGTCAGTTATACTGATATTTTAAGTCATCAAATTCATTCTTATCCACATTAACTTATTTTGCAGAGAAAGAGGCTGTCTTTGATTATTTTGAGTTTGCCATTTTCAAAGCACCACAAGATAAAAGCAGTAAACTGGTCAGATACGCTATAGAATTTTTCCACTGCTTGATTCAAAGTTTCTCCCGACTCCGCTGAGGTCTCCCTCCCGGCGAGCCCCCAGCCGTGGCGCGCGGTTCGCCAGCCCATTGCTCACTGCAGAGCGTGCGCGTTACACAGGGGTTCAGCCACTTCGTCTGGTACTACCTGAACCTTATTTTTTTCATCTCTGACTTCACCAAGGGCTGAAAGCCTTTCAGCTGCTAAAGCCTCTCACAGTGAATCCCCATTTTCCCCCAAAATGCTCTTGGTCTCCCAAAGCTGGCATAAATCTCCAGCTTTCTCCCCCATCACTGCTAACTCAGTGCGACTCTCGGTTGATGACAAACCAACCTAAATCCCAAAGAAAGAGCTGAAGCACAGCCGTTTCCCAAGGAGTTGCAGTACGACCATTAGATCATCCAAACTACTCGCTAATCAAATTTTGAAAAGTGGAAAAACAATGGGAAACCTGTTCAATACATGGTTTTTAATCATATAGCTTCACATGTTCAGTAGCTGGCTATGGGACATACAAAATACATGTGGTAGATGCAGAAGATACATTTATGAAACTAGAACTGGGTAAGCACCATAATGCAGCAAACGTACTAAGAAATATAATCTTTTTTTGCACTATCAACGCATCCCAGATAGGAGAGGCACCCAAAAGTCTGGCACTTTGGCCTAAAGATAAGCATTGGTCATCAATTTTCTAACTGAAGGGTTGTAGGTTGTATTATAACTCAAGATTAAGAAGTCACAACCAGAAGACACCCCACGCTTCTGCTCAAGTCTGTAATACAGTTGCTACCGAACTCCCCGAGAATACAAAAGGCTTCGACACCGCATGGTGTTACCAGTTCTGCTGTGGGAGATTTTGTGTGAAGGAATTACGTTACTGGTGGTCTACAGGCCTACTATGGCTTCATTTAACAAGTACGTACCACTCGCAAGCCATCAGTGGCTTTTAGTAAGGACTTGGTATGACGTTTCTCAGCCTGCGCTTGTTACACTCAGGGAGTGAAAATTGTCACAGACTGGCTCATCTGTGGTTTTGCACAGCACTACTTGCCACCCAGATTTGCTGGAGGGAAGAGCTCCCTTCCAGTTCAAGAGACCTGATGGGCAACAGGTGGGATCCAGCACCAGTGCCGAGTATGGGCGAGCTCGTTCGGAGACGAACAGGCTTCAGGGAAGGCAGAGCCAGATGGAGCCCCACTGAAGTGAGCACAACGCTGGGTAGAGCGCATAAATATTTGACATTCAGAGCTGTGCTAATTAGACATCAAGAAGAAATGAAGGGTTTCATACCAATCAAAATATTACTCTATTTACTGTAACTGTTCAACTTATCACTTCAGTCACAGAAAGTTTAGAAGAACTTGCACAACTTAAGAAATGCTCTAACACCAACATTGCTACATATTTTTAGACACCTACAAATCCATCCGTCGCTGATGAAAAAAAAGACGAAAAAACCTCCAGTTTTTTACTTGGAAGATTCTGATCTTCTCCATACTTGCCTATCCATCTCTAAAGTATCCCTGAACTTACGTGGGCATATAGGGCGCAGAGCCAAAGCCGAAGAGAGGTTTCTTAGAAAACACCTGTCACACAACCTTCAGAATTGCATTTGGTTGGGGTTTTGGTTTGTTTTGTGTTTTGTTTTTTTTAAATCCCTGTCATGCCTGTGTGCATAATTGAGCTGGGGTGGGTTTTTTTTGGCACTCATGTGGGAGACTGGATCAAATCTTCATTTTTCTCTTCCCCCACAATCCGAGCAAATGCACTTACTGCTAAGCCTATTACCGCTTTCTTCTGTTGGAGCTGCTCACGTTGGTTAGATATTCACTCAAGCAGGACATCTGATCTCCCATATGCCCACTGGGTGCTTTGGATACTGAATAATTTTGGGGTAGAAGGAACAGGTGACTGGTTAAAAAACCTCTATATTATAACTTCTGTCTACTTAACAGATCAAACCAGCAGCATGTACCTACTCAAATCCTTCAGAAATTTCAGCTTCCAACAACAGAAACATTTTTGTGGACAATTTCTTAAAACACTTTGCATTGGCAGAGCGATACTGACTTAAACCAGGGAATAGGCAAATTCAGAATGTTTTTCTTTCAGTACAGTACTTCATCCCATAGTAATTGCAAAAGGCTGAACATTGCTCTTCATAGTCACGTGTTTGAGACGGTGATTAAAGTAATTAATGTGATTATCCTCACAAGCAGCACTGAACCTGGACTTCCAGGCTTGAAAACCTAAAGCATTTAAGTTACATTACCCCCAAACATTCAGCAGTGCCCAAGCAATTTTGCTAAATAATAAAAAACCTCCCATAGCCTGGAGGGTTTGGCCCTAGCTTTCCATCAATTCAAACACACATCTTCATCCCAAGTGAAGAACAGACTGGAACAGGTACTGAGGGAAACAGACGGTGCTCTCTCCCCTATGTGACACTATGCAAGACAGCACACTAAAAACTGAATTTAGCAGCTTCAGTATTTTCTGCATCCCTTGTCAACAGAAGGCTTTGAAAAAACTTCAGAACACAGATATGAAGTTGTCTCCAAAGGAAAAGGCAACAACACTCTTTTAATGTGGCTCCCCAGTTGCCACTCCAGTTCTCAAAAGCTATAGCTTCCAAGAAACCTAAAAAGAAATTCAGTTTTGCGCAATCCTCATTTCATGTAAAGGAACAGCACACGCTTCAAGGAAAAAGTCACTTACGGATAAAAAAATAAAAATAGAGGCACCACTTCATTTCACAGAAATACTGTATAATTGCACACACACACACACAAAAATCTACGTTTCAAGTGGAGGCAGTTCTTTGGGAACTGGCAACAGGGAGCGCTGACGAGAGCCTGAGGAAGTGCTGATCTTTCTGCTGCCAGCACAAATCTGTGCATTACACTCCAAGTTTATATTGACACACTAATGCAGACTGAGCTGAAAGAAGCTATCCCACAGAAAGCTGAGGTGCATTTCCCACCTGGAAGTTTGTTAGCATAATATGCAAATACCGACATTCCTAATGCATCTTTCCTCAGAGTACTTGTGTGAGATAAGTCTGCAGAGTAAGGGTGATGGTATTTCTTTATGGGAGGAAATCAAACCTGGTCGATGGCAGGAACATTACTGATGCATCAGGCTCTGAATCCCCAAACCAAAATTTTCCCTTGGTCACTTCAAACATGCAGCAACTAATTTGCTGATGATTTTTCATCTTTTTACTATCCCTAGCTCTATTCTGGGCTTAGGTTTATTGAACTAGCCTACTCTGGCACTGTTTTGTATTGCCTGCCAAACCATAGACTAGTGTTGTCCTAGCTTCCAAATTTGCTGGTTTTAAGGAAGCCTAAATAAAGAAACTATGAGACTTCGCATCTCTCTGCTTCACTCCAGTCTCAAATGAGGCACTCCAGAAGCCCTCAGACTGCAGATTTGTCTTTATCTGAAACCTTCTATATACTGCTTAAGAGCTTTCCCACTTCTGTTTTCTAATACAAACTTGATATCCTTCAAACCTTTCACTTGCTGTAAACGCAATATTCTTCACTTAACAGCAAGCAAGCTATAGAAATGCGAGAACCACAAGCCTGCTAGCCTAGGGGCTTATTAACACAGGTTATTAAATAATCAAGTGCATCTGAACCTGTTCTTGCTTATTTTTGTTTCCAGCAGTCCTACCAGCCTTCGTGAGGAAAGACATTCCTGCAACCGCTCCTATTGCTGTCCCTATTCCCGCTCCTGGAGGGCATTTCTCAGAGCAAAGCCCATGCCCACCCAGCTTTGCCCTAGACCTGGCTCTGCTCCCTTCCCAAAAACAAAGCCAGAGGACCCTAACTCTGAAATATCACCCAGTTTTACGACCTACATCAAGAGATGATCAGCAAGTGGTCTAGCAAAGAGGGTACCAAGCATCAGCCACATCATTTCCTTGCTGAGACATACGTCTTGCACAACAGGAACCCACACCTGATCCAGCATCACCTACCAGCTGCAGCTGAGACACAGTGCAGCCCTTCCTCAGTAACATTTGGATCCTTGGCTCGCCTCCTGTTTGTGAATTCAAACATTGTTATTAACACAATAGATTGATTATGGGAGCTAAATGGCAAAGACACAGTTTTCTGAATCTGAAATATAAATCCACTATGCATTTGTCACAGAAGCATTTCCTGTACATTTAAACATTGTTTAGTGAGTCAGCCAAAAGCATTTTGCAAGTGTAATCTATCTCATGGAGGAAAAAAAAACCTCAAAAAGCCTAATCACCATCATAGCTCTCCCACGGCTTGATAGGTTTAACTTCAAAGTAAAATGCTGTCAAAATAGAGATCCCATGTGGTTTATTATAACAAAAAAAGTGAAAATTAAATATTTCACAGTGTTATTTTGAGGTAGAAAAATACCTTGGTCTCATCAAGTGGGGATGAGCACTACATATTTATATTGGATTTTTAGGCTTTACAATGCCATTTGTTTGATGTCATTTGCTTCACAAATGAAAAGAACATTGACCTGCATGACTGCATATTGATAATAAAATAATCTTTAGACACCAGAATTCTTTGGAGAGATTGTCAAAGAAACCTCAAAATGATTCACCAGCTGGTTCATAAATTGAACCTCTAAGCTACATAACCCTTAAAATTGTCTTCTGTTACTTAAAATGGGCTTCCCGGCTCCACCAGAATAGGCTCAGAACAACTGCTTGCTGACTGTACACAGAGGAGAGGCACCTGTTTGAAAGAGATGTTCCTCCACACCTGTTTTCCCATAGAGATACAGGTGAAGAGTCCATATATCAGTAAAACGCTCAGAATAACTACAGGAGACTGCATTCAGAGAGGATGATGTGTTCATCACCTTTCTACTTTAAATGCAAAGTAATGAAATGCATTCAATTGTTTTGCATTGTCCGTGAGCGATACTCGAGTCTCTCCAAACTGCTGATTAAGAGATCCTTTGCTCATTTGCATGTAGTGCATCAACCCAGCCACTTACCAAAGGTTATTTTAACTGAACGTGTCAGGCTTTGATGACGTAAAGGGAAAATTCACTTCAGGTACAGTCAGGGTTTTTTGCATCTGTTTTCTCATTACCAAGACATAACATCATCTTTGCAGTCCACTACAGCTTGTTTTCCAAGCAACAGAAGGGGCTGGATTGTACCAGTTCCTCACTAAGAAAACAACCACATTTTATTCACCATCACTGTAAGCTGCAGGTTTATAACCTGCTTAATTTTTAATGAGATGTCAAGAGCCCATGTAGTAGTTCTAATGCTGTACAAGACCTGGGCTTAACTCCTCCTCCCCAAGGAACAGAGGTTGCATGAGCTCTCCAAACCATCACCAGCCCATGAGCGGCTCCGCTTGGTGGTGACTGAAAAAAAGGCCACCACAGCTTTACAGAACCAGAGGGGATCTCCTAATACTTCTGCACTTTCTTTTCAAGTTTCTACTTGGCCAAAAGCCTGCCTCAGCTGAAGGGCACAGCACAAAGGATATTGTTCAATGTCACAATCTGAGTGGTTCTTTGCATGAAAGAGCAAGCAGAAGTTAAGAGGCTATACCTACCAGGGAAGGGAGGGGACCATTAGTTCCCCTTCATTTCTTGTTCCTATCACTCTATTATATTAAATCTTTTCTTACTGGGATTGAAGTGCCAGAAGCGAAAATTAAGCGATCAGAAATAGCTCTAATCACTTGTAACCAATTACAAAATACCAAACAAGAAAGGTCAGTGATTAAAAAAAAGAAAAAAAAAATCAGGCACCGAGTAATTAATGTGTACACAACTTGTAATAATTAGCAACCTTGATGGTTAATTTCGCATGGTTTACCATCCAGTTTTTATTTGAGGTGACAATTTAGTGCTTATTTGCTAGCTAAGGTATGTATTCACATAGTGCCCTGATTGCTGTAAATGAAGGCCTTAAATATTTACTGCTAGTAAAACATTTTAAACTTTTAGCAAGATTATCTTCTAATACTCAGTAGTGTGAAATTTTTATGACCTTATGTGTTGAGGAATAATCTTCTGCAACAAGATAAAATGTATGTACGCCCACAGTCTATCCTTGCTAGAGCTACAGCTCCATCACCATTAAATTGTTTGTTTTCCTTTTTTTTAATTTGTTCCTTGTCCTTGCAAACCAGAAGACATTTCAGATTGCCTACATACTCCCTCAACACCATGTTCTCCAAAAAATGAGGTCTTTTGCTTTCTAAGTTAGTTTCTTTTAAAAATTGCTAAGTTACGTAACTAGGTCACTCAGTGCACAGATACTTGAAGTCTGCACAGGGTTTTGAAGTTAAACACGTACACACCAACCACAAAATACACACCTCCTGGTGCTCACCCCCATTCTTTTATATAAAAAGCAACAGTATGAATAAGATATTTAACTTTATATTGCTCTATTCAACCAACACGGATCAAGGTTAGATGAACACAAGACATGACAGTGGCACCAAAAAAAAAAAAAATCAAGCCTCCAACATTGGACTAGAAAGTCCACGTGGATTTTGCAGGTTGCCACCACAAACACACACTGTAGGGTGTTTGGTGTGGGAAGCACACAGCCAGGGTGGGTCTGCTCATCTCAAGGGTGCCCCAACATAACAAGTAGCATTTTTTAATTCTTTTTAACCCACTGCTCTCTGAAGCATTGGGGAACAAAGGGGTGGACTTGAAGTTTCAATAGCCCACGCACTGTTGTATTTCCATTTATTAATGCTCTGAAAATCAGCAGAGGCATATTGACATGCTGCTGCTGCTCTTGGAGGCTCACTGACAGCCCAGGATGAAGGTGGGAGAGCCAGCCACTTACTTGAAGAGCAGCACTCGGTGGAAAGGCAGTGGATATCCCAAGGAAATGCCTCTATTTCTACTGCCTTGAGAAAAACCTTTTGTTTTTAAAAGTGCTGAATTGTAACTAAACCGAACTGTTGCATAATCAATCTTTAAGACAATCAATTTAGCAAGTCCTGGATGCCACTAGGGAAAGCTAGCAGCAATACCCACAAAAGCCACCTTGACCTTAACAGCCAGCTAAACAAAGATGTTTATATACAGTATTTTCAGAATAGGAAACGGATACATGACTTGCCAATAGTTTGCAGTCTTAATATTCAGCCTGCTCTAAGCAGTGCACAGCAAGGGAAGCAAGTAAGTATAATAAAATTGATACTATACACAGCAACAGCAAAAGCCTCATGAAAACTTCCCAAATGCAGAAGAACGTCATTAGTGACTGGCATCCAATAAATCTCACTTCCCCAGAAAAAGCATCCAGGATTTCTTGTTCAGGGAAATTCCATCACTAATCAGAAACCCATGTCATGAAATTATGTCTCAGTCAGAGGTTTATTCCAAAGGATCATAAAATACCCGAGAATAATGAATGCACATAAATAACAAAACGCAATCTTTAGTTTTCTAAGTTCCTTCTAAATTATCAGTTTATAGATGAAACTAATTGATACATCCAAAAATCTCAGTATTTACTAGCAGCAGGCAGCAAATAAAGGCAAGTACAAGCTAAAAGCCTAAGAGCATGAACAAAACCAGAAAGGCTGGTGGAAGTAATAGAGAAAAAACTTTGTATCTGAAATAAACCAAAGGAGCATGTGCCATGCAAGGGGCAGAGATGAGACCGTCCCTCTCCTGTGACAACTGAAAGCAGTACATGAAGACAAAGGTCCAGAAAGTCCTTTTATTTAGTTTAGTGCCAGCTATTTAATGCACAAGTACTTTTTTTTTTTTAAGGTATAAAAATAGGCAAGTCCTGAACAATAAGACTAAAATACTTTGAAGCAAGAGATTTAAGCGAAGGCCACGTACATGTATCACCTACAGCCTGCACAAACTCTAAATACTAACTGTAAAACCAAAGGAGCTTAAGGTACAGTAGCAAACTGCTTCCTTCAAATTTCAACTAATTTTGTAACTGATTTTCCTAAATCTGAACAGAAACAGTAACAGACCATGAGTATTTTTCATCCAGCATGCAGGCTACCTCTTCCCCTTTAACTTCCCACTCCTGCAGCAACACCCTGCAAAAGAACTAGGGAATATTTTATCAATTTATTCTCTCAGAGTCACTAGGTTATGACTAGGGGGAAAAGAAAAAAATAAAAATCTGTTGCAATGTAATCTATCCACATTCAGAAGCAGAGAAAGCTATTACTCTGCGTCCTAGTGATACCAAGCCCTTTTCATACAAACAGTAGAACAAGCTAAGCTACCCAGCCTTGACATCTGTCAAAACAGAACAGGTCTCAAGTAGTAATTTATATGGGTAGCTTTTTTTCCTCCTCTCCTTCCAGTAGTTCAATTATTGCAGCAGCATCATGAATAAGTGGTGTTATTTTCAGGGAAAATTAGAGAAAAAGAAAAGGAACTATAATAAGCATAGGATTTACGAAAATCCCCCCCCCTTTTTTTTTAATGTATATATAAATTACTCTCCCTCCCTTCACTGTCTTCTGCTGCAAACATGATCAGTTCAACAGTTTCCCCCTATTTCAGATTCATCAATTTTGCCACAATGTCCTCTCCATTATTAAGTCCTATTTGTCTTAATCACCCAATTAGTTTGACTACATTAATAGGTGTACAGGATGCAGGGGAAAAAAACAAACACACACACACAAACACACAGCTCTTAGCCCCTACCCCTACACCCTGGGTAATCTAAAAGTAGTAATGAATTTAGCTATAAAAATTAGTATGTCAGCACTAGGTAGTGTCATTGTTGACCTAGTGGAGCACAGTCATGCCTTCGGGCTATGTTTTTACATGCAGATAATTTGTGTTATAAGAAGCAGGCCAGATTTGTTTACACAGTCAGCGGTCCACGTAGCATCAGCCAAGCACATCATCACCTTCCATGGGTATTAAAGCTGGTGCAGATGGAAAGAAGGCTGAAAAGGTCTTGGATCATTTTGGTAACAGTAGCATTTTAAAGGACAGTGAATATAAAGCCCAGTATTTTTCAATTCTCAGCTGCTCAGTTCTTTTCTGTTCTTAGCAATAGGTACTCCTGCCTTGATCCTTTGGCACCTGACACTAAAACTCAAGCAAGAGCTAAGGCCACACTTCAGTAAAACGGGCACATTAACGGTGACATGCTTTTCAAAGGCTAACACTCCCAGCAGCTTCCTTTTGATGGGGTGACGGTCTCCTAAGCTGACGCAGCCCACAGGGTAGAGGAGGGAGATCAAAGGAAAGGAGTAGGGCTGGAAGCCGCAGACGGACCTGCTCAAGGATCACAAATAACCCCACCAGAGCAGACAAAATCCTGTTCGTGAAGGTCAAAACTGGAGCTCGGCAACCGTGAATCCCACGAACCAGCATAAAAGACTCAGCCAGCCACACCGCATTTTCAGCCGCGTAGGCAGAACGCCTAGAAGAGCAAACCTGGTCCCGAGCACGGGAAAACATCTCGCTAGATCATGTTTTGACCCTGCCGATATTCGGGGGATCTGAGCTTGCCGCAGGAGAGCTACGTTACTGTGCTGTCGAGAAGGGCAAAGCATTCAGGATCTCAAAGAAAGGAAGCTGCAAAAAGAAAAGGATGTTTGCTTTA
This sequence comes from Haliaeetus albicilla, assembly GCF_947461875.1. Classification (NCBI taxonomy): domain Eukaryota; kingdom Metazoa; phylum Chordata; class Aves; order Accipitriformes; family Accipitridae; genus Haliaeetus; species Haliaeetus albicilla. Next base: position 3,226,546 of record NC_091506.1, read on the forward strand.
AATGCAAACAACCGAACCTCAAAAATACTCATGGGTGGGTTTCGCTTGGGGGTTCTTTTTGGGGGGGAAGAGTACAAACATGCAACATCTTTCTGCCTAAGAACTAGGAGGAAGCTTTGCCCTCCTAGAGATGAGGGGAACCACACTGCACGGCCGGTGTTAACAGCAAGGGCCACTTGGCCAAGACCCACAGACGGACGAGCAGAGCTCAGGAGAGACAAAACCCAGGAGCTTTTGGTCGTCATTTTCTAAAAGTGCACACTCTTCGCCGTTTCATCGATACGTAGCTTGAATCCTGCCAAGCTACAGCACCTTTTTCCAGCTTGCGTCCTGCAGCCCAGTGCAGCAGAGGTGCAGGAGGCGGCGGGGAGGTCTGCAGCCATCCCGCGGCATCCCCAGCTCCCGGCAGCACATGCTTGGGAAGCCTGAACAGTTTGGAGCAGGATTTGATCCCCTCCCAGCAGCTTCCATGTCCTTAACTGCAGCCTCCGTAGCAAAATAGCCAGTTGGTTAATTACATTGTTCCACCAAACATTTATTATTAGTAAAACAGATTTGTTGTGGCTGCCGGGCCACGACTGAGGATGTGAAAATATGTTTTGAAAGCCAAAAGGAGAGGACCAACTTTCCCATAATTTGGAAAAATCTGAAAATAAGAAAAGACGTTCATAGCATCCAATATAAAATGTTAATGTTCAAGGTATACACAAATATAAAATTAACTACATATGCATTTCAGTAAATATCCTTCTTCATAAAAATGAGAGCTCTGTAAGATGGTATAAATATGTTTTGTACATATCACAAGAAGGTATAAATATATCATGTGTATCTTTATATATATATATCCCACATGAAACGTGCTGAGAAATTTAGCTCTATCACGACAAGCACTCACACACTTGAAACTTTCAGAAATTAAAGTTTTAACAAAACTGAAGTTTTGTTCCTTTGCGCGTGCATTACTGTTATCTTTTATATAATGTATTGAACTAAAGCCTTGGGTGGAGTGCAGCTTAGAAGTAAAGAAACAAGTAACAAAACCGTTTTGCTACATCTACGTAAATCAGGCTCTGGCTTTCTATCTGAAGTCTTTATTATTACTGCAACAGAGTTGGCTAGCAAGTGTTTGAGAGAAATTAAAGCAAGGCAGCTCAAAATTTTTTTTTTTTTAAAGGGTCTTAAGTAGTAATGACTTTTTACAGAAGTTTTGATTTTGTCAAGTATATTTGTTTTCCCTAAAAAAAAAAGTTTGTTGTAGTTTTTTCAGAAGAAAAAACTAAAAAGCTTAAGTATTCAGCAAGTAAGCCCATTTTCCTCAGTTTCTGGTTTTCTAGCCAGTTCTACTAAAAATGCAACTTAATTTAAAATTCACATCAGTGTCAAAATCAATCCTATCTCTTCCTTTTAATTCTACTTGAATCTACTGCTCAAAGGTGGCATGTAACATTAGGGGTCTTGCTATGATCCAGCTGGAATCAAGTGCAGCTGATTCATTTCCCCTCCCCACTCCTCTTCAAGGAGTTAAGTCCAATATCTCCATCTTCAAAGTCATTATTCTATCAATATGCTGAATAATTTAGTAGGCAGCTGTTTGACTTGACATTTTTATACAGGTCATAAACTCACTAATACACTGAAACCTATGCCTTAACTAGTATTTCCATGGGGTAAGGCTGCTTGGGGACTAAGCCACATATATGCCGCTTGCAATTACACACCACAGGACTGCCCGAGTTTCACCTGACTCTGTAGCTATTTAATACATATTTTGATGACCAAAACCAATCCCCCCCCTACAGAAGCCATACATTGCTATTTACACATTTGAATATGAACGCTGATAGCATGAACTTTAGGATATCTGTACAACATTAAGGATATTACTTAATCCTCAAAGGCTAAGCAGCTTACGATTACCATTGGGCTATCTCAAAAGTAGGAGGAAGGGCGGTCAGGGGTTTCTTTTGGGCAAGAACTCCTGGCTGTTCATCCACAGAGCTCTGCCCTGCTGATCAAGTCACAGGGGACTTGGCCAAGTACCTGGAAGTTGCTATTTAAGAGAGATTGGGGGGGGGGGGAGAAAACTATCTAGCAGCTAATTTCCTAGATAGCTGTTCCTATTTCTTTTCAGTATTCCTTTCATACGCAAATCTAAAAAGCATGGAAATATAAATATACGTGAGAGAATAGAAGAGAAGGAAGTAACAAGTAAATGCAATGGGAGGGAGAGCCTGGAACAACACAGCGCAGAAATCACCAATGCAAAAGCTCCAGTGAAAAACATTGTAAAGCTACGTTGCATAGAGTAAATCCTCTTTGTATACTGCTACTACAGCTCAACAATGGAAAATACTCATCTCATAGCACTTTTCTATAGTTTGAGCAGGAGTTAACTAAAATACCTCTAAGGTTTTGACCAGCTTTAGACCTTAATTGACCACTATATGCTGTGTATGGCTCGCAACCCCATCATGCAAATAAATTTCAAGTACACTGTTAAAGTAGACCCCAATGAGTCAGTGAGAGCCCAGCTCCTAGATGTTTCTGAATACAAATTAATCCTATTAATCCTTATTTACATCCATGAGAAGACCAGCAGATTTTAGAGACCCCCTTCCAGAAGTCAAGAGCAAGCAAAACGTTTCACAGGAGTCTCATTAGCTACAAGGCTTCTCTGACTGACATAATGGTAACTACTACTACCAACACACCTGGAGACCTCTCAGCACCTTATGTTTGTTAATTCTTGTATCAGGACTTGCTTTCTTATATATAAATGAAGATGGCTTGTCTGCAGGACACTAAGCAGCAAGTCAGTAATTAACTCCAGGTACATGCTCACATCTTCTGGAAGCTGTATTATCAACCTAGTAACGTTAGCTTTACCAAGGGAGCCGTGTAGGAGATATCAGGATAAAGAAAATAAAATTCTGAGAAACAGAGCTCAACAGAGACACAAATAAACATAGAGCCTACCCCTGCTTTTTGAACAAAGCAATTTACCCAATCCTGTGCTTAATCCTCAGATAGACAGACACTACCTTCAAGCAAAAGTCTTACTCCACCGTCTTCTACAATTCCCAAAAGCCTTTTGACAGCACAAGCCTTTCCTGAGCAGGACCCACAACAACTCCCCCCTCCAAGAGCCCCCTGCCAACTCACGGGGGGCCAGGTCCTGGGGTCCCCCTTCTGCTCCGTGCTGCTCCTCGGTGCAAAGCCAGCACCCAACCCACTCTCCAGAGCCTGATGCTCTCTGCCGGCCACCTTCTCTCGTAAGCTCCTGCAGAACTCCATCTCCTCCCACCCCCCCTCCAGGTGTGCTTTTACCCACCCAACTGCACCCACCTGGGCACGGGGGGGGCAGAGCCATGGGCAAACCTGCTCTGTGGACAAGGGCTGGCTGAAAAGCTATGTGGTGCGTTATCGTTAACACCTGTAATGCCTTCCACAGGACTTGGGTGAGAATGTTGGGATGGGAAAATGCTAAATGAGGAAGAAGACTGGAGCTGAAATGCGGCTTTGATGCCACCTACCTTTCACGTAGGCAGAACGGGAGGGGGCACCTCTCGGAGCTTCTCCGTCAGTCCCAGCAATGAGGTGATTGCTATGGCACAACGTTTCTGGACAATACGAATCTGACAGTGGCATGGCTGGGAGCTATTTTGTTAAATGCAGAAGCAGCAATGAGAAGTGAAAAGATACCCTCCCTTGAGCAGACAGAAAATCTAAACCCAGGGGTCTAACCAGCAAAGCAAAGAAAAAAACCTTTCATTACCAAGGCACCCAGCAGCTCCAGCCCAATAGGAGACACGGACTATCCCACGAGATAATACCGTCCTTCGTGCCACTCAAAGCTTTTTTGTGAATCCCAAATATTCTCCCAGATCTTATTAGAGAAACACAAATGCTAATGAACCGGCCTTGAGCAAGCAGCAGCATGGGGCATCTCCCCTCTCCATCAAACCCTTCCCAGCAGACACCTCACAGCACGCATAATGAAGCAAAGACTTTTCCCAGAGCTGTTATAAACCCAAGGTATCCTTTCTGCTACACATCGGGGGGGATGAAAGCCCCTACCGGGATCTCAGAGATCCTCTGTTACGGTAACGCTCGGAAAACACTGTATTTCTTTTAAAAGGACAAGTGCTGTAGGCCGGAGGATGGGATGGCAAGAAACGGGCTGTGACTGTAAAGTCTGGCACCGGAGTGACTCTAAGTGGGGTAATGGAGGACTGAGGGAGCGAGGACAGCAGTGAGGGGAATAAAATTACCATTACTAGTACTGGACATGAAAGCCACCATTGCCCTTGATGGCATTCATAAAGTATACCCTTAGTAGGTATTACTGTAATAGGGCAATATTTTTTGTTCGAGCTGCTACACGGAAAGCGTTCATCCATGCCAAGAACGGAGGTCACTGTCTCACCGCTTCCTCACCGCCTGCACTGGTATTTCTACTCGAGAGACCCAGCACTCCCTCCTGTTACAAATTCTCTTTTTAAGGAGGGGCAGGTTAGTATTAGGAGACAGAGAAAATATTTTAAAATGGAAAATGAACACAGGCCAAAAGCAAAATGCAATTCCGCATGCCTAAGCTTGCGGAAAGCTAACCTAACCCGTCCAAAGGAGACCCAACTTTGTCTAGACAACAACAATTTTGGCCACAGAAACTGTTAGACACATTGAAAAGGAAGGAAAGTCAAAAGATTTGCTCTCAACTGCAATTATTTTAACTACATATAAATACATCACTTTCTTTACAAGGTATAAATAACTACATGCAATTACATGCTAATTACTTACAATTAAATTGCAGTGTAAATACAGCAATGCACAAAGATAATCAGATGGTTACTTGTACAATGTAAATTAATTGATAACGGGAGATTTACAATTGCAAATTAGAGCGATTACATTTTGAATACTGTGTTAGATGTTAGGTATCACACACAGTTAATCACTGAGCTTTTTTTCCCCCCAAGAGGGTAACATGATGCATTACACATGGCAGTGGGTACCCCACTCTAGGGTGACAAAGGGAGGAAGTAGGTGACAATTTTCTGAGTCAGCACACACCCCCTTTGCTGTTATTTCCGACATAATTATCCTACATAATTTCCATCGCTATCTGTTATCTGAAACATTCTCCATGCCGCTGGCAGGAGGATACTTACTTCTGATTAGCTTTGGAGAGAGAAATTTCTACAACCTTATCTTTCACTTGCATTTCTGATTCCCTCTCCTCTTAGCTCCATCCGGCACTCAATTTACTATCACTTGTGTGGCCATCTACAGCTATAAACATAAATTGTCTGCAATTTTACGCCTTCAAAATCCTGGGATTTTTTCATTATTTCACCAACATGCAGAAGGCAAATCTACCATCTATTCATAAAATAACAGCAGTGGGTGGTTTTGCTGCTTACTGGAATGTGTTTGTCCTTTTCTTAAAGGTTGTGCATGCCTGTGCGTGTGTATTTATGTTATTCCAGAGCGTCTGCCTGTTGTCCCCAGTTCCTGCTAGAAAAAGGATGTCTGCGGTACCCGTTTGTTGATTTTC